>NC_136412.1:245416754-245599254 GCF_051521515.1 Lactuca serriola
CGACTCGCCGAGTCATATGAGCAACTCGACGAGTTGTTCTTGAGCTTAAGAAGATTGCCTTGGACTCGCCGAGTTGTATGAATAACTCGCCGAGTCTCTCCATTACTGAGTCTACCCTCAAACTCGCTGAGTCCACTCCACTACTCACTGGTCCCACTCGACACCGCTCAAAAGGAATAAATCGGGGACTCGCGACTCGACTCGCCGAGTCGTTCTTCCGACTCGCCGAGTCACTGCCATGCAACTATTCTACACTCAATTCTGCTCGAATCCAAAACATACAAATGATAGATCTGAGTCCAATAAGCTGATTTACCACGTAAAGTTTCCAACTTTACGTGTACAAACACATGAACAAGGGAATAAAGGCTAAAAAAGGCACTTAAAAGGGTAGATCTAGGGTTATGATGCAAAATAGTTCCATAAAGGCAATAGATCTGGGCTCTACAACTCCTAAATGAACAGATCTAAAGATATCTTGACATAAAAGGGCTTCCATATCAACATAAGGCTTGAGAAAAGCATCAACTAGATCTAGAGGGGGTTTTAAAGCATAAAAGGGAAGGAAATCCGAAGAATACCTCAAAGAACTCTTGTTTTCCCTTGAATCTCTGCTCTACAATCCTTCTCCTTGCTCCTTTCTTCTTCTCCTTCTTCAAGCCTTCACAATTGCACACAAAAACACTTAGAATCACTCAAGAACGAATTAGGGTTTTCTCACAGTTTTTGAGGGTGAAGGAGGCGAGAATGGAGGCCATAAGGTGGCTTAAATAGTGGGCAACCCGGGGATTTAGGGTTTCTCCCAGACGGACAGACTCGCCGAGTCCAGAATATGGACTCGCCGAGTCGCCAGCTAACACGTGCTAGAAATCCCGTCCCTACTCGGCGAGTCAGGCTATGAACTCGCCGAGTCCCTCTTGCAAAACTTCAAAATAAATACCAAGGAATCATCATACCGGAGACGGGTCGTTACAATTATCCCCCACTTATCTCAGACTTCGTCCTCGAAGTCTGCTACGGCTGAATCTGCAAATACCTCTGGGTAGTGCTCTCTCATCTCCTCCTCAGCCTCCCACGTCCATTCCGATCCCTTCCGGTGCTGCCACTGCACCTTCACTAACTGAATTTCCTTGTTCCTCAAGGTCTTGGTCTTCCGGTCCAGAATCGCGACCGGCCTCTCAATATAATTCAGGCTGCTATCAACCTGAATATCCTCTAGGGGAACGACTGCCGACTCATCTACCAAACACTTCCTCAACTGAGACACATGGAAAGTGTTGTGGATCTGACTAAGCTCCTCAAGAAGATCTAACCGATAAGCAACCCGATCCACCCGGGCCAAAACCCTGAAAGGACCAATAAATCTGGGGCCCAACTTGCCCCTCTTCCGGAATCTGATGACACCTTTCCAAGGTGAGACCTTCAGAAGGACCATATCCCCCACCTGGAACTCCAAGTCCGAACGCCTCCTGTCGGCGTAGCTCTTCTGCCGACTCTACGCAGTCTGCAGTCTACTACGGACTTGCTGGATCAACTCGGTCGTCTTGAGCACCACCTCTGTGCTCCCGATGACTCGCTGACCGACCTCGCCCCAACAAATCGGGGTCCTACACTTCCTCCCATAAAGCATCTCAAAGGGAGGTCGATCAATGCTCGCATGATAACTGTTGTTATACGAAAATTCCGCTAACGGAAGATACGTATCCCAACTGCCACCGAAATCTAGAACACATGCCCTAAGTATGTCCTCGAGAGTCTGAATCGTCCTCTCGCTCTGCCCGTCCGTCTGAGGGTGGAAAGCGGTGCTGAAATGGAGACGAGTACCCATCTCGTCGTGGAGCCGCTTCCAGAATCTGGATGTGAAACGGACATCTCGGTCTGACACCACCGATACCGGCACTCCATGACGTGCCACAATCTCTCGCACTTAAATATCGGCTAACTTCTCCGTCGATATACTCTCCTGGATCGGGATAAAATGGGCACTCTTCGTCAATCGATCCACTACTACCCATATCGAATCCACTCCTCGTGCGGTCCTGGGGAGCTTGGTGACAAAATCCATGGTGATGTCCTCCCATTTCCACACGGGAATGTCTAACGGCTGCATCTTGCCGTGAGGTCTCTGGTGCTCCGCCTTGACCTTCCGGCAGGTCAGGCATCTCTCAACATACCAGGCGACGTCCCGCTTCATGCAGGGCCACCAATAATCAGGTCGAAGATCTCGATACATCTTCGTCGCCCCTAGGTGGATAGAAAATCGAGACTTATGAGCCTCGTCCATCAACACTTGCCGTACTCCACCCCAGTACGGTACCCACACCCTCCCGTGCAGCGTCAGCAATCCCCGACTATCATAATCAAACGAGGCTACTCGGCCCACGATCCTCTCACACTTCTGTCTCTCCTCCTTGAGGCCCTCCACCTGAGCCTCCTTGATCCGCTCCAACAACGGAGTGATCACTGTCATCCTCAAACACAGATCTCTGATAAGGGCCACCGACACTTTGCGGCTTAGGGCGTCGGCCACCACGTTGGACTTCCCTGGATGGTAAAGGATCTCACAATCGTAATCCTTTAGCACATCCAACCACCTCCTCTGCCTCATGTTCAGACTCGGCTGATCCATAAGGTACCTCAAACTCTTGTGATCCGTGTAAATAGTACAACGGACCCCATAAAGGTAATGCCTCCAAATCTTGAGGGCAAACACAACTGCCCCCAACTCCAAATCATGGGTAGGATAATTAGCCTCGTGAGGCTTCAACTGTCTCGAGGCATAAGCTATCACATGGCCTCGCTGCATCAATACTGCTCCAATACCTGTGATCGAGGCATCACAGTAGACTACGAAGTCCTCTACTCCCTCTGGCAAGGTAAGAATCGGGGCCTCGCACAATCTCTGTCTGAGGGTCTCGAACGCTGCCTGCTGCTTAGGCCTCCAACGAAATACCACCGACTTCTTGGTCAGTCGGGTGAGCGGCACTGCTATCTTGGAGAAGTCCTGAATAAATCTCCTATAATACCCTGCCAACCCTAGGAAGCTCCGAATCTCAGATGGAGACTTCGGGACTTCCCACTGCATCACGGCCTCTATCTTGGCCGGATCTACCAAAATACCCTTCTGGTTGATGAGGTGACCAAGAAACTGCACCTCGCGCAACCAGAACTCACATTTGGAGAACTTTGCGAAAAGTCTCTCCCTCCTTAAAGCCTCCAGCACCTCCCGCAGGTGCTCCTCGTGCTGCTCCTGCGTCTTGGAATATACCAAGATATCATCTATGAATACTATCACTGACCGATCTAGCATCGGCCTGCACACGCGGTTCATGAGATCCATGAATGCGGCTGGAGCATTGGTGAGCCCAAATGGCATCACCACAAACTCATAATGACCATACCTGGTTCTGAAAGCAGTCTTCTGTACATCCTCATCTCTAACCCGCATCTGATGATAACCGGAGCGTAGATTGATCTTGGAGAACCAAGACGCTCCCTGAAGCTGACCAAACAAGTCATCTATCCTCGGAAGTGGGTAACGGTTCTTCACCGTTACCTTATTCAACTCTCGATAATCTATACACATACGATGCGACCCATCCTTCTTCCTCACAAACAGGATCGACGCTCCCCAAGGCGAACTGCTCGGCCGAATGAAACCCTTGTCTAACAGCTCCTGCAGCTGTGTAGACAACTCCTGCATCTCAGGGGGAGCTAGTCGATACGGTGCCTTGGCTATCGGAGCCGCACCAGGAATTAGGTCGATCCTTAACTCAACCTGTCTCTCAGGAGGTATCCCCGGCAAATCCTCAGGAAACACATCCGGGTAGTCTCGCACTATAGGAACATCATCAACTGTCGTCTTGCCCTTCTCTCGGGCATCCAAGACGTAAGCTACAAAACCGGCGCAACCCTGCTGAACATAGCGTCTCGCCCTTGCGGCGGAACAAAAGGTCGGTCCATGCTGTGGCCTCTCGCCCTGAATCACTAACTCTCCCCCACTGGGAGTGCGAACCCTCACTAGCTGAAGCTCACAATCAATCACCGCCCCATTGGGGCTTAGCCAATCCATGCCCACAATAACCTTATTCCCTCGCAGGGGAATAGGTACCAGGTCCACTGAAAACTGCTCATCGAACAACTGAAGGGAACACCCTCTATGCACTCTGCCGACCCTCACGGTCCTATCATCTGCTATCTCAACCTCTAATGGACAATCCAGCTCCCCAGGAGCTCTACTAAATCTCTTGCTAAGCGCAAGCGATACGAATGATCGGGTAGCCCCCGAATCGAACAATACCATAGCAGAAATGCCGTTCACAGAGAACGACCCTAAATAAAACATACAATCATAAGCAATATTCAAACTATAATAATAATAATAAAGAGATGAAGGGAAGATACATACCCGTCACCACATCAGGAGTCGCTCGCGCCTCCTCTGCTGTCATCTGAAATGCCCTACTCTTCGCCACTGGCGCATCAGCTCGGCCCTGCCGGCCATCTGTAATCCTCAAGGTAGCAGGGGCAGGTGCAGCCACCTTCCCTGCTGCAGCTAAACTTGGACACTGGGACTTTTTATGTCCCCTCTGATTGCCCTGAAAGCAAATCAGATCTGATGCTGCAACGGCAGTAGCAGGGGCTGTACAATCCCTACTCAAATGCCCAATCCGACCGCACTTGTAGCAGCCGGAACTACCTGCCTTGCACGCCCCCTCGTGCAATCTCCCACACTTGCCACATCGACCGTGGCTCTGCTGACTCCTAGATCTGTGATCTGAAACCTTGGGCTTTTTTCCCGAACCGCCTGAACCCGAAACCGCCTCCGGTTTCCTCTTCTTCTCCATCTCGAGATCAATCTCTCTCTCCCGGGCCCTAGCAATCATATCTTCCAGCGTTTTACAGCTGGACCGGCTCACAAACTGGCGGATATCGCTCCGCAACATCTCATGATAACGGGCCTTCTTCATTTCCTCATCAGCCACGTACTGAGGAACGAGAAGAGCCCTCTCCCTGAACTTGGCGGTGATCTCCGCCACTGTCTCTGTAGTCTGGGCGAGGTCCTGAAATTCCCTAGCTAACTGCTGCACCTCAATAACCGGTGCAAACTCCGCCCTGAACCTGGTAGAGAAATCAGCCCAGGTCATGGCGTCCAATGCTGCATCATCTCCAATGGCATGTCCGACCTCCTCCCACCAATCCCGTGCCCTGTCCTTCAGAAGACAGGACGCCAATCTGACCTTGTCCCCCTCGGGACACCTGCTAGTGCGGAAAGCGTTGGCCACATCCGCCAACCATCTGGTACTCGCTATGGGGTCCCGCGCCCCATGATAGTCCGGAGCTCCACATGCCCCGAACTCCCTGAAAGTAAGGGTGCGCGACCCCATCATGGCCGGCACCTCGACACGGAAGGTGCCCAATCTCTCATCCATCAGCTCCAGAATCCCCTCCTTGATCGAACCGAAGATCACAGGAGTCTGCTCTATAATGATGCGCGTAATCTCCGAAGAAAGAAACTCTCGGGTCTGCTCATCCATGCGCTCATCCCCCGAGCCTGAACCTGATCCCTCCCCGGCACCTCCACTGCCGGCTGCTGGTCTCGAACGCAAAACCACCATTCTGAAACACATCACAACTACATCAGAAAACTGAAATATCTCAAGGGATCATTGACACTACAACTAGCTCCCTGGTCTTGTCTCAGCCTTTCTTGATTCGAGTACGGATCCTCTGCTTTTAGTAGTACGGGCCCATACTACCTTCCACATCTATCCGTACTTTCTTCAAGAACTGCCTTGACTTCACTAAGTCGCTTCTACTACTACAGATCTCTGCTACTCTCATCCTAGGCTTGCCCTAGGGAAACCTCAGACTCAACTCAACTAGTCCTCAGCTGCTGAAGGTCTCCTTATAATGCTAATTAGCCACCACCTGAACACCATCACATGTGACGAGGATCAGATAATCCTTCAAGTAAAAGACCCGTCCCTATAACGGTTGGACTCGAACAAGAGTTGCGCAATAGGGCCAGTTCCAACACTCTGGGATTATTCAACCCTGATCACATATGGTGTGACGTGTTCACCTAATGGCTAACTCCCATCACTCAGAACCCCACAAAGCACAAAGCAAGCAGCATTCGGATAAAGGAAACATACTCAGGCAAAACTATTCTCATAACGAGAAACTGTACTAGCATACAATGCTAAGCTCATACTATCAGGCATAACCTAAACAGGCTATCCAACTGCTGTCTACTCAATACTAGCATGCAATACTCATAAAGTTGTAACACATAAAGCAGGCACATAAGGCATCCTCCTAGATCCTTAGTCCTATACTAGCATGCTGTTCTACTGAAACTGAAACTGAACAAATAACTTGTATGGGTAATTTGAGAGTACTTACTTGAGCTCGGCTGATCGCATGCACCATACCCTTATCTCGTTTAAAAAAATTTCTTTCTTTCTAAGTGCTTTCAAAATTCTTTTAGAAAACATTTTCCTTTTAAAAATCTTTTTATTTCCCCTTAGTTTGAGTTCAGATACACCCGGAAGTGTATCTGAATCCCTCAAACCAGGGCTCTGATACCAACTTGAAACGACCCAAAAATACGACCCAAAAATTTCATTTTTCAATATAACCAAAAACCATAATCTGAGTGTCATATCATAAAACCATACGTGATGTATCCCAAACATAATAAAAACACTGTGCGGAAAACTGTATCATATCTATGTCATATCAAAATCAAAACTAAATCAACTCCCAGGATAAAAGTTGAAGTTGTGGTGTGTGCGATGCCATCATCCCGAGCTCTTCCCTCTGCTTGCGGAAGTACCTGAAACCAAAACTGAAACTGTAAGCACGAAGCTTAGTGAGCTCCCCAAAACTACCACATACCATACAATACATAAATAAGCACATACTGGGCCTTGCCCACTGCATCAGACCGAAGTCTGGAACTAGCTGCATCGGACCGAAGTCCGGAACTGACTGGGACCTTGTCCCCTGCATCGGACCAGAGTCCGGGACTAACTGCATCGGACCGAAGTCCGGAACTGACTGCATCGGACCGAAGTCCGGAACTAACTGCATCGGACCGAAGTCCGGAACTGACTGATCATGGCATAGCATAAAACATAACAACTATTATAATCACATATACTGCATACTGCATCGGAACAGAATCCAGAACACATAACACAAACATGCTTGTATCACAAAGACATCAAGCACTCTAACTACTGCATCAGACCAAAGTCCGGAACTACTGATAATTAAACGGGTCGGCATTGTGGCCGTTGACCCGTTCCTACTGAAGGGAAACTCACCTCGTGAACTGGCTGCTGAGTGTATGGCTCTGGAAGCTAACTGCTGCTGCTCCGGTATCTCCCCGGCTACAAGTCCATAAACACACTCAATCAAATACTAAACACTGTACTGGGTAAAATGACTATTTTACCCCTGGTCAAAGTCAACTCTCGGTTGACCTGACTCGCCGAGTTGGGCCGCCAACTCGCCGAGTCCCTATTCTCACTCCTCGACCCTACTCGCTCCTACTCGTCGAGTATGGCATCGACTCGACGAGTACCCTCTCGATCCAAGAACTCAGACAATCTTCATCCGACTCGCCGAGTCATATGAGCAACTCGACGAGTTGTTCTTGAGCTTAAGAAGATTGCCTTGGACTCGCCGAGTTGTATGAACAACTCGCCGAGTCTCTCCATTACTGAGTCTACCCTCAAACTCGCTGAGTCCACTCCACTACTCACTGGTCCCATTCGACACCGTTCAAAAGGAAGAAATCGGGGACTCGCGACTCGACTCGCCGAGTCGTTCTTCCGACTCGCCGAGTCACTGCCATGCAACTATTCTACACTCGATTCTGCTCGAATCCAAAACATGCAAATGATAGATCTGAGTCCAATAAGCTGATTTACCACGTAAAGTTTCCAACTTTACGTGTACAAACACATGAACAAGGGAATAAAGGCTAAAAAAGGCACTTAAAAGGGTAGATCTAGGGTTATGATGCAAAATAGTTCCATAAAGGCAATAGATCTGGGCTCTACAACTCCTAAATGAACATATCTAAAGATATCTTGACATAAAAGGGCTTCCATATCAACATAAGGCTTGAGAAAAGCATCAACTAGATCTAGAGGGGGTTTTAAAGCATAAAAGGGAAGGAAATCCGAAGAATACCTCAAAGAACTCTTGTTTTCCCTTGAATCTCTGCTCTACAATCCTTCTCCTTGCTCCTTTCTTCTTCTCCTTCTTCAAGCCTTCACAATTGCACACAAAAACACTTAGAATCACTCAAGAACGAATTAGGGTTTTCTCACAGCTTTTGAGGGTGAAGGAGGCGAGAATGGAGGCCATAAGGTGGCTTAAATAGTGGGCAACCCGGGGATTTAGGGTTTCTCCCAGACGAACAGACTCGCCGAGTCGCCAGCTAACACGTGCTAGAAATCCTGTCCCTACTCGGCGAGTCAGGCTATGAACTCGCCGAGTCCCTCTTGCAAAACTTCAAAATAAATACCAAGGAATCATCATACCGGAGACGGGCGTTACATAAGTTTTGATAGAACATAAAAAATTAATTTTTATAACACACAAAATTTTTGGTTTTCAACAATAAAGTCATATTATATTAAAAATCATCGGTTCTAATTCGTCACTATCACCAACAATTTGGAATAATAATTATAAACTCATTTCATCAAAATCAATTATAAAAAACTCCATCAATGTTATTTACAATAAAATAAAGCGATAAAAACTAACATATTATAATAAATACCTAAATTTGAACCTGTGATTATAGAAAGATGCATAACACATAAACTTAAAACATGATCTCAAGTAAACCTTTACAAACATACATAAATTTGAACCTTGGTTAATATCTAAAACTTACATGCATCCAATTTGAGTTTACATGAATTTATATTTGAAAAAGTTGCAATTGTTTTCTTATATCCATGGAACCACTCACATAACTCTTCAAACCCTACAAATATAATCTATCATTGTATGTTGACATACATGCAATATGTAATCTACAAATTCTTATATATGATAAATATTTCATTTAAATCATCAATTTAATTAGCATGATTTGAAGAGTTTTAAGAGTTACAAATCATAATATTTTAATTAATCACAAATTAATTTGTATAAGTTGAATAGTCTTGGAAGTTTCAAATGCATGAGGTTAAAAGAAAATGGTATTGGGAGTTTCAAATGCATGGGGTTCAAGAAAAAAATGCTAGCTTTATAAGTATATAATGATGATATAGATATAGATTATTTTGTCGAAACATCAATAGTTGACGAGATTTTTTTATTAGTTTAGTTTAATTTTTAATCATGAATGGTAATTTTGTTGTACTATGATTGATAAAGATAATTGTTTACTAACTTAAATTTAAGAGTATTTATTTAAAAAAAATAGAATGATATAAATCATCATTGACCGGTTCTAAAAATTTACAGGGCCATGCAATTTGTTAAATTTAAGCTTTAATATTTACTTTTTTATATTCGGATTTAGAGTTTTTTAATATGATTGGCATAAGTATGTGTAAATATATGACATGATTTTTCTTTTCCTGTTAAGATCAAGAGAGAGAAATTATGATCATTCTTTTATTGATTGAATTCATTAAGTTACAACTGAACTGAAAGAAACTATTTTTATATAACGATCTATCTTAACTAACTATAACAAACAATAACATAGAAGTGACGAAAATGCCCCTGAGTCTATAACAAACAATAATGGTTGTAACTAACTTCTCAAGAGTAAGTGTAACACCACCCCCCCCCCCCCAGCTGGAGGGTATGAATGAATCCACATATTGGATATAGCTTGAGAATGGTGTGTTCCATTTAGTGATTTTGTAAAAACATCCGCCAATTGTTTCGTAGTTGATATGTGAGACAGTGTGATCACTCTGTAACGCCCGCAAATTCGGGCTAGTCAATTTAGAGACAATGAGCGTTAAAAATGAATTTTTGATCAAAGATTATTTAGAATAAATAATCTTAACCAAGTTATATTATAGGTTAGGACGGTTCCGTACATATAAAGAACGCCGAAATCCGAGTTATAACGAAGAAGTTATGACCTGTCGAAGTTTTACGGCAAAACCGACACGGTACCGGGAATCGTAAAAAGTGATTTTTTTGATAAACGACTTTCTAGCCTTAGCTATCTAAACGAAATTCGTAGTATATGTTACACCGAGAATGTGCATAAAAAGAACGTCCAAATCTGACTTCATATGAGGAAGTTATGATTTTTCTAAGATTTAGCACATCAGTGCACAACCCGAAATTCGAATTTTAGATCGGTCGACTTTTAACCAAAATAGTCTAAACGAGAATTTAAGATCTCGTTAATAGGATCTCAACAATAAAAAGACAGTAAAAAACGGAGCTCGTATGCGAAATATATGGACGAAACTTAGTCCCGACTCTTCGAGCGCGGCGAATTTGATACAGTTTTGTAAATCTGAGATAGAATGAGAATTAGCCGACGGGATATAAATGAAAGCTGTGGTAATCGTAAATACCAATGCGTGGATATAAAGAACTTCGATAATAGAGCTCGTATGTTAAAGATATGGACGAGACTTAGTCTCTACTCTTTAAGCACATCGAATTCGAATATAGTTTTGTAAATCTGAGATAGAATGAGAATTAGCCGACGGGGTCTAAATAAAAGCTGTAGTACTCGTAAACACCAATGCGTGTATATAAAGAACATAGAAAACAGAGCTTGTACACGGAATATACGGACGAAACTGTACTCTACGATAAAACCCTTATAAATAAGAGATGAACTCTTCATATTTTCTTCACACGACAAGCCTTTCTTTCTCTCTCTAACTTCTCTCTAGACTCAATAAATCCCCCTAAAGCCTAGGAAACTTCCCTAGCGCTAGAAGAAAGCCCCGGAGTGCACGAAGGCTCCGAGAAAAAGAACTTTTCGTCTCAGAAGCACTGCTCAAGCGGAGCCTAGTTTTTAATAAAATCTGTTGTAAGTGAAATAAGTCTACCATACTTTAAATATAACTTATATTTAAATATAATATCGTTATTATGAACCTAAATAAGATTTATCAGTGATTCAAAGTTGTTATACTGATTGATCTACTTAGGGAATGATGTCTAGGCTGTGATTTAGTGAAGTGTTTAAAGTGGGATTTCCAAACAGTATACTTCGTATACTAAACGAACCCTACCTCCGATATGATCCTACCTGGTTGTTCCTTACTTGATAGATCATGAAACTAGACTTTTATTTAATGATGAATCTAGACTAATAATTAGCCGTAATAAAGATTAAACTAAAACTTAGCAATAATAATTCTAGGTTTCGTCGAAGGAAAGTAGAATCGTTAGAAGCGAAGCGCTGCCCGTGTTTGGAATCATCACTTTAACAAGTGAGTGCATAGTTACTTTCATCTTACACATAGATATGAAGTATTTTATATAAACTATGTGTTATGTGTGCATATTACTTGAATACTTGTTGCCTATGTTGGATGAACGATTTTATATTTGTTTTAAATAATTTAAACTATATACGTATTTTATATTCTACAAAATGTGTTGTGTAGAACATGGGTAGATTAAAGATGAGATAAATGATGAGCGAAGAGAGATGAGATGAATTACGAGAAATGATATATAAGTGGTAAAATATGGTAAGAAGCGATGACCCAAGCGATGGTCCCGTCATCTAGCAGAGTATGGATGACAACCACATACTATTTTAGACAGTCCAGTGGAACACTAGAAGGCTCGCAACCTGTAGGTGTTGTGAACGATGTGTTCACCGATGTAATCTAAAAATCCATTGACATGTATTGCGAGTGGACTCTCGAAACGATACTGTCAATAAACGAGATAAACCCTGGCGACTATGAAACTTAGTGCCTAAACCCTGGAGACTATGTGACTTAGTGCTTAAACCCTGGAGACTATGAGACTTAGTGCCTGTTGAGTAAACCCTGGTAACGATGGATTTTGTTTCGATTCCTTAGGACGATCCTTAGGAATAAATGAATGAGGAATAGCTAATTCTTATGGTAGTTCCTTAAGAGTAAAGAAGATAATGGGGATGGGTAATTGGGTTGATTGTTTGATGTTTAAACATAATACTTATATTATTGTGGGTTGAAAACCCTATGTACTCACCAGGTTTCCCAACCTGACCCACTCAAGCTTATTTGAATCACAGGTGATGATACGAAGTTACATTACACTGAGAGATTAAAGAGGTGTAGATCACTAGTGTAAACGAATGTAAGTTCTGTTTATGCTTATGTTTATGTATTGACAATGACATCCCAAATGTTTTAAAATGAATAAAAATACATTTCTTTGAAAATGCTTTGATAACGTATTTATCATGTTTTACTGGGAACAAATTCCGCAACATTTTTATTAAAAGAAGTACTCTGATTTTTATAAAGCATAAACAAAATCGGTCTTTTCTGGCCATGAAAATGGGGATGTCACAGTTGGTATCAGAGCATTAGTTTAAGCGAACTAGGATTAAGGATTTATTTCTAGACTTAAACTTAGAATGTTAAGCGATGATCATGAGGAGTGTGTCTAATATAGTAGGAAGTACACCTGAATAGACACAAGCACTAGCTTAATTAGGGAAGATGCCGACCGGATCTGGAAATTTTACGTGCTAAATGATTTATGATGCTTTATGTTATCGTTTGATCGGATCTATGGTCTGTTGCCGACCGGATCTGGAAATTTTACGTGTTCAGATTTCTAAACGTTTTAATACGATATTAGAACTGGCATGTAACTTTTCGGAGTAATAAGGAGGATTACGCGTCTAAACCTTCTCTATCTATATTCTCATCTCGATACACTAAACACATGCTTCCATGAACATAGCATCATGGTGAAGAATCGTAGAGGATTGAGTAAATGAAAACGCTTATGATAGTGAATGAAACCTATCGGAAGATATCGTAAGAGTGGTATCTTGCCTTTAGAATATGTCTTATAAAATAACAGTATATTCAGAGGAGTACGATATGTCTGAAGTACACCTTCGATTGGCGGGATGATGGTACGATTGGTGTAATTCCCATTGTATGGAGTTTCCACTACCAACCGATTTGAAATAGAATTTATGATTGAAGATACACATGGATGAAGTCCTAGTAGAGTCTAGGGAAACTTTATGATTGTTTGGTCACATTTGTATGTGTTAAAATTGTTTTTGTGATAATGACTTGGAAAACTGCGAGACAATACTTGGGACGAGTATGAGTAGGTGTGAATGGTAGTAGAGGTCTATACTACCGGAAGCATAGGACTCACACTTGGATCAGGGAAAGTCACAAGGTTACTAAGCTCTAGTAATTGATTCCGTTTTGTTCATCTATGTCGTTACCATCGTTTCGGTAATGACTAAAAAGATGATTATTGTTCCGACCCAAGTGGTCATACCAAATCAAGCCCGACTAAGATGTGTATGTTAAATGGTTCAGAGAACGAAGTTCGATGTCACGTCTGACTTAAGATAAAAGGTTGAAATAAAGGATAAACGAAGCGATCAGTAGAAGTACCACGATTGTTGTTAAAGTAAGAAGATTGTAGCTAGATGTGCTATATGATAGAATGTGATTATATCACAGTAAAACATGAAGGAATGTTTAGTATGTTCTGGAATTCGACTCTAAAAGACCTAAGTCTAAGCGTCGCATCATACGATGAGAGGTCATTAGAACATGACCCATTAGTCCATGGTGGTAATCAAAGCACTTATCTTAAGTTTGTTAAGAAGAAGTAGTATCCAATAAGGAATCGAGATTGTGATATGAAGATAAAAATGGTTTTCCTCATTCTTAAGAAAATAGTTTTCCTCATTCTTCTAGAGATGATCTTCTAATTTTAAGTCAAGGTAAAATTGTTTTCCCTTCCTTAGGAAATGATTGAACTAGACATAATCTTTCTTCCACCACCTCCTCCTATAACCCAACATCACATTTTCCTCAATTTGAAAGATACAAGACAACTTAATGCCTATTTGTATGTAAACATCAAGATGGAATCTTTATGTGTGCACATGTTCTGAAAATGAAATCGTACATTGACAAGTTGGATAGATTGGTTGTTATTTTCCCACGGGAGCAAGCCATTAACTTGGTTCTTCTCTTGTTTCCAAAGTCATATGATCAGTTCATTGAGAACTTTTATATGAGGAATATCGACATAACCCTAGTTAGGGGTGTTGATCGGGTAATTTTTTCGGGTTTCGGGTAATTCGGGTTTCCCATGTTAAAAAATATATCCGTTACCCAACCCAAATTAAATTCGGGTAACTCGGGTTTGGGTAATTTGGGTATCTAGTCGGGTTTGGGTAATTCGGGTATCTGGTCGGGTTTGGGTAATTCGGGTATTACCCAAAATATATATATATATATATATATATATATATATATATATATATATATATATATATATATATTTGAATTTCACCTGAAAACAAATTTAATGAATTAAATACGTCGTGTTTTATTAGTCTTGTTTACATAAACAAACGAGATATAAACGAAGTTACTCAAGCTTTGAACTTTGAGATTTTTTAGTCAATAATTCCTGAGATATCAAGTAACTTTTTAACAACTTAATCTAATCTAATAAGATGTTAAAAAAACAGATACTTAAAGATCTTAATTTAATTTATATTAAATGTTTAAGATAATTGTAGCCATAAGTTTTCTCATGTTTTGAAGTTTCGTCAAGATAATGAGTT
Source organism: Lactuca serriola (assembly GCF_051521515.1). Classification (NCBI taxonomy): domain Eukaryota; kingdom Viridiplantae; phylum Streptophyta; class Magnoliopsida; order Asterales; family Asteraceae; genus Lactuca; species Lactuca serriola. The sequence goes on from NC_136412.1 coordinate 245,431,561, forward strand.
TGTTAGTTGCAATAAAAACTATAATCTAAAAAACAGTTAAATTTTAAAGAACATGATGATATATAAACAATTACTTTTAATATTGTTAGTGTCATATTGTCATAATAAAAGAGATTCATGTTTTATAATAATGATGGTTAGTTTAAGCATGATCAAATACCTGCTACACAGTACAAGCTCTACATTTTTTTTTAAAATAATTTGGGTAATTCGGGTATACCCGAAACCCAAAAAACGTACCCTTTACCCGACCTGAAAAAAATCTGGTTACCCGATTACCTGGAAAAATTTACCCGATACCCGATTTACCCGATACCCGAAAAAATCGGGCGGGTAATTTGGGTATCGGGTATTGTCGACAGGGCTATCCCTAGTTGATATGACCCAAATGTTAATGGTTGTTGAAGTAGAAAAGCTTAAGAGCACATCTGAAGCAGAGATACTTATATGGTCTAATTCCAAGGTTTTTATGGACATTCATAATGTTGAAAATGGTGATCCAGAAAAGATTTCTCTTCCCAACGGAAAAGGGTTCTCCAAGATCAAAATTTTTGATCGTAGTGTAAAGAGAAAGGCTAGTTATGGGATCGTTCCATGTGTTGACCTCAAAGAGTCCATTTTTTTCCTACTACCAATTGAAGGGACATTAGAAACGAAGCTACCCAAAATACCTGAAAGATCATTAAGATAGTAAAAGTTAAGTGATGTGACTGTACTTTAGGTACATACATTATCCGACTCCATTATATTATAAGTTCCTATTCATAGACTCTTAATATATGATGTGATGATCATATTTTGATGGTATTAAAGGAGTTATGAGAAAGAAGGAAGCTTGAGCAAGGTAGCTGAGTCTGATCTGAGAAATGGATTTTGGTCACATGGTTTGATGATTAAAATTTAGAGCTATTACTAAGGAGTTGGGATAATTTAATAGATTGCTATTACTCTTCGAAGATGTCTAGAAACAAGGTTTTCATTTTATGCGTTGTATGGACAAGTTCCAAATATCATTTACTTTCAGTAACGTGAAATTTTGGTTTATCTGGTTTCCTTATTTATATTTCCTTGAAATGGCATTTATGAAAGTGTTGGTTACATTTCTAATAATAGCAATATTATTTCTGGATTTGATTCTTATGATATCACTTGTGGTAGTTTCATATTTAACCAAATGAATAGAAATCTCATCACTAACTAGATAGATACTTGGTGTTTTACAATTCGCATTGTGTAGTATATGATAATCTTGTTCATTGGGAAATTATGACTAATTCATTGATCACATGTTTATGTGAGACAAATGAAGGACTAATGGATCTAGTACAAGTTTATATAAAGTCTTCACATCCACCACAAAGGATGATAACTCTATTCGTCGTGATTTATTAATTGTTTAGTAAATATGGTTGTGTTTATGAGATAAGCATAGTTCTAATACTTTGAAAAATTCAGAGAGTAACAGAACGAATATGAAGAATCTATTAGGCAGAAGATAAAAGATTCTCCACTCTGAGAAGAAAGGAGAATGCTTTAGTATAATTTTTATGATCACCTTAGTGATTGTGGATTTATATCACAATTGATCCTCGAAAAATATCTTAGTGCAATTGTATGAATAAGATGGGGAATCAGATACTGTTGGGAATAGTTCGATCAAGATATGAGTCATACTTCATTTCGAACCAAGTTGTAGAGCCATACTCTAGTAACTATAAATTGTATGTTGAAACTCATTTCAGAATAAGAAGGTTGAAAAAACCCCAAAATATGAAGAGTAAAAAAAATGTTTTCTTACTTTACACAAATGGAATTGGAGTTGTGATGTTTCGTTAATTAAGAAACAAAAGATAAACTGATACCTATTTTGTGAAGTGTTTTCTTGTTGAGAATCCATACAAAATTTTGAATATTTTTTTAGCTTGTCAACAGAATGTTCTTTGAGAGAAAACTCATATGTTAAGAAGTCAGTGGTAGTCATATTGATCTTGCAAGTTTCAAAAGTCAACCGACAATAAACTTTTAGTTATCACTAGCATGCAATTGGAGTTTGATGACCTATCATGTTTGGTTGACACATTCTTGTTTCTGTACACTTCTAGTTGAGTTGGAAATGCTTATGAGTTCTATGCTTTCATTTAACTAAAAAAGCAAAGTATGTTGGTCAGTGAAAGTGCATTAATCAATATGGGTGACTTGCTAACAACATGAAAGCACTGGTAGGCCCTTATACTACCAGAGGGTAAGAAATTTAGAATAGCAAAGTTCAGTCCTTGAAGGAAAGTAAAATTTGAATTTGGTTTCGTCCTAAACCTTGTCTTATGATTGTAGGCTGGAAATGATAGATTCACATGGATAGGAACGTAAGCACCATAAAACCTAGGTGGAAAAGTTTTCGCTCTAATTCATGAGAAATATTGTGACGAAATACTTTCACTGATAGATTATCAGATCTAATAAAGATCAATATGGATATTGGTTGTGTTAATTGCATTCTCAAATTCACAATATGATTATGAAATCCCTCTTCATATTTCAAATTATGAGGAATGGAAAGGAATTGTTTGAACTTTCTAGAGATATATCTATCAATCTTGAAGGATTTAAACACACATGTGTTATTCAACTATGGTGTATAAGCTTAAAAATTCTATTTGGAGACTTATCAAAGCATCACATAATAGAAATCTGTACTTCAGTAAAAAAGTCAAGAGTATTGATTTCTAGATGTCCAGTCGATTTTTGGATACATGTCAAAGCCAGAGGGAGCATAATTTTTATGTTAGTATTGTATGTTGACAATACTTTTCGTAGGGAACAAAGTTTTCAATTTTCAAAATGCAATGTTTGCATACATGTCAAAGCTAGTGGGAGCATAATTGTTATGTTAGTATTATATGTTGACAATACTTTTTGTAGGGAATAAAATTTTCAATTTTCAAAATGCAATGTTTGTAAATTGTTTTGCTATAGTAGACTAAAGGTAGAGGGCACTAGTACTTTTTTTTTCGAATCTAAAGGTTTAGATTGTATAGTTTAATATAACTTAATCATAGACATATATGAAGATCATGTTGAAATGGTTCAACATAGGAAATTCTATATATGGTGTAAGTCCCTAATTTGCCCGTATATCAGTCAGATCCGTTTGATGGTGCGGAATCCCAATCAAACGGATGATGTCAGATCAAATAGAAGAGAAGAAGAAGAGGAATAAGATGAATCTCAATGTATTAATGAATAGAATGATGATCCGGATACAAGAGATTCACACACACACACATACTAACACACAATAGTTCTTCTGTCTCTCTGGACGTAAACTCTCCAGGGTTCATCTATCAGTTCCTCACACCCTAACACCTATATTTATACAAGGGGAACATGGGCTTGGTTGACATGGGCCGTAAATGGGTTTACGACCGTAAACCTGTATACGGCCGTAAACACCCATTGGACCGTAAACACATAAGATATTACATAAAAACACAATTTCCTAGAAAAGCAAAGTATAAACCATATTTTTGACCCAACAATCTCCCCCTTGGTTTATAACTTTCTTTTCTTTTCTTAAATGACCCAAAAAGCTCCCCCTAAAAAGTACCTGGCTTTCTTGATAATCTTCATTGGGAACTTGGCTTCAGCATTAATCTTCAAATTCTTCACGACTTCAGGATAACTTGAGCAATTCTTCAATATTTGGAATTGAACGCACATTGGGTGAGGATGCTTGATGTACTGATTCTTGAAAGATGACACTTTCAGCTTGAGAATCTTCAGAGAGAACATCGGAGAGAATAAATCTTCTGGATCACTTCAGCAGGTTTAATATAGCAGCAGACTGATTAAGGAGGCTTCAATGCAATCCGTCACATAATCTTCAATTTCGGTTTCACCTTGCTTCTGGGGTTGAAATATTGAATGTCGAAAGAATAATCTTCATTTCTTGCTCATTCGAATGAGAATTCTTCGATGATCACGGATGAAGCATTGGCTCAGAAATCTTCAACACAAACTCTATGAGTCTTATCTATACCTGAAATCACTTTTCAAGACAAAACAAAACTAAAAGAAAACTTAAAACAAAAATAACACTATTTTTGGATTTTTTTAATTTTCTGATTTTTGTTTTTGATTTTTGAATTTTTCTGATTTTTTTTTATTTTTTTATTTTTAATTTTATTTTTAGTTTTTTTAATTCTCCCCCTAATATTTAAATTAGAAGAAACTATGAACAAATTTAATAAAAATAAAATGATATCTAACTTTAAGAGTGATTTGGGATCAAAGTTTTTAGACAATCTTTATCCACTTGTCGGTACCTTTCATATTCACATCTTTGTCTGGTCGATCGTCGGTATTGTGATCCACTTAAACACGAAAAATTGTGACCATTTTAGGACATACTAATAATTGTAAGACAAAGTGATCCTAAGTTCGTAGAAATTTTATCTGATCCTAATTCCTTAGATACTATATCTTAAAGACCATTCATTTGACGACGACCAGGGATATTGTGGTCCACCTAAATTGAGCAGCGAGATCGACAGACAATCTGTATGTGTTCAATTTTAAGTGTACTAGAACGTGTTTCCCGCTTCCTGATATGCCCCAACCATCAAGGACTTCCAGAGTACTCCTTACATCGGGTGAGCAAACAACCATTCAGAGAGAAGATAGATTCAGAATCCTATTACTTAACACTTCAGAGGGGTTGAGAAGAAGACGGTTGCATATGCTGTGTACCAGGTCGGATTGGAAGTCACGCAAAGGAGACATCATATAGCTAACAGATAAGAGGAATTTCATATATATATATATATATATATATATATATATATATATATATATATATATATATATATATATATAACTTACAAAGAAATAGAGTTGCATATGTTGTGTAGCAGGTCGGATTTGAGGTCACGCAAAGGAGACAACATATGACTAACAGATAGAAAGAAAGAAAACAATTTTCTACAGACCTAATTTATTGGAATTTACCAGTCGCCCCATCCAACCGGAATTAAGGATAGAATCTGCACATCGAGGAAAAGTTAAACCACGGTTCCAAGTACGGGTTCATTTAATGTGACGAGTGGATTCCCATATATATCTCCCTGCTCAACCTATCCGAGCGTCGTATTGTTAGGCTGAATGGATCTAACTAGGTCAAGATTTGTTAAGACTAAGAAATTCTTAAGTTTAACTATGCCTAGTCAAGTCCATTTAGAATCTTTCGTGTCTACCGACGCATCAAGTCAGAGCATATGTAACAGCCCGGAATCTCAGGTATTGTTAAATTATGTTTTTGGGGTGAGTTAAGAGGGGACTCGGCGAGTTGGAGCCTAGACTCGCCGAGTAGGATCGCAGACTTGGTCGCGGGTTCGCGACTGGACTCGACGAGTCCGATATGGACTCGGCGACTCTACGCTGTTTAGCGAAAACCCTAACCGTTCAGGTTTGAGTCGTATATAACGCACTATATGCCGTCATTGCCCGTCTTTTAGTCGACTGAGAAGAACCCTAAGCGGCTGTGGGCATCTAGAGCAAGATTGAAGGCCATTGGTGACTTGAAGAAATTGTGGTGCAAGGAAGAGGAGAGTCTTGGCTAAAGGAACTGCAAGGGATTCGAGTTCTGAGGTTTGGGGACACAGAGAGTGCGTTATTCAGGTAATATTTCGGATCATTTCTGTTATATTGATGTGTGTATGGATCTAGGGTTTATGGAACCCATTTGGTGATCAGATAGATTATTGCCTTGTTACCCAAACGAATATAACCCTGTATTAGGACCTTTAGAGGTCCAAAAGGTCCCATGCTTGTGTATTTCGGAACCATACGGATCCCAGGATGCAGTTTGAGCAGTTGCATGGCATGGACTCGCCGAGTTCGATGAACAGACTCGGCGAGTAGCTTGAAGATTAACTGGGACTCATCGAGTTGTTCTTCAGACTCGGCGAGTTGAGTCGGGGTGGCCCCGCGATTCTTCCAGGAGTAACTCGTCGGGTCAGGGGGGACACTCGACGAGTAGATAGGGAATCTCAGAGAGTTGGAGGACGTCTAGACTCGCCGAGTCGCCATGGCACTCGCCGAGTCCGGTCGAGTTGACCGTTGACCAGAGTTGACCTAAGTCTGACTTCTTAGGGATAGTCACACTTAGAAGATATAAGTGTTAATGAGGGATATGTGATGTTATAGGGAGGTTGTAGCTCATCGGATTGTGCACAAGTGATTTCAGGATTTGCTAGCTTTCAGCATTCACGAGGTGAGTCTTCTCACTATACTGTACCCGGAAGGGTTTGACTGTGTGACCGGAAGGTCGGATATGATATGTGATATGTATGCTATATGTGGTAAGTTATTTGTTATATGTGTGCTATGTATGTCATGGGCCGGAAGGCGATTATATTATGGTCCGGAAGGCAATATGTTATGGGCCGGAAGGCGATATGTTGTGTGATGGACCGGAAGGTCGGCGTGGGTAGGACCGGAAGGTTTACCCAGCAGGGACGGAAGTCCCCTGAGACACATGGACCGGAAGGTCAGGGCCTGGAAAGGCGTATGTGCGTAAGTTGTATATTGGGGAACTCACTAAGCATTTATGCTTACAGTTGTTATGTATGTGTTTCAGGTAGTAGCGAGGACCGTGGGAAGGCGCCGGCGTGATCGATACACACTGAAGGATGCTTTTATGATCTTGGGATTTATACAATTTGTATTTGATATGACACTTAATTTATTTATGCCTTGTTTTGAATGAAAATACTTTAATTTTAAAATGAAAAATTTGTTTGAAAGTTTGCGTTGTTACAATTGGTATCAGAGCCTTGGTTTGAGGGATTCGGGTGCACCTTCGGGGGTAACTGAACTCAAACCGAGGATTTGAGGAAACTTTTTAAATAAAGGCATAAACTTTTTGTAAATGGTTTTGTGGTAAGCAAGAAAGAAGCAGTGTGTACGATCAGTCAGCACCCGAACGGTAAAGATCCCCAAAATACCTTACAATATTATATGATATGAATTGTTATGCATGCTAGAAGACTAGGTATTCATGATAGGACTAGAGTGGCCTGATTTGTGATGCCTTAGTCTAGGAAAGTTTGCCGATATGAGATGCTTTGTTAGTGTGCGAGTAGATAGTGCATAACAGAAGTAGAGTACTCACTATCCGGGGTTTGGGGAGGAAGATTTGGGATGAATGCTGATGCGGTGTGGTCGGTAGTATTGGGCCCGTACTACCGAAGACACCGGGTCAGTGGGAGGCCCAAGTAAGAATCCCTGGATATCGGAGACTGAGTAGGGTTGCGTTATCGTGTGCGATTACACTCGATGGAGTCTCTGATAGTTTTATGTTGTATTTCAGAGACATCATGGTTAGACCACGCCACGGAGCGAGTTCGAGCGGTGTGAGTGATGAGGAGATTCGTCAGATGATTCACGAGGAGGTAGCGGCGGCGATCCGGGCTGAGATCCCGGAGATGTTTGGGTCTATTAAGACCACCCTGATGGAGACGTTTGACGAGCGGTACGCCGCATTGACTGAAGCTGCAGCCGCTGCAGCTACCGCAGCTGTGGCCGCTGCCAGGCCACAAGGGGGTGACTCGTTGCTGTTCCGGGAGTTCAGCAACACGAAGCCACCTGAGTTCGATGGGACGCAGGATCCGATTGCTGCGATGAGGTGGATCGCGGATATAGAGGGGTGCTTCTACACTTGTTCATGCCCGGAGCACCTGAGGGTACGGTTCGCATTGAACCAGCTCCGTCTGGGAGCGAAGGACTGGTGGAAGTTCGTGACGGCGAACTTCACTTTGGCAGAGACTACAGCAGTGACATGGGAGGGGTTTACTGCCATGTTCAGGGATGAGTACGTTCCCCCGGTGGAGAGGGAACGATTGGTTCAGGAGTTCTTAACCCTCAAACAGGGTACTGATTCTGTTGCGGTGATCACGCGGAAGTTTCATGAGAGGGCGATGTTCTGCCCCGAGCTGGTGTCCACTGATCAGGCTCGGATGAGCCGGTACTTGGGAGTGTTGAGGAGGGATATACGGGAGTTTGTGTCAAACTCCACTTACCATACTTTTGCTGAGCTTCAGGCGAACGCCAGGAAGCGCGAGATCGAGTTGGAGACCCAGGCCAGGGAGGAGGCCGAGTCTCAGCGGGTAGACCGGCGACCGGCTCAGTTCCATCCGGCAGCCAAGCGGATAAGGTCCGCCGATGCGAGCAAAGGAGGTTCGAAGGGCCGCACTTGCGGAAAGTGCGGCAAGGGTCATGAGGGGGCGTGTCGATCTGGTGCTTGATACAAGTGTGGCAAGGAGGGGCACATTGCTAGGGAGTGTCCCAAGGGATTTACGGTTTTCTTTCATTGCAACCAGACAGGCCATAGGAAGGCCGAGTGCCCTCAGCTTCTTCAGGGATCTGCACCTGCTGCCGGAGCTACTGCGACTCGACCGGTGAAGGCCGAGGCCCCGAGGGCTCGGGGGAGAGCCTTTCAGCTGACTGCGGAGGAGGTCCGCGCTGCGCCCGATGTTGTGGCAGGTATACTGTAATTCATGTATTTATTTTAATGTCGAATTGTTATGCTTATGTTATTATATGCGTAGGTACTTTCCTTGTGAACTCTGCGCCTGCCTTAGTGTTATTTGACTCGGGTGCGAGTAGGTCCTTTGTATCTTTAGCCTTTAGTCAGCATATCGGCGTTAGTCGCGAGTCGTTGAGCCTACCTCTGAGGGTTTCTATAGCTGACGAGAAAGTGATTTGTGCCACGGAGGTTCTCCGGGGATGTGTGTTAGAGATTTTCGGGGTCGAATTCCCGATTGACCTGATTCCTATTGCGATGGGTGATGTCTTTGTCATCGTGGGCATGGACCGGTTGAGCCGATTCGGCGCTGTCATCGATTGTGAGCGTCAGCTGGTGACTATACGAGACCATAGTGGGGGAGTTCTTTCGGTGTACGGTGAGGGTACCCGCTCGGGATCAGCTTTTTGTTCGGCCGCTAGGGCGAGACAATGTCTACAGCAGGGCTGTAAGGGTTTTGTGGCGTATGTGATGGACACGCGGGAGGTTTCCGAGAGACCGAAGTTAGTTGAGGAGGTCCCTGTGGTGCGTGAGTTTCCAGATGTTTTCCCCGAGGAGCTACCGGGAGTACCTCCTGTGAGGCAAGTAGAGTTTGGTATCGATCTGGTTCTGGGGGCCGCGCCTATTGCTAAGGTGCCTTATCGTCTTGCACCTCCAGAGATGCAAGAGTTGTCCTCGCAGCTCCAGGAGTTGCTGGGGAAGGGATTCATTCGGCCGAGCAGCTCGCCGTGGGGAGCACCTATTCTGTTCGTCAAGAAGAAGGATGGTTCACACCGGATGTGCATTGATTACCGGGAGTTGAACAAGTTAACGATCAAGAACCGTTACCCGTTACCGAGGATCGATGATTTATTCGATCAGTTGCAGGGAGCGTCTTGGTTTTCCAAGATTGATCTGAGGTCAGGGTACCATCAGGTGAGAGTGTGGGATGAGGATGTCCAGAAGACAACGTTTAGAACGCGATATGGGCATTATGAGTTTGTGGTGATGCCTTTCGGGCTCACCAATGCCCCGACTGTGTTCATGGATCTCATGAACAGGGTATGCAGGCCGATGTTGGATCGGTCAGTGATTGTATTTATCGACGACATTCTGGTGTATTCTAGATCTAGGGAGCAGCATGAGGAGCATTTGAGGGAGGTCCTCGAGGTATTGAGGTCGGAGAAGCTCTATGCAAAGTTCTCCAAATGTGACTTCTGGCTGCGGGAGGTCCAATTTCTAGGACATGTTGTTAATCAGAAAGGGATATTGGTCGATCCGACCAAGGTTGAGGCGGTGATGAGTTGGGAGGTGCCGAAGTCACCTTCCGAGATCAGGAGCTTCCTTGGGTTGGCAGGGTATTATCGGAGATTCATTAAGGATTTCTCCAAGATCGCAGTGCCACTCACCAGATTGACACGGAAGGGTGTTGCATTCTCATGGGGGCCCGAGCAGTAGACCTCCTTTGAGACACTTCGCCAGAGATTGTGCGAAGCCCCGGTATTAGCCCTCCCGGAAGGGATGGAAGATTTTGTAGTATATTGCGACGCATCGATTTCGGGACTGGGTGCAGTGTTGATGCAGAGGGGCCATGTGATAGCGTATGCATCGAGGCAGCTGAAGCCTCATGAGGCGAGATATCCCACGCATGATTTAGAGTTGGGGGCAGTAGTGTTCGCTCTCAAGATTTGGCGTCACTACCTGTACGGGGTTCAATGTACGATATACACGGACCATAAGAGCTTGAAGTATTTGATGGATCAGCCCAACCTAAATATGCGTCAGAGGAGGTGGTTGGATGTGGTCAAGGATTATGATTGTGAGATCCTGTACCACCCAGGCAAGGCTAATGTGGTAGCCGACGCGTCGAGCCGCAGGGCGGAGAGCACTCCATTGCGAGATGTATGCTTGAGACTGACTGTGATGACTCCAGTATTGGATGCTATTCGTGGGGCACAGGCCGAGGCTGTGCGACCAGAAATGCATAAGAAAGAGCGGGTTGTGGGGTTAATTTCAGAGTTCGTTAAGGATAGTCGAGGGCTTATGACGTTTCAGGGTCGGATTTGGGTACCGTTCGTGGGCGGTACGCGTATTACTTTGATGGAAGAGGCTCATAGATCGAAATTCTCGATCCATCCCGGTGCTACGAAGATGTATTTGGATTTGAGGAAGGAGTATTGGTGGCCCTGTATGAAGAGGGACGTCGCATGGTTCGTTGAGAGGTGCTTGACCTGCCATAGGGTTAAGGCCGAGCACCAGAGACCGCATGGCAAGTTACAGCCATTGGAGATTCCCGAGTGGAAGTGGGAACAAATCACCATGGATTTCATCACCAAATTGCCGAGGACTACCAGGGGAGTTGATGCAATTTGGGTGATTGTGGATAGGTTGACGAAGAGTGCACACTTCCTTGCTATCAGTGAGAGTTCTTCAGCGGAGAAGTTGGCGGAGATATATGTGAGAGAGGTGGTATCTCGGTATGGGGTACCGATCTCGATTGTTTCAGACCGTGATGTGCGTTTCACTTCCAGGTTCTGGAAGAAATTTCATGAGGAGCTGGGTACTAAATTGCATTTTAGTACCGCATACCATCCCCAGACAGACGGCCAGAGCGAGCGGACGATTCAGACGCTGGAGGACATGCTTCGAGCGTGTGTGTTAGACTTCGGGGGTAGCTGGGATGCATATCTACCCTTAGCAGAGTTTTCCTACAACAACAGCCATCATTCGAGCATTGGTATGCCACCTTTTGAGCTGTTGTATGGTAGGAGGTGTCGGACCCCCATTTGCTGGGGAGAGGTGGGACAGAGAGTGATGGGCAACACGGAGATCGTGCTTCAGATGACAGAGCAGATCCAACAAGTTAGGCAGAGGTTATTGACTGCCCAGAGCCGACAGAAGAGTTATGCAGACAGGCGCCGATCCGAGCTTGAGTTTCAAGTCGGCGACTTCGTTCTCCTGAAGGTCTCTCCTTGGAAAGGAGTGATTCGATTCAGGAAGAGGGGCAAGTTGGGGCCCCGATATATTGGGCCATTTCGTGTGATTGCCAGGATAGGCCGGGTAGCCTATCGGTTGGAGTTGCCAGCGGAGTTGGGACAGATCCACGACACCTTCCATGTATCGCAATTGAGGAAGTGCATAGCCGATGAGTCGGCAGTGGTTCCATTAGAGGACATTCAGGTGGATGCGAGCCTGAATTATGCCGAGAGACCAGTGGCCATCAGGGATCGGAAGATCAAGGTTCTGAGGAACAAGGAAGTACCTCTGGTATTGGTCCAGTGGCAACACCGTAAGGGGTTGGAAATGACTTGGGAGCCGGAACGTGAGATGCGGGAGCAGCATCCGGAACTATTTTCAGAGTGAGACTTCGAGGGCGAAGTCTAATCCAAGTGGGGGAGAGTTGTAACAGCCCGGAATCTCAGGTATTGTTAAATTATGTTTTTGGGGTGAGTTAAGAGGGGACTCGGCGAGTTGGAGCCTAGACTCGACGAGTAGGATCGCAGACTTGGTCGCGGGTTCGCGACTGGACTCGACGAGTCCGATATGGACTCGGCGAGTCTACGCTGTTTAGCGAAAACCCTAACCGTTCAGGTTTGAGTCGTATATAACACACTATATGCCGTCATTGCCCGTCTTTTAGTCGACTGAGGGCATCTAGAGCAAGATTGAAGGCCATTGGTGACTTGAAGAAATTGTGGTGCAAGGAAGAGGAGAGTCTTGGCTAAAGGAACTGCAAGGGATTCGAGTTCTGAGGTTTGGGGACACAGAGAGTGCGTTATTCAGGTAATATTTCGGATCATTTATGTTATATTGATGTGTGTATGGATCTAGGGTTTATGGAACCCATTTGGTGATCAGATAGATTATTGCCTTGTTACCCAAACGAATATAACCCTGTATTAGGACCTTTAGAGGTCCATAAGGTCCCATGCTTGTGTATTTCGGAACCATATGGATCCTAGGATGCAGTTTGAGCGGTTGCATGGCATGGACTCGCCGAGTTCGATGAACAGACTCGGCGAGTAGCTTGAAGATTAACTGGGACTCGTCGAGTTGTTCTTCAGACTCGGCGAGTTGAGTCGGGGTGGCCCCGCGATTCTTCCAAGAGTAACTCGTCGGGTCAGGGGGGACACTCGACGAGTAGATAGGGAATCTCAGAGAGTTGGAGGACGTCTAGACTCGCCGAGTCGCCATGGCACTCGCCGAGTCCAGTCGAGTTGACCGTTGACCAGAGTTGACCTAAGTCTGACTTCTTAGGGATAGTCACACTTAGAAGATATAAGTGTTAATGAGGGATATGTGATGTTATAGGGAGGTTGTAGCTCGTCGGATTGTGCACAAGTGATTTCAGGATTTGCTAGCTTTCAGCATTCACGAGGTGAGTCTTCTCACTATACTGTACCCGAAAGGGTTTGACTGTGTGACCGGAAGGTCGGATATGATATGTGATATGTATTCTATATGTGGTAAGTTATTTGTTATATGTGTGCTATGTATGTCATGGGCCGGAAGGCGATTATATTATGGGCCGGAAGGCAATATGTTATGGGCCGGAAGGCGATATGTTGTGTGATGGACCGGAAGGTCGGCGTGGGTAGGACCGGAAGGTTTACCCAGCAGGGACGGAAGTCCCCTGAGACACATGGACCGGAAGGTCAGGGCCTGGAAAGGCGTATGTGCGTAAGTTGTATATTGGGGAACTCACTAAGCATTTATGCTTACAGTTGTTATGTATGTGTTTCAGGTAGTAGCGAGGACCGTGGGAAGGCGCCGGCGTGATCGATACACACTGAAGAATGCTTTTATGATCTTGGGATTTATACAATTTGTATTTGATATGACACTTAATTTATTTATGCCTTGTTTTGAATGAAAATACTTTAATTTTAAAATGAAAAATTTGTTTGAAAATTTGCGTTGTTACAGCATAGACCCTTCAACTTTGGGTACGTTACGCAGACTCAGGTTGCCTATTATCACTTGATAATATCACTTCCCAAAACATCTTCTACAAACACATTCCATAACCAACATATTTTTTTTTGATTTTTTGATTTTCTAATGTTTTTGGATTTTTGAAAGTTTTCTAATTTTTGTTTTGTTTTTATTTCTCCCCCTAAATTTGTGCATATGAGAGAAACGAAAGTAAATGCGCAAATTTAAACTATCCTAAAACAAAAATTAGTCTTTAAAGCGAATCAGCTTAAGAAAAGTTCAGGAGTATAGAGAAGAAAACGCAAACCGTAAGTCACCGATTTGATTTGCATCCAGAAGGTCTGAGAACAGCAAGCGTAAACTCAGAACAGATCCGAAAATTCTTCATGTCATTAAGCACAAACCCCATGAGTGATCACTTCTTTTCTTCCCTTCCCGCAAAGGACACATTCTCTCAAACAAATGTCTAAATGTTGTACAGTTAAGAGATGTCCCTTTTCAAGTGCCTGGAACTGCCACTACCAACAAACCGAAGTCTGATGATATGCCTCCATAGCTAATCCGACACAGAGCGAGATTAGTTGGTCTTTGGAACCCAGTCCATTTTGAAACTGGGTCGACCTTTGTCATCCTTGCATGGTACTCTCTCCCATAACATGTCCTGCTTATCACAAACAGAAGATGTAGAAATATTAGAGTCATTAGAAGATTTGGGAGTTTTCACCTTTGGAACCCATCTATATTTGGGTTTAACCCATTTCTTGTTCGATCCGATGGGTGCCTCGGCACTTGCTTTGGAACTTGAAGCTGACTGCTGAGATGACTTTGACCTAGCCGGTCTTGGTTTTGTTGGGGCATCTCTTGGATTGGACTTCTTGGTCGGCATTCCCTTCTTGCCCTTGGGATTTTGACTCTTGGCCTTGGAATATTGATTCTTGGCCTTCTACGTGTTCCAGTCACCATTGTTTGAACGTGACCTTGAGGGGTTTCTTTTGAAGTATCTCCCTCTTGGCGCGTTCTGCCAGCCTTGTGCATAGTAGGGAATGTATGCACGATTAGGACAATTTCTGGCAATGTGTCCAGGTGTTCCACAGTGAAAACATGTCCTTTTCTTCACTGTGAAGTTGTTTCTTCCTGCCCCTGGTGGCGTGTCCTGGCCTTGTCTCTTGTTGTTCCCACATGCACACTTGCAACAGGCACTCTGTTTCACTGGAATTGGTGGCCTGTATTTCTTAACGGCAGGTTGATCAGAAGCAGTTGAGTTCGAAGCAACAGATTCAGAGTTCAAGGTGATGTTGGTTTGTTCAATGGTGTTCTCCTTGTTCTCATCCTCTGTTACTTTGCCTGCACAACAAGTAGCAACATTAGTATCTTCAATATTAATAACTCCTCCTGACACAAATCCAGCTCGTTTTCCATATTGAACATGTGCCTCCCTGTCAATTTCTTTTTGTGTCATGGGGATGGATGTGTAGTTATGATTGAAAGGAGGAGGAACACTATCATACCCTAGACCCTTGCTTTGATTTTCTTTGAAGTTTAATTGGGTTTCATATAAGGACTCGACTGTTTGACTTGACGCAGTATAATTTTTGAAACTAACGTCTGTTTTTCCACACTTAATTTTTAAAGCGTCAAGTTCTTCAGTTATAATAGCAAGTTTTCTCTTAATATAGTCATAATTTTCACACTTGTTGCTATACTCTTCTTGAAGTTTCCTAAAGTCGTTGGTTTTTGCTTCTAATTCAGCCTTCAGGGGTTTCTGTCCTTTCCTGAGTTGATATCCTTCATATCTCAGGTCCTCAACTTCTCTTTTAAATAAATCAATTTGTTCCCGAAGAAATTTAATCGTATCTTCACTAGATAGTGTACATGAAATTTCATATGATTGAGAACCTGAAACTTCATTGACCAAGATGTTTACAGAACTCATTGTTTCTCTACACTTCAAAGCATCAAGTTCTTGAATTACACCAGCAAGACTAAGATGATTAAGATCTTTTGTCTTCTTGATGATAGCCACCTTCATATTCCACGATTTCGGAAGTGAATTCAGTAGCTTTTTGTTTATCTCTGATTTAGACAAGAAGATCCCAGCTATATTCATCTCAGTAGTAAGTGTAATAAATCTCTGCAATTGAGTTTCAAGGGTTTCTCCAGGGATATAATCGAAAATGTTGAAAATTTGTCTTAACATATCCTGGTGACTCTCTTTCATGTTTTCAACTCCCTCGTAGACCTTAAAATCAATTAAAAAGCACAACTAAAAACCAAAATCAAACTTAAAAGTCAAACCCTTTGATTATAAACCTCAAAAGTCAAATTTAAAAAGTTAAACTCAAAAGTCAAACCGAAAAACTAAATTTGAAAATTTAAAAATCAAACGAAAAAGTCAAAGTTTAAAGTCAAAGGTCAAACTTGGAAGTCAAAGTCAAAATTTAAGGTCAAAAGTTAAAAAATAAAAGTCAAAAATTAAAATATAATTTTGTTTATTAATTTTATTTAATTAATTTATTATTATTATTTTTAATTTTTATTATTGTTATTATTATTATTTTTAATTTTGGATGAAAAAAGAATTTAAAACAAAAAAAAGTGAATTTTGGGTTAAAAGTGTCAAAAATGCAAAATTAGAACCGAGAAAGAAGCTTTATGAATTAAATTCGGAAGGGAATTAACAAAGGGTCTTCTAGCCGAGTTGGTAAGCCGCAAGGTTTCGTTGGTAGGAGACCCGGGTTCTATGCCCGGCGCCTCCAAAATTCCGATTTTTTTATCTTTGCGAAGCGAGGATGGTTCTTGCGAGGTTGCTGCTTGCGAGGCCAAGGTGCGAGGCCGAGAACTCAGAAGCCGGGAACATGCGAGACCGAGCCGCAAACTGCTGAGCCGTATACTCCGAGCCGAGGCCGCAAACTCCGATCCGCAAACCTCGGGCCGTGAACTCCTCGGAAACCCTAGCTGCTGGCCGCCACCCCCTCGCAGGTTACGACCAAAAACAGTGATTTTTGCCCTTTTTTGCTCCAAAACTCGATCAAAAACCCTTTTTTATGAAAAACACGAAGAACAAACCCCCCTTATTTTTCAGAGATCTATCCAAAAACGCGAGAATATTTCGAAAATAAGATCAAATAATGCTCTAAATCTGACAAAATTGACTGATACAACCAGGCTCTGATACCAATTGTAAGTCCCTAATTTGCCCGTGTATCAGTCAGATCTGTTTGATGGTGCGGAATCCCAATCAATCGGATGATGTCAGATCAAATAGAAGAGAAGAAGAAGAGGAATAAGATGAATCTCAATGTATTAATGAATAGAATGATGATCCGGATACAAGAGATTCACACACACACACACACACACTAACACACAATAGTTCTTCTGTCTCTCTGGCCGTAAACTCTTTAGGGTTCATCTATCAGTTCCTCACACCCTAACACCTATATTTATACAAGGGGAAAATGGGCTTGGCGGACATGGGCCGTAAATGGGTTTATGGCCGTAAACACCCATTGGACCATAAACACATAAGATATTACATAAAAACACAATTTCCTAGAAAAAAAAGTATAAACCATATTTTTGACCCAACATATGGAAACATTGTGAGAGTAAAGAACTAGAATTTGTTGGATTAGTGTCTAAGGCTGTAACTATATTTGGTAAGTACATGACCCGGTTGTGCATGATCCTTTTGGGTTACCTTCACCATAGCAACTTGACAAGTTGATTTATATAGAGAGAAGAGATATTATTATTATTATTATTAATGTATTATAAGAATAATATGTTAAAGGAATAATAATATTATTTGATTAATATAAGTCATAAATTAACTAGGAATTAATTTGGTGACTTAAAGAGATTAATTGAATAAAGGGGCATAAACTGTCAAATGTGTGATAGTTGTGTTTAGGGCTATGAATCCTTATGGATATGGGAAGGGACGATTTTAAGGATATGGATATCTTAAAAATCGTCCAAGGCCTTATCTAGAAGGATCTTTGGATTGCTTTGAGGCTAAGTTATCTAATTAGGGTTTAAGGTGAAACCCTAGGAGCTCATAGTATAAATAGACCCTTAGGGTTGGAGAAATCGGCCACATGATCTTTGAGGAAACCCTAGAGCCGATTTCTCACCTCTTTCCCTCTCTCAAATCATCTTCTTGCTAGTTGGTGTTTGTAAGTCATTAGAGGAATGACAATTGTGACTCTAAGCTCCAAGAAGAAGAAGTATCAAGCAAGTAATCCAAGGTATTGTTCTAGATCCTAATTCATATGATTAGAACTAATTGTTTACATTAGATCTAGTATTGAAAGTCTTGGATACAATTCATGTTCAATTAGGGAAACCTAGATCCAAGCAATTAGGGTTTGCATGTGCACATAGGAAAGTTCTTATGGCTCAAACCCATCAGTGGTATCAGAGCTTTGATTGATTTCTATTGAATTAATGCATTGGTTGATTGCTTGTTGCTTGAAAATTTTGATTTTTGTGTTTCTTCCTGATGAACTCGGCGAGTCCCACTGTGGACTCGGCGAGTAGCTCCAACTCGGCTTGTCCATAGTGGGAACTCGGCGAGTTCGAGCGTCAGAAAGAGGTAGTTTCGGGATTTCTTGCTGTTTTACTTGAGGAAACTTGCCTTAACTGTTTTGGGTCATTAAAATCCGATTTTAAACATATATATGAGTATATTCTTGACCAAACAAAAGATAATTACCAATTAGTTGAATAATAAATTCCTTATATGATAATAATTAATTATTTGAATTGAATTAGTAAATTGTCTTGCAAGTAATGTTGAATGAGATCAAATTCAAATAATCTTATTAGTTGATTTATATTATTTGCTATTTGATCCTTATGTTTTGAAAAGTTTAAAACTTTTCCTCAAGTTTTGAAATTTTAAGTTTTGTGATTAAAAGTTTAATTTGAATAATTTAAATTTCAAACCCTAGAATTTTACAAGTTTAAAATTCAACATTATACTAATATATTATTACAAGCTTTATATATATATATATATATATATATATATATATATATATATATATATATATATGTATGTATGATTAAAGATGCTAGTCTTACCGTTAGTAGGCCTCATTCACGAAGCCAGTCTATAAGGTGGGTATAAGGTTGCTGCCTATAAAATGGCGCTTAATGGGTATACACTCACACCCGCTGCTTGGTTGACTGGTGGAGGGTCGTTAGCCGAACGGGTAGGATAGGGCAAACCTCTTCTCATTAATAAGTATAATGAATCTATTTAAAGTAACTAAACTGTTTTATAAAATTCCCAATCCTAGTTACTTTAGGAAAAGTGAATTGATGCAATCCTATGAAATTACACTTTGCACCCTTGTTTAGATGTTAGTGGAGCGTGTGTGGTTAACCGGCACACTAATTGGTTCTAAGCAAAGGTGGCAAAGGGTGATTCATTGATTGTCATAGTTCGGTAGAGCGTGTATGGTTTACCGGCGCATCGAATAGGTATTTGTAATAATGAAGGCACCATGTATATTTGCATGGTTATTCACACCCGCTTTGTGATCCTCGATATCCCAGTCACAAACTAGAGGGGCATATCGAGATTTAAATAGGCCATTGAAAAGTTCAATGACTCTCAAAGAATCTAGGAATTCTCAATGCATTTAAAACTTAAAGCTTATGTTTTTCATGGTGAAGAATTAGTGAATCGTCATTCACTTACCTCCAAATTATTTGCATGTTGGATCACGGTATCCCTTTTCTAATGTGTAAATAATGTTGTTGGGTCCTAGCCCTAAATTTTCATTTTGGGTGTTAATTAGGGACTTAACTCTAATCAACTTTGTTCCTTTCTATTCGTAGATGTCTAACACAAACAACGCTGTTGCTAGCTCATTCACGCTAATGAGCCTTTGTCAAAAAGTGACTTTCGATGGATCGAACTTTAGCAAATGGATAAGATACATTCGCACGATCGCGCATTACGAGGACAAGGAGTATGTTCTCGATGAGAAGTTTGAGAAGATCAATCCAGAAACTACTACTCCCGAAGAAATGGTTGTGTTTGAGACACATGAGTGTGATGCAACGAAAGTCCATTGCATCATGATAGCCAGAATGAACTTAGAATTCCAAAAATCCTATGAGGACATGTATGCTTATGAGATGCATCTAGACTTGATGGAGAGATTGTTGGGTTTTGAGCATTCTAACACTTCCTAAGTGTACATGCAACCCTAAATACCTTGGATCTATGTTTTCTCTATTATACATGCAAATAAGAACATCCAAGGTATTATCCTAATCTAGCATACAAAAACTATGAATGTAACAAGATAGAATACATACCTCTTGATGTAGCTTGATGTCTTCAAGCTTTAAGAGCTTAGCCCCAATAGTGTGGAAGCCTCAAGTGGAATCACAAATCACCAAGACACCTTGGAAGACTTTAGAGAATATGAATACTTGGTTCTCTCTTAGTGAAATTGGCTAGCCCTCATAGTGTATCCACACACTAGTGCCAATTTCACCAACCAAGGACATCTTTATATAGTGTGGAGGATTAGGGTTAAACCCTAATACCCATGGCCTTTCATTTCCTAGGATCCATGGGTTAAACACTCCATGGACTATCCATGAAAGCTTAGCCCAACCTAAATGAACTTGGCCCATTCCATATATATAAGAGTCCATATTTAATTAGTTCCTTTTGATCACTTAATTAATTATAAATTAATTCTTGATCAATACTAATTAAATAATATGATTCCATATTAATATATTAGAACTTATAATATATTAATATTAATCATAAACATACTATTCTCAAAAGATTATCCATATAAATTGTGTCGGTGAAGTGCAACCCAAATGGACCATGCCGGGTCGGGTTAAGTACATACCAAATATAGTTATGGACTTAGACATTAATCCAACAGTCTCCCACTTGGATAAGTCTAAAACTATTATTGCGTATGACTTCAAACCTAACTGGCAATCATAGCTCTTAAAGCCGTTGTCGAACTCTGATCTTGTCAACGAACTTGTCCATTAGATAAGGGATCATATATTCCTCCATTCTAGATATCATATGGATTGAGACATGGATTATAATCATTCTCTCTGTCCATTTGTTGTTTCCCGATTTCCGATTTATGACGACTGACTAATTGAACGAATCAAATCAGTCCTGGCCCGGCCGAGCACTTCCATTTGTCATCATCAAATCATCGAGGGGCCCACAGATATCGCTTTTATCCCGAAGGTAAAAGGAATGGATAAACTTCGACTCATATGGCTTGTTCTACTACTTGTTGAATCATACACAAAGGCACGTTTTATAGCACCGAGTTACCAAATGCGTTTTCGTGCAATCAATGTACAACCAACTCATAGTAACAACTCATATCTCTAGGTTTGAAGAATATAAGATATTATCGTCTCATGATCACTCGTGATAAAATCCATGAAGTGATTCCAATGAGCGCGGGTTGAATCCAATACTCAGAACTTATGAGCACTCATGAGTGTTGTAGCCCTTTGTCCAACACCTTAGACCTCTACAAGCCAACCCATGACAGTCTTAATTCATATCTACTTCCAACATATGACCGACTGTGGATGGTTTGAATAACTTAGTCATTCCGGAAGAATAACCTAGTTTATTCGGGAAGTCAAAACATGCAAAGTGAAACACAATAATAATTGAATCCAATATGGTATCAACTCTTTGAACATAAATAAAACACCTTTTATTTATCACCATATGATTACACATTATTCATTGTATACTGTTTCAGCTATCAACTTTATTCTTGAATTTAAAACAATAGTTGTCCCATGCTCCAAGCATGTACACTATGTTTTCTTAAACACTAGTCATGCCACACACAAAGTATGCATACTATGTTTGTCTATGATCCTTACTTTGTGAACTAGATCAATTGAACATAACTTCAATGATTCTCTTTTCACACTCCCAAATCCTTACCGCAAATGCAAGAATTCCAAATTCATGCCATTTACTGAAATCTGTTAGATTCTAAACTTATATGCATTGATCCTCTCGTAATGATTATGCACAAAGTCAGAAAGACTTGACAACAATCATTACAGAGTATTCCAAAGGAGATCAGCTCCTTGGAAACATCCTTCTTGCATTAAGTTTCCTTAATCTTACACAGATTGAAAAATTCTAACTTTGAAACATTTCCAGATTCCATTTTGACTATCACTTCTGACCAAGAGTTGCCTCCTTACAGATTATGTCAATATGGTCCTTCCAGAATTATCACTATACTTCCAACTGTCCTTGAGCAACCAATCTTTGGTAAACCTTAGATTGTCCTCGGCAATTGTTTAATCCTTTTAGTCATATCCAGTTCTAAACCTTTTCCCTTCTTAATGCCCCAGGCATTTGGAAAATTTTAGAACGGATGAATATAGCACATGTAATCGATCCTATATCCGAAGCATATGAGACACGATTCATGATGTCTTACATAAAGACTAAACCAGTCTTTTGCTATAATATTTCCATTTCAATTTGCCAAGTTCTCATCATTCAGATTATGAAAAGGGATGCCGTAATCATAATCGAATTTTAGAACGCAAATAATGGACCCATATACAGAATTTCCTTATGTTGAGCCATTCCAACATGAAATTCATATATATCCTTGACTAAATGATTAAAACCTCACGATCTAAGCTTATATATTTGAGATGAAGCATAATTTCCTCTCCCTTAATTATAGCAAAACAACTTTTTCCCAATTGAAACTTTTGTTTTCTATAATTAACATTGCTAACTTGCAATACTTATCATAATTATCATGCTCCCACTAACATGATGATTATTAGCATAACACTTATGCTCCCACTAGCTTTGACATGTACTCAGAAATCAGCTGGACAGTCTGAAATTTAGATTCATACACCCTTTCCGTAGATAGCTCACCTGTGTGTCTAAGCAATTTCAAGAACCATGAAAAGGGATACCGTAATCATAGTCTCAATTGCTTAGGCATTTTCCATTTCTCACAAGTCCATGTTAGTGTGCCGGTTAACCACACGCGCTCCACTAACGACTTTTGAAAATGCAAATAACACAATTGATATCTTCATAAAATCTACTTAGTGAAAGTGTTTCCTCACCATCATTTTCATGAATCGGAGAGAAACCTTATGACACTTAGATTTATATGGTGTATGAGTTCCTACCCATATGAATTTGTCAAACCATAATCACAAGACAAAGATAATGACAAATCCAAAACCATATGGATTGAACTCAATCTTAACTTCTTGCCACCTGGCAGCTCAAGGGCCTGCCATTGCTTCCAAGTTGTTATGCAACAAACTGTGAACTCTAAGAACTCATATGCAAAGCCAACTTTAACTGGAATGGGCACAGATATGTCAACACGATAGGTTATAAACCTCAAGTTGTGTGCTAGTGAAGAATTTCAGGTTTTATTCTTGATTATTTCTTGAGACTTTCAAGACCTTTAAGACTCCCACTGTCCTCTTGACATATAAGACTCCCTTGTCAAACATCCAAGAGATAGTGCGGATTCTAATCAAGAAAAACACTTTACCCAATTGGCCTAAGTTGGTCTTTGTTTTATCCAAAACATCACAACTTACCAATTTCAAATGTACAAGAGTAGAAAACTTTTACTCTTACATTTGATAAGTGTTTTAAACCTTCTTTAAGACATGTCACTCAAATGACAATCTTGGAGTATGACTCTAAGACTTGTATTGGAACGAAGTATGACTCATCTTCTTGATTTAACCATTTCAACAATTCAAGTTCCTCTTCTTAGTCATAAGAATGCACTAAGATTTCCTTAGAGAACTAATTTTGAGATGGTTTCTTAATCATTAAGATGATCACAAAAACTGATACTAAAGTACTCTCCCATCTTTTCAGATTTGAAAAACTTTTATCCTTCTGCCTAATTTGATTCTTCTTATTCGCTCTGCCTTACATTGGAACCTTTTCCAATGTCTCAGAGTTACACTTAAGAATGTAAGTATAATCATATTTACTGAGCTTTAGTAAACTATGACGAATAATCTTATTGATCTTTTGTGGTGGACTTAATCAGTGCACAAGACTGTGTACTCGATCCTTTAGTCCTTCACTTGACTCACACATCCATGTGAACCAGTAATTAGTCTTAATTTTTCCAAAACTTGAAAGTTCTCATTCATCATGCTATATAACTTGCATGATTCCAAGTCCCGGTCCAAATGAAACTTGGGTGATGAGAATCTTTCCTTATTTGGTAAATATAGACATTACCACAAATGAAAGAATCAACTTCATATTTCCACTCTTGCTCTTAATGGAATCATATAAGCAACAATTTTTCCTCAAAAGCCATTGTAAGGATATTTTAAAATAAATAAAATCAAAAAAAATTTCTTTTATTTTAAAACTTTGCGGAAAAACTTATCCTTACAATCCATATGAAAACTTGTTGTTATCTATTCCTAAGCAATATCTCATAACTCCTAAGAAGTTGCTCAAGAATCCGATCTTCAAACTATGCGATAGAAATCCATCTTCGCCATCAGATTCAGCATATTCTTTCTTTAAGTTTCTTCACTTTTCTTTGATTCTTAAAACATCACCATGTGACCCAGTCACATCATGTATCAGGAATCTCAGAATAGAAACTTAACAGAGTTACATAGTGGTCTTTACCTGAAGTAGAGTCAAACTTATTGACTTTAACATCCTTAGGTAAATTTGGCAGCTTCGCAACCAATGCCCCTTCCCTTGGCAATATAAACGTATGGACCCTTTGATAATGGTACACGAGACTATCACAGACTTAGCTTTTCTCTTTACCATTTGGTCAACCGAGTTGACTATGGCCGATCCCTTTCCATTGGAAGAGAATGCTTTACTTGATATCCAATGTCATCATTGTCAATGTCCATAAAGTTTTAGGAAGTTGATCTTAGCAAATAGATAAGATCATTAAGGGTCTTGTCATAGTCTGTTTCATAGGTGTCCCAAAGGAACTCACTATGTGACTTAGAAAGTGATTGAACCACCAACTTTCTCAAGACTTTGACACCCAACTCTCCCGGCTTGTCAATATGTGACTACATCTCCAAGATGTGTTCACACCTAGACCTTGCCTTGCCAATAGGGCTTGAGTGACCTTAAACTTTTCAAGAACTTGTGGGTTGGGGAGAATAATTGGAGGAGGTGAAAGAAGTATGATTTCCAAAGGACATCATCTTCATTTAGGAAACCTTGTTTCACTAGATTTGGGAAGATCATAGGAGTCTATTACAGACATCTTTTGGGAGATATTCAAGATAGTTGATTTAAAGTCCTTAATATGACACCCAATATGAAATATTAAGGCTAGGACCCAACAAACTATTTTATAACTTAGAAGAGGTATGCCGTAATCCAAGCTATAAAATATTTGAAGGTAGGTGAATGACGATTCACCAATTTCCACCAAGATAAATGAAATGAATTATTAGGTTTTAATTGGTTTTGAAACTCCTAGATCTTTGAGATTCATTGAACTTTTCAAAGGCATGTTTCAATCTCGAGTGTGCCCTTCAGGTTTTGTGACTGGGATGCCGAGGATCACAAAACAAGGTGTGAAGTAACCATGCAAATCACTTGGTACCCTTAATAAATTACCCCTCAATCGATGTGCCGGTTAACCACACACGCTCCATCGATACTATGATAAATATTAAGTCACCCTTTACCTACCTTGTTAAGTCCAAGTTAGTGTGCCGGTTAACCACACACGCTCCACTAACGACTTAGACAAAGTGCAAAGTGTAATTTCATGGATTAGCACCTTATTCACATTTTTCTAAGTAACTAAGAGTGGGTATTATTAAGAGTTTAGTTACTTAGTATTTATCATTAATACTTTTAATGAAGGGTTAATTATAGTCTTGTCAAACCCGTTCGGCTAACGACCCTCCACCGGTCAAGCAAGCGGTGGGTGAGAGTGGACACCCATTAAGTTGCCATTTTATAGGCAACAACCTTATACCCACCTTATAGACCGGCTTCGTGAATGAGGCGTACTAGCGGTAAGACTGACTTTACTCTTATACATACATATATATATATATATATATATATATATATATATATATATATATATATATATATATATATTATTAACTTATAATATTATAAAGTATAAGGGTTGAATTTTAACTTTTAAAATTCTAAGGGCTAACTTGGAATTAAAGTATTCATAAGAGAAAACTTTACAAATTCCAAAACTTGAGGGCAAGTTTTGAAACTATTCAAAACTAATTAATTCCATAACTTATGTGTTTAAAGTAGTTTTAATCCAAAGACTCTTCAAGTTCCATAACTTGAGGACAAGTTATGGAAGACTTTAAACTAATAAAAGAATTAACTTTTTCTTTATTTTATAACTTATGGAATTAATTAAGGTTACACTTTTTTTTAATTTATTATTTAATGAAGAGACTCTTGGTCCTCCATAACTTGAGGACAAATTATGGAGTCATAACACCTTTTAATTAGAACTAGACTCTTCATTTTTGTAACCTTTGCCAACTTTTATGAGTTTTAAGATTCATAAATGTGACTTATAAGTTACATAAACACATTTTATGAACTTCTTTTAGATTAATTTGGATTAAAACCAACTATCACATAATTTTATTCATTAATCTAAATTCACTCATAAAACAAGGTAACACAAAAAACTTTTGGTGATCCATAACTTATTCTTAAGTTATGGAATCCTTTAAAACATTAACACCAAATTTTGTAACTCCATAAAAACTTTGAATCAAATTTTTTTTTAAAAACCTTTTCATATCCATAACTTATGGAGGTTTCAAAAAATAAAACTCTTTAGATCAAACTTTTAAAACTAATAAAATAATCATATCATTTTATCTTTTATTAAATTTGACCTAATTCAACTCATAAAGAAAATTATTCAAATTTTACAAATAATTAGTTTTTCACAAGAACAAGTAATTATCTTAAAATTTGACAAACTTCATGGTTTTTTCCTTTTTTTTTCAACTTGGAAAATAAAATATTTGCATCAATATAACAGAAAACAACCCGTGGCTCTGATACCACTGTTGGGTTTTGAGCATTCTAACACTTCCTAAGTGTACATGCAACCCTAAATACCTTGGATCTATGTTTTCTCTATTATACATGCAAATAAGAACATCCAAGGTATTATCCTAATCTAGCATACAAAAACTATGAATGTAACAAGATAGAATACATACCTCTTGATGTAGCTTGATGTCTTCAAGATTTAAGAGCTTAGCCCCAATAGTGTGGAAGCCTCAAGTGGAATCACAAATCACCAAGACACCTTGGAAGACTTTAGAGAATATGAATACTTGGTTCTCTCTTAGTGAAATCGGCTAGCCCTCATAGTGTATCCACACACTAGTGCCAATTTCACCAACCAAGGACATCTTTATATAGTGTGGAGGATTAGGGTTAAACCCTAATACCCATGGCCTTTCATTTCCTAGGATCCATGGGTTAAACACTCCATGGACTATCCATGAAAGCTTAGCCCAACCTAAATGAACTTGGCCCATTCCATATATATAAGAGTCCATATTTAATTAGTTCCTTTTGATCACTTAATTAATTATAAATTAATTCTTGATCAATACTAATTAAATAATATGATTCCATATTAATATATTAGAACTTATAATATATTAATATTAATCATAAACATACTATTCTCAAAAGATTATCCATATAAATTGTGTCGGTGAAGTGCAACCCAAATGGACCATGCCGGGTCGGGTTAAGTACATACCAAATATAGTTATGGACTTAGACATTAATCCAACATAGATATCACCAAAGCGCGAGGCAAGAGCGCTATGAGATCATAACTAATTTGATCACTGCTAAAATGGGAAGTGGAGAGTCTCTAACCGTGCACTTGCAAAAGATGCAAAGGTATGTCGATCGTCTTCTCAAGTTGAATGTCAACTTTGGGGAAGACTTGGCTATCGACATCGTTCTTCACTCCTCGCCCTCATGCTACAATCAATTTAGGATGACCTACCACATGAACAAGGAAGAGGTCACCCTAAGCAAACTCCAAGGGCTCCTAAGGACTACTGAGAGCAACCTAAAGGACAAGTCTATTGCACCAACTCCCAATCCATCCGCTGCTCCTGTTTTGGCTATTGGGTAGGGAAGGGGCAAGAAGAGGAAGACTTCTTCGAAGAACCACCGCAAGGGAAGTCCCAAGATGATTCCTCTTCTAGTGGGACCAAGGTTGATCCTACTAACCCAACCCTAACCCAAAGGAGGTAGAGTGCCATCATTGCCACAAAATAGCGCATTGGAAGAGAAGCTGCCCGGAATATCTACAAGCCATCAAGGATAGAAAGATCAAGCTATCTTTTGCAGGTATATACATAATTAAATCTAATGATTCATCTGATTCTATTTCTTGGGTTCTTGATACAGGGTGTGGTTACCACATTTTTTCTGATTTTCATGGACTAGGAAGAAATAGGGATGTGGAGCTTGGAAGAATAAATCTAATCATGGGAAACAGAAGATCGTCGCCTGTTACCAAGATTGGAGTGTATTCTTTAGTGCTTAGTAATGGGTTGAATTTAGATTTAAATAATTGTTGCTACTCGCCAGATATGGCAAGAAACATCATTTCTTTTCATGGTTTGTTTAGACAAGGATTTAGATATTCGTTTAATAATGAGAATGGTTTGATTTATGCTTATCTAAATGGTGTTTTATATTTTGAAGCAATGCCTTGTAATGGAATTTATGAAACTGTTATGGTTGTAGATAACCTAGAAAATGATGTGTTGTGTATGGATTCTTCCAATAGTATGGATATAGCATCTTTGTGGTATTGTCGTCTTGGACATGTCAATAAGAAGCGCATAGCCCAACTCCAAAAGGATGGAGTGTTGGAGTCATTCGACCATAGGGAAGGTGACACGTGTGAATCTTGTTTACTTGGAAAGATGACCAAGTCACCCTTCACTGGCACTTGTGAGAGGAGTGAGGGTTTATGGGATCTCATACATACCGACGTGTGTGGGCCCTTTAGATCCACCACAAAGGATGGGAACCGCTTCTATGTGATTTTCACCGATGATTATAGTAGATATGGGTTTATTTACTTAATCAAGCACAAGTCAGAAACGTTTGAAAAGTTCAAAGAATTCAAACATGAAGTGGAGAATCAATTGGGTAGGAAAATCAAGATGCTTCTATCCGATCGAGGAGGAGAGTACCTAAGTCTTGAATTCCACGACTATCTCAAGGAATGCGGAATAGTTTCGTAATTGACACCACCTAGGACACCACAGTTGAATGGTGTAGCAGAAAGGCGTAATCGAACCCTGTTAGACATGGTTCGTTCTATGATGAGTCGTGCTTCACTACCTATCTCATTCTAGGGGTATGCCTTATAGACTACCGCCCACATCCTTAACCGAGTCCCTACAAAGAAGGTTGCCCAAACACCTCACGAGACGTGGACAGGGAAAGCTCCCTCATTGGCACATATCAAGGTTTGGGGTTGTCAGGTTTTCGTAAGACGAGAGACTCACGACAAGCTCAAACCTCGTAGTGAACAATGTATTTTCATTGGCTACCCGCAGAAATCCTTTGGATATCTCTTCTATAGACCGAGTGACAATGTTGTCTTCGTTGCGAGGAGAGGGGTTTTCCGAGAGCAAGAACTCATAAGCCAAGGGGACAGTGGGAGGCAAGTTGATCTTGAAGAGATTCAAGAGTCGAGTGATGAAGGAACCTCTAACGCTGGCGCTCAACCCGAGGAGGAAACTGTGGTTGAATCGATTGATGAGTCCTTACCTCTTAGATGTTCCGAAAGAGTTAGAGTTCAACCCCTGTTTTATGGTTTTCATATCACTACCGAAGGGGACACGTATATTAGTGATGGTACACTAATAAATCTAGATGAACCTAATAGCTATAAGGAAGCCATGGCAGGCCCAAAGTCTGTAAAATGGAAAGAGGCGATGGACAGCGAGATTCAGTCCATGTATGACAACCAACTTTGGAATTTGGCTGACAATGTGCCCGGACGTAAGACGGTTGGGTGCAAATAGATCTTCAAGAAGAAGACTAACATGGATAGGAATGCACACACGTATAAGGCACGATTGGTGGCGAAAGGCTTTACTCAAACTCCTGGAGTTGACTATGATGAGACCTTTTCACCAGTTGCTAAAATAAAATCTATTAGGGTGATGCTAGCCATTGCTGCATTTCATGATTATGAGATATGGCAGATGGATGTCAAGACCGCTTTCCTTAATGGGAAGTTGGTTGAGGATGTTTACATGGCTCAGCCAGAGGGTTTCATCGATCCGAAGCACCCTAATAGAGTGTGCAAGCTTGAAAAATCCATGTATGGACTTAAGCAAGCGTCTCGCAGATGGAATCTTTGCTTCGATGAGAAAGTTAAAGAGTTTGGATTTGTACAAAGTGAAGATGAATCATGTGTATATGTCAAGGCCAGTGGGAGTATAGTTAGCTTCCTCGTTTTGTATGTCGATGACATACTGCTCATAGGAAACGACGTCCCGACTTTGCAAGAGGTTAAGTCCTGGCTCGGGAAGTGCTTCGCTATGAAGGACATCGGAGAGGCTTCTTATGTTTTGGGAATAAGGATAGTGAGAGAACGAAGTAAGAGACTAATAGGACTTAGTTAGAATACTTACTTGGATAAAGTACTAAAATGTTTTTGTATGCAAAACTCGAAGAAGGGAGAACTACCGATACAGAGTAATGCCAAATTGAGTAAGACTCAAAGTTCGAGTACAAAAGTGGAGATAGCTTAGATGAGCCGAGTACCCTACGCTTCCGCAGTTGGCTCAATCATGTACGATATGACTTGTACTCGCCCTGATGTGGCCTTTGCTTTGAGCATGGTTAGTAGATATCAAGAGAACCCTGGCAGGGCTCATTGGATTGCGGTCAAGAATATACTTAAGTACCTTTGTAGGACCAAGAGGGAGTGATGACTTAAAGATGCGAGGGTATAGTGACGCCAGCTTCCAGACCGACAGGGACAACTACCGTTCGCAGTCGGGCTGGGTCTTTACCCTTAATGGAGGAGCAGTGACCTAGAAAAGTTCCAAACAATGTGGTTGAAGAACTTCATTGGTGATCTTGGAGTTGTGCCTGCCATAAAGGAGCCTATGGAAGTTTTCTGTGATAATGAAGGAGCGGTTGCCTTGACCAAGGAACCGAGGGATCATGGTAGATCTCGACATATCGCCAGAAAATATCACTTTATTAGACATCGAGTAGAAGAAGGACACCTCGTAGTAAAGAGGGTATCGTCAGAGGATAACCCAGCAGATCCGTTTACAAAGGGACTGAGCAGGGTTAAGCATTTACAACACACTAGGAGCATTGGGCTGAAAGACGATATTAGTTTAGATTAGATAGTTTTGGAAACATGTAATAGATAAATGTAATTGACATTTGATGATTAAATAAAGGAGTATTATGTATAAGTAAAGCTACTGTCTTATGTTAATTGTTTAACTATTGTTTCGTTTTTGTGACAACCGTCAATTTTTGGTCAAGTCAAAGTTAACAAGTCAAACCGGTCAACTCGATTTGCCCGTAGGTACTAGAGTTTACGTTATGTAATTTCTAAACAACTCTCTATTCTAATGAGAGATCATAAATCGAAAAGTGCGTACATCTAGATCTCCTTAACCTAAAACTGTGGTACGTGGCGAGCCAAACCGATAAAACAATGTTGCATACTCATCGGGAGTATGCAAGATCCTTAAACAAGGCTTAACGGGGCTTACGGACCTTGCATTGCGAAGCCGAACACTCACATTCATCACACATGAAACCGCTCTCAATCGTTTTCACTCTATCTCTTTGTATGAGAAATCTCTCCAAGAATGTCAAATCTCTCCCAAATCTCTCTAAGAATGTGAAATCTCTCCCACATATCTCTTTGTATGAGAAATCTCTCCAAGAATGTCAAATCTCTCCCAAATCTCTCTAAGTATGTGAAATCTCTCCCAAATATCTCTTTGTATGAGAAATCTCTCCAAGAATGTCAAATCTCTCCCAAATCTCTCTAAGTATGTGAAATCTCTCCCAAATATCTCTTTGTATGAGAAAACTCTCCAAGAATGTCAAATCTCTCCCAAATCTCTCTAAGAATGTGAAATCTCTCCCACATATCTCTTTGTATGAGAAATCTCTCCAAGAATGTCAAATCTCTCCCAAATCTCTCTAAGTATGTGAAATCTCTCCCAAATATCTCTTTGTATGAGAAATCTCTCCAAGAATGTCAAATCTCTCCCAAATCTCTCTAAGAATGTGAAATCTCTCCCACATATCTCTTTGTATGAGAAATCTCTCCAAGAATGTCAAATCTCTCCCAAATCTCTCTAAGTATGTGAAATCTCTCCCAAATATCTCTTTGTATGAGAAATCTCTCCAAGAATGTCAAATCTCTCCCAAATCTCTCTAAGTATGTGAAATCTCTCTCAAATCTCTCTCAAAACCTCTCTCAACTTTCTATAATCACTCGGGGCATTCCGACCCTCGAATTTGGTGAAAACAGCCCAAAAGCGGAAGTCTACGCGAAAAACGGGCTTGAGGAACCGAAACCCCTCTTAGGACCCGAAAGTCCTCTTAGGAACCGAAACCCCTCTTAGGACCCGAAAGTCCTCTTAGGAACCGAAACCCCTCTTAGGACCCGAAAGTCCTCTTAGGAACCGAACCCTTCTGAGCCGAAGGCTGCTGAACCGAACCGAAAGTTCCTCTCGGGCCCGAACCTCGCATGCCTCACCCGAACCCGAACATTCGGCACATTTCGGGTCTGACCACTTTCGCTTTTGATGACCTATCGAACCTTCGCTTCTGACCCTTCGGACCGAGCCTTCGGACTGAGCCCCTCGCCTTCGCCTTCTTCTTCTGGTTCGTACTTCGCTTCCGGCTCAGCACCAGCAAGGACCGAACCTCGGCCTAGGACCGAGAGGTCTCGCTGGGAATGCTTTTTCTCCCGGTTTTCGACTAAATTCGCATTTTAGGCCCGTTTTTAATTGTTTTAACACGAGATTTTCACCCAAAACTTTATTTTAACATATAATGACCCTTAACTATTAATTAATCATGTTTTTAAGGATAAAACTTTATCCAAAAGAGAGTGGATGAAGTACAAAGGTAGAGTGTTGACTTTACTTATTTCTATGACACAAGCAACCACTCCCATACCCACTCCATGTCATTATTCCCCATCAGCCCTTACCTAGTCATTTCATTGTACTTTTCCCACCTTTTTCCAACCACACAATTGGTCAAAGGTTAGAAAAGTCTCCTCTCTCCTCACTTTTCCCATTTTCTCTCTTTTCACCAAAAAGATCAAACTCTTTTCTCTCTCACTTCCTCTTTCTAGAATTCGAGATTCAAGAGTTGATCTTGGGTTTTACACTCACGCACACTACTCGTAAACTTGTTAACCTAAATTGTGAGACAATCTCTTTCCGTACGTCCGAGTGCGGGATATAATTCCTGTTAGTTATAATCAGAGTCTCCTGGAGGGAGAACATGATAGTTGTGTATAGATCTATATTGGGTTTGACACCCCACACCTTGCTGCTAGCTACAGTGGGACCTGCAGGTCTACGGGTGACAAATGTCATTTCAGTTTTACGACGCCTGAGAAACGTCGTGGCAGGTTCATTTAGTCATAGTATGATTATAGCGACTCATATAGGGATATAACAATACATAAAGTTTACGGGATTTTTATAAAACTTAAATGGGTTTTATGTCGATTTTAAAATCACTTTTTATCTCAATAAGTACAGATACTACTGTGCACTTTCGGTTTTGGTATTTATGACTACACATCATTTGAAACCACGTTTATATCTTTAAGTATGGACAATACTTGTTATTTTCTCGGTCCTAGGATTTAGGACTACATATACATAAAGTATTAACAAACATAAGAATTTACGGGAATTTCAATTAATTCAAGCGCGTTTATGTCAATTTAAACACATATCATTTTCTATTAGTAAGAAAGGTTACTTATACATTTTGGTCTTCGGTTATAAGACTACATTACATAACTTTTATAAAGAAAATATCGGATTTTCTGGATACATATTCTATCGCTTTTACAAGGAAAACGGTTTACTTCTCCAACAAAATCTCTTATGAACTCACCAACCTTTGTGTTGACACTTTTTCAAAACTACTTGTATTCTCAGGAAATCAATAAACAGGTAACCAAGTGCTTTTGAGGATGGGACGCTAAGGCGTCAAACATTTCATACTTATTGTCTACATATTGTAATTGATTTAGAATATGTAATTCATACAATGATGTAACTCTTTCGAATAGATATATATATATATATATATATATATATATATATATATATATATATATATATATGATTGGTTGCATTTACTTTGAGCACTATTATACTCGTTGTTGTGATACTTTACATGAAGTCCTCCACCGCCGGACGTTTCCGCCATCCTTGGTTTGGGGGTGTGACAGTTTTGCATGTTTTGACTTCCTGAATAATTGAGTTATTAAGAATAATCGAATTATTCGAATGGTCCACAATCGTTTATATGTTGGAAGTAGGTATGAATGAAGATTGTCATGAATTGGTATGTAGATTGTCTAAAAGGTATTAGACATAGAAAAGGGTTGTTGCAATGTTCATGAGTGCTTATGAACAAGTTTTGAGCATTGGATTAAACTCGTGCTTGCTGGAATCATTTTTGGAATGAGACACAAGTGATCGCAAGACGATAATATCATATGGTATTAAAACCAAGATATATGGCTTATTGTTTATTAATTGGTTGTGCATTGATAATGCGAAACCGCATTAGTAAATTGATGTCATAAAACGCATTGTTGTGTATAATTGATTAGTAAATAGTAAATGCATATAAGTCGAAGTTTATCTATTACTTTTATCCGAAGAGGGTAAAAGCAATATAAGGGCCTCTCGATGATTTGATTTGACTTATGTGTCGGGCCCGGTCAGGACTGAATTGATGTGTTCAATTAAGTTCTATGTCAAATGAATCTGAGATCGAGAAACCAATTGCTGGACAATAAGTTCCATAAGATTGTCCGCATAATATCTAAACAAAGGACTGTACGATCCCTTATCTAAATGACAGGATGCTGATAAGATCAGAGTTTGACAACGTCTTTAAGAGCTACGATTGCTAATCGGATTGTGTTTGCATATATAGTTACTAGACTCATCTAAGTGGGAGACTGTTGGATTAGTGTCTAAGGCTGTAACTATATTTGGTAAGTACTTGACCTGGTTGTGCATGGTCCTTCTGGGTTGCCTTCACCATAGCAACTTGACAAGGTGATTTATATAGAGAGAAGAGATATTATTATTATTATTAATGTATTATAAGAATATTATGTTAAAGGAATAATAATATTATTTGATTGATATAAGTCATAAATTAATTAGGAATTAATTTGGTGACTTAAAGAGATTAATTGAATAAAGGGGCATAAACTGTCAAATGTGTGATACTTGTGTTTAGGGCTATGAATCCTTATGGATGTGGGAAGCGACGATTTTAAGGATATGGATATCTTAAAAATCATCCAATGCCTTATCTAGAAGGATCTTTGGATTGCTTTGAGGCTAAGTTATCTAATTAGGGTTTAAGGTGAAACCCTAGGAGCTCATAGTATAAATAGACCCTTAGGGTTGGAGAAATCGGCCACTCTATCTTTGAGGAAACCCTAGAGCCGATTTCTCACCTCTTTCCTTCTCTCAAATCATCTTCTTGCTAGTTGGTGTTTGTAAGCCATTAGAGGAGTGACAATTGTGACTCTAATCTCAAAGAAGAAGAAGTATCAAGCAAGTAATCCAAGGTATTGTTCTAGATCCTAATTTATATGATTAGAACTAATTGTTTACATTAGATCTAGTATTGAAAGTCTTGGATACAATGCATGTTCAATTAGAGAAACCTAGATCCAAGCAATTAGGGTTTGTATGTGCACATAGGAAAGTTCTTATGGCTCAAACTTATCAGAATTTTATGTGACTAAAGTTTTTAAACAACTGTCAAGAACATTCTAAGGTTATACCAAAAGAATGGTTGCTTGTGGATAGTTAGATGTATGATATTAATTTAGATGGACCATAGTGACATGATTATGGATTGAGATGGTTCTTGATCAAAATTGATGGTCATATGGAAATATGGAAATGTTTTCATAATGGGAGATACTTGAAAAGACTACATATGAGTTAGAAACTTTAATACAAGAGAAGTGTTCAAGGATTTTACCTTGAATTAGAACCTTCATTACCATGGAATTGTTTTAGTAACAAAGTTGCAATAGGATGTTTTGTAATATCAAAGACTCAGTGTTTTGAGTCCAGACTGTTTGAGACTTTGGAATCTTGATATCACAAGAGATGAATGCATGATAAATTGGAATTCCATCACATCCTAGATATTGATAAGAATTTGGAATTGGGAAATGAGCATCATTGGAATACTCTCCAGTTGATATGTTCACAAAGGAAGGACCATAAAGAGGCATAGTATGTATGTTTATAACATGGCATGACTGATGGTTAATCCAAGTGGTTAGTTGATTACTCGAAACATTATACAATCAATAAATTCGTAATTATTATGGTTATTAAATAATAGAGATTTATTTATTTACAATAGGTTTGAGACCATAGTTAATAAGCTTATTATTGTGTTTCATTTTGCATATTTTACCTTCTTAATGATTTGATTATTCGAAATTCCTTTGTTGCTCAAACTTTTATAAGTAAGTGGTGAATTAAGGTTGTCATGAATTGAATTGTAGGTTGTC
The DNA here is from genome assembly GCF_051521515.1 of Lactuca serriola. Lineage (NCBI taxonomy): Eukaryota > Viridiplantae > Streptophyta > Magnoliopsida > Asterales > Asteraceae > Lactuca > Lactuca serriola. Next base: position 245,467,966 of record NC_136412.1, read on the forward strand.
TATGGAGATTAGACATTTCAATTGTTGGATAGAAACTTGGAATCATGCAACTTGTATTGTAGGATGAATGAGAACCTACATCTTTGGGAAATTAGGACTAATTCCTTGTTCACATGTATATGTGAGTCAAGTGAAGGACTAGGGGATCGGGTACACTAGGTTGTGCACTGATCAGATCCACCACAAAGAACAATAAGACTATTCGTTATGGTTTACTAAAGTTAGTAAATATGGTTAAGCTTACAAGACTAAGTATAATTATGAGTCATTGAAAAGTCTCAATGTATAGAAGAACGAATAAGAAGAATCAAAGTCGTCATAAAGATAAAAGTTTATCCGATCTGAAAAGATGGGATAGTACTTGAGTATCGTGTTTTATGATCATCTTAATGATTATGAAAACCATATCACAATTTGATCCTCCAAGGACATCTTAGTGCATTTGTTTGGCTGAGAAGAGGAATCGGGAATTGTTGAAATGGTTAAATCAACTAAGATGAATCATACTTCGTTCCGAAAACAAATCTTAGAGTCATCCTCCAAGATTGTATATTGAGTGACATATCAGCAAATGTAGAGTAAAATGTTTTCTACTCTTGTACATTTGAAATTGGTAAGTTGTAATGTTTTGTATAAAACAAAGATCAACTAAGACCGGTTGCCAAAAGTGTTTGTCTTGATAAGAAATCGCACTAACTCTTGAATATTTGTTTGTCAAGTAATGTTTCTTGAAAGAGAGAAACTTATATGTCAAGAGGTCAGTGGGAGTCTTAAAGATCTTGACAAGTTTCAAGAACAATCAAGAGTAAACCTATTGTTAATCACTAGCACGTGACTTGAGGTTTATAACCTATCGTGTTGACATATTTTTGTTTCTGTGCCCATTCCAGTTAAAGTTGACTATACATATTAGTTTTATGAGTGCTCAATTGTTTGCATAACAACCTGGAAGCAATGGTAGGCCCTTGTGCTGCCAGATGGCAAGAAATTAAGATTGAACAAGTTCAATCCATATGAGTTTGGATTTGTCACTAAAATTATCTTGTGATTATGGTTTTAACAAATTCACATGGGTAGGAACACGTACACCTTAAGATATAAGTGTCATAAGGTTTCTCTCAAATTCATGAAAATGAATGTGAGGAAACGCTTTCACTAAGTAGATTTTAAGGAGATAGAATTTGTGATATTTGCATTCTCAAATTTGATTATGACTACGACATCCCTCTTCATAGTTCGAATTATGAGAAATGGCAAAAGGTCTAAACATTCAGAACTTATTGTTGTAAGTTCTGAAATAGTTTAGACACACATGTGAGCTATCTAAGGAAAAGTGTATGACTTTGAGAAGCTTAGATAAAGGATTATCAAAGCATCTTATATCAGAAATCTGAAGTTTGGTAAGAAAGTCAATAAGTATTGATTTCTTGAAAGTCTAACTGATTTTGGATACATGTCAAAGCTAATGGGAGCATAAGTGTAATGCTATTAAAGAAATAATTGTTATGCCAGTGGGATCATAATAATTATGGTAAGTGTTGTAAGTAAGCAATGTTAATTATAGAAAACAAAAGTTTCAATTCGCAAAGTTGCAGAGTTTGAAAGGTTTTTTTGCTATAATTAAGGGAGAGGAACCTATACTTCATTTTTCAATTCTAAAAGCTTAGAATGAGATTTTTAATCAAATTTAGTCAAAGACATATATGAATGTTATGTTGAAAATATTCGACATAAGGAAATTCTATATATGGAAATGTTAATTGCATTCTCAAAATTCGATTATGATTACGACATCCTTCTTCATAGTTCGAATTGTAAGAACATGGAAAATAGAAATATTTATAGCAAATGACTGATCAAGTATCATGTCTTTATGTAAGACATTATGAATCGTGTCCTATATGCTTCGGATATAGGGTCGATTGCATATGCTATAATATTCATGTGTTCTAATTTCCAAATGCCTAGGGCATTAAGAGGGAAAAATGACTCGAACTAAATATGATTAAAGTGGTTACATGACAATCTAGCGTTCGCTAAGGATTGGTTGCTTATGGATAGTTGGAAATATAGTAATGAATGGACCATATTGATATAATTCTGAATAGATAGGATTCTGTTAAGAATGGATAGTCATATGGCAATTATGGAAAACTTTCCATAATGGGAGTTGGATATCAAGAATATATGAGTAAGTTAGAAACTTTTATGCAAAGAAGGATGTTCAAAGGAATGTACTTTGAATTTGAGACTTCGTCTCCATGGAATTTTCTTGTAACAATCTCCAAAGGAATGTACAAAAGGAGTCTTTTCATAATAGTTTAAAAGTAACACATTCTAATAGTGGCAAGAATTTGGTATTCTTACACTTAAAGATTTGGAATTGTGAAATGAGTTTAATTGGAAATCAAATTGATTTATTTCACAAAGTAAGGACCATTGGTAAACATAGTGTGCATGCTTGGAGCATGGGATAACTATTGTTTTAATTCAAGTATTAAGTTTGATCAATCGAAGCATTATACAATGAATAATGAGTAATCAATATGGTGATTAAATAAAAGATGTTTTATTCACACTCACAAGTTTTGGGGCTATATAGGATTAGTATTATTCTTTTGTTTCACTTTGCATGTTTTAACTTCCAGAATAATAAGTGTTATTCAAAATATCCACAGTCGATCATACTTTGGAAGTAGGTATGAAAGAAGACTGTCATGAGTTGGCTTGTAGATTTGTCTAAGGAGTTAGGCATAGCAACATGTTTTCTACACCATTCATGAGTACTTGTTAAATAAGATTTGAGTATTAGATCAGCCCGCACTCACTTGAATCACTTCATGGAATTTATCTTGAGTGATCGTGAGACGATAATATCATATAAGTCTTCAAACCTAGATATATGAGTTGTTGACTATGAATTAGTTGTGTATTGATGATACGAAAATTCATCAATAACTTAATGTTATAAAACATATCGTTGTGCATGATTTAATGAGTAGTTAGTACAAGCATATAATTTCGAAGTTTATCTGTTACCTTTTATCCTAAGAGGATTAAAAACGATATCTTGGGCCCCTCGATGATTTTGTTTTGACTATGTGTCGGGCCCGATCAGAACTAAATTGATGTGTTCAGTTATGTTCTATGTCAGACGAATCAGAAATCGGGGAACAAACTATTGGATAATAAGTATGACATTGTTCCATGTATTTGTCCAGCCGATATCTTGAGAACAGAGGATTATATGATCCCTTATCTAAAGGATGTGTCACTGACTAGGTCAGAGTTGACAGCGGCTTTTGAAAGCTTACGATTGCTAAGTCGGATCTCGAAGTCACATTGACAGTTATAGTTAATATACTTATCCAAGTGGGAGACTGTTGGATTCGGTGGCTAAGCCCATAACTATGACTAGGATATACTTGACCCGATTGTAGCATGGTCCTTTTTGGGCTGTCTTCACTAGTGCAATTTGATAGGATGGATTTTTTAGAATAAGGTTATTTGTGATTTATTAATATATTACATGTATAATATACTAATATTATTTAACTAGTATTGATCAAGAATTAATTTGGAATTAATTTTTTGATCAAAAGAGACTAATTAAATATATGGGGATTGATTATGTAAATCAATGATTCTTGTAATGTGGGCTAATGATCCATGACTATATAGTTGGGCTAAACCAATAAGATAATCCATGGATAGTCCATGGAGGTTAACCCATGGAGCATAAGAATGTGAAAAGTCATGGAGCATTGGGGTTTACAAAGTGTAACCCTAGCATTTGCCACATTATAAGTAGTGACCCCATAAGCCAAAATCGGCTACACACTCTTTGGAGTCAAGTATCTTATTCTCTTAAAGCCTCCTCTTGCATATCAATTTTTGTGAACCAATAGAGGCATCACACTTGAGGTGCTCAAGCTTTCAAAGATCAAGAACTCTACCCTACTCAAGAGGTATGCATCCAAACTAAGTTTTATATTATATAGCTTCAATTGTATGCTAGCTAGGGAGAATGCTTTGGAAAATTGAAAATACATGTATAATTAGAGAAAACATAGATCCAAAGAATTTAGGGTTGCATGTGCACCATATGAGTGTTATAGTGCTCAAAAACCAATAGGAGGCACCTGAACCTCCCAATTGCTTTAGCTGCTTATGGGGAGGAGGGTCAAGGGGCTTCGAGAGGATAGCCCAATTTGTGGTGGGCACTTCATTATGCGTTTAGCTCAATCATATCAGTTATTGACGAGAGATATCACGAGATATATGGTGTTTTATGACGTAAGGCCGATAAGTTTACAGTTATTGGAGTCGATGAGGGTACTTGTGCGGGGTACGGATGGTATATTACAAATACGACTAGATGACGTGGCCGCCGAGGAGGGTGAAGCCGAGCCATTGCCTGAGAGATGAGGGAGGTGTAGACTTGCTCCACGAGGAGCACAACAGGGACCACAACATGAGATTGATCTTAGTTAGTTATCTCAGCACATGGATGTTCTTTCTCTCCATGTGGATGACCGGTTTGACTACGTAGAGACTATGCAGCAATGGTTTGAGGGGGCATTGACTGGATTCTTTGCTTCACAATGATATCATCATCCAGTTCCCTTTCCTCCACTATATGGACATAGGGGTTGTAACAACCCGATATTTCAACTCTTTGTAATGACCTAAAAAGTCAAGTATTGTAACCACCTTGGAGTTAATAAAATTAACTTTGATAATAAAATGCCCAAAAAGTATCTATTTAAATTCCTACTATGTTTAATATCATTAAACCAGGATCGTACGTAAAAAGAATGCCCAAATCCGGCTTCGTATATTGAAGTTAAGATTTTTCCAAGTTCGGCTTAGCAGCAGACAGCTAAAAACTCGAATCGGAGATCGAGCGACTTTTGGCCGAAATGACCTAAACGAGAATCGAAGGTCTCGACAATGGTATTTCAGCGGTAAAAAGTCTGGCAAAAACCGACGTCAGATAAAGAAGTTATGAATTTTTAAAAGAAATTCCTTAATCATGATATTTTATAAATAAATAATAAAAATAATTTCATAATTTGCCAAGGGAGTCTAAACGAAAGTTGTAGAGCATAGTCTCACCTACACGTGGATATAAAGACCATCGAAAACGGAGTTCGTATGAAGAAGATATGATTTTTTGAAGTTTATTAAATAAATTATAAATAAATTTAAATCAAAATCCGGGTAATATCCGAAGGAAGAGTCAGCGTCCTCATCCGAGTTACGCGCTGCGTAGCCTCGTACGTCCCGCGTATGCGAAGGCCTTGGTCTCGGTCCATCCACGTCGCCCCTACGCGAGCCTATGCGATCCGTCCCATCCGAGCTCCGGGGCAGTCGAGGACTCGCTCATGCATGACGCACGGGTACGCACTGCGTACGCCTGTACGCCCCGCGTACTGAGGCCTCTCAGCCCCTATAAAAGGGATGCGAGGGTTTCCGGAAAATTTGCTCATTTCCTCTCATTTCTCTTGCGTTTTGCCTCGTTTTCTGTGCCCGCACTACCCCGAAGCCCTGATCATTTTGCTCAAGTCCCGAAGGTCGATTTTTCTCCCGAGATTCCCGAGAATCCCGAGAAAATTCCGTTTCCCGAGACGAAACTCTGCCCGGTTTTCCATCTCGCTATCTTCAAACTTTCAAGTGAGTTCATACCCCTACAAACACACTTTAAATACATTTTAAATGTTTTTCTTTATATATATATATATATATATATATATATATATATATATATATATATATATATACTCTTTTACTCGTCTTTATGACGACTTTGATTCTTCTTATTCGTTCTTCTATACATTAAGACTTTTCAATGAATCAGAATTATACTTAGTCTTGTAAGCTTAACCATATTTACTAACTTTAGTAAACCATAATGAATAGTCTTATTATTCTTTGTGGTGGACCTGATCAATGCACAACCCAGTGCACCCGATCCCCTAGTCCTTCACTTAACTCACATATACATGTGAACAAGGAATTAGTCTTAATTTCCCAAAGATGAAGGTTCTCATTCATCCTACAATACAAGTTGCATGATTCCAAGTTTCTATCAAACTGAAACTTGGGTGATGAGAATCTTTCCTTATTTGGTAAATTTAGACACTACCACAAACGAAATAATCAACTCCGCATTGCTAAAAATACAAACATCAATTTTACACATATGTCATTGTAAGGAGATATAAGATAAGATAAAATCAAAAAATTTATTTATTTATAAAATGCAGAAAAAGTTTTTCCTTACAATGCAATTACAAATGAAAACTATGTTATTACAAATTTCTAAGCAATCTATCATAACTTTTATGCAGCAGCTCATAAATCTGATCATCGAACCATGCGATTGAAATCCATCTCTTCGCAATCAAATTCAGCCTTACTATTTCCTTTAAGCTTCCTTTTTTCTCCTTGATTCTGCAAAACATCAAAATGTAACTTTACATCATGTAATAAGAATCTACAGATAGGAACTTAATAGAGTTAGATAGTGGACTTACCTGAAGTAGAGTCAAACTTTTTGAATTTACCATCTCTTAGATCGTTAAGGTAGTTACATCAGCTTCACAACCAGTGCCCCTTCTCATGGCAGTATAAACATATGGACTCTTTGGGAATGGTACACGAGACTATCTCAAACTTAGCCTTTCCCTTTCCCTTGGAAAGAGAAATCTTTTCTGAACTTCCAATGTTTCCATTGTCAATGTCCGTGGAAGTTTGGGAAGTAGATCTTCTAATCAAATTTGCTTTACCAGTGCGCCAAATCAGTGCAGACTCAGCAACAATACGCAAATAGGTAAGATCAATAAAGGTCACGTCGTGGTCTGTCATATAGTAGTCTTTAACAAATTGACTAAACGACTCAGGAAGTGATTGAAGAACCAAGTCAACAACCAACTTTCTTGACACGACTCCTAACATTCCCAGCATATCAATGTGTGACTTCATCTCCTAGACATGAGCACATATAGACTTTCCATCTTGATGTTTCATTACTAGTAGGGCTTGAGTGACCTTGAACTTTTCAAGCCTTTGAACTTGTGGGTCAGGGAGAATAATTGGAGGAGGTGGAGGAAGTGAAGTATGATATTGTGGAATATCATCTTCATGTGGAAAACATTTTCCAATAGATTCGGGAAGACCATAGGTGTCTAACCTAGACATCTATAAAGGGAGAAATTCAAGTAAGTTGATTTAAGTCCTTAATATAACACCCAAAACGAAATATTAATGTTAGGACCCAACACAATATTCTACAATTTCGAAAAGGGATTTCGTAATCCAATTGTAAAATATTTGAAGGTAGGTAAATGACGATTTACCAATTTCCACCATGAAAAACGAAATAGTTTATTAAGTTTTAATTGGATTGAAGTTCCTAGATCTTTGAAATTCATTGAACTTTTCAATGGAATGTTTAAATCTCGATTGTGCCCTTCAAGTTTGTGACTAGGATGTCGATGACCACAAACAAGGTGTGAATAACCATGCAAATTAGCTTGGTATACCCAATGTTATAGATCACCTAATCAATGTTCCGGGTAACCACACATGCTCCATTGATCTATGATTAACACAAGGTTACCCTTTTCCATACATTGTCAGTTCCAGATTAGTGTGTCAGTTAACCACACACACTCCACTACAAACTTAACAAGGTGTAAAGTGTAATTTCATGGATTAGCATCTTTTTCACATTTTTCCTAAAGTAACTAAGATTGGGAATTTAATAAAAGTTTAGTTACTTTATATTTATCATTATACTTTTAATAAGGGAGAATTAATGTCCTATCCCACCCGTTCACCTAACACCTATCCACCAATCAAGGAAGGGGTGGGTGAGAATGGACACATATAAACTGCCATTTTATAGGCAATAACCTTATACCCCCCCCCCCCCCTTATAGATCAACTTCATGAATGAGGCCTACTAACGGTAAGACTGACTTATCTTATACGTATATATATTATTAAACTTATAATATTATAAAGTATAATGGTTGAATTTTAACTTTTAAAACTCTAGGGTTTGGAATGAAAGTTTCATTAGTGAGACTTTACAAATTCTAAATCTTGAGGGCAAGTTTTGAAACTTGTCAAAACTCTTTACATTCATAACTTATGAGTTAATATTAGTTTTATGAAAAGACTCTTAATTTTCCATAAATTGAGGACAAGTTATGGAGTTCATTAAAAACATTTATGACAAGACGTTTCATGTTCCATAACTGGAGGAGAAGTTATGGAACTCATTAAAGAACATGTAGATCAATTCTAACAAGGAGAATTATCATATAATATTCTATTGATCTAATCTAACTCATGTAGCTAGGGAATTCATATCAAATAATACAAATAATTAACTTATTATCCTAATATTTGACAATTGTCATTTCATTTTAATAACATATCAGTTTAATGTCATTTTAATGTATGAAACTTTTCATTTTCCATAACTTGAGGACAACTTATGGAGGTCATTAAAATTCATTGTGATCATTTTCTAACAACTAAAATTATCACATAATTTATGATCTAACTAAACTCATAATCAAGATAATTTCAAGTCAACAATTTGAAAGCAATTTTGTTCATCATACAATAACAACAATTATTTTAAAACTTTGACAATTATCTTGTGGTTGGATGAGTACAAGCACTACCATGTAAAAAAAAACATTACCAATGATCCAAAATAGTTTGTGGCAGTGTTCCTAATCCAAACCAAGCCAAGAAACTCGAAATTCTGCAAACAGGGTCTTCAACTCGTCGAGTGCATGAACTGACTCGCCGAGTTGCCCTGTTTACTAAGTGGACTCGTCGAGTTTGTTCATGTACTCGGCGATTTCACCATCAGGTGCCAAAATTTCGACTTTTCCAGCTTTAAAAAACTAGTGAGCATCCAATATAATAGAAAACAATCCTAGGCTCTGATACCACTATTGGGTTTTGAGCATTATAACACTCTTATGGTGCACATGCAACCCTAATTGCTTTGGATCTATGTTTTCTCTAATTATACATGCATTTTCAATTTTCCAAAGCATTCTCCTTAGATAGCATACAATTGAAGCTATATAATATAAAACTTAGTTTAGATGCATGCCTCTAGAGTAGGGTAGAGTTCTTGACCTTTGAAAGCTTGAGCACCTCAAGTGTGATGCCTCTATTGGTTCACAAACACCAATATGAAAGAGGAGGCTTTAAGAGACCAAGATAGTTGAATCTAAAGAGTATGTAGCCACTTTTGGCTTATGGGGTCACTATTTATAATGTGGCAAATTCTAGGGTTACACTTTGTAAACCCTAATGCTCCATGACTTTTCACATTCTTATGCTCCATGGGTTAACCTCCATGGACTATCCATGAATTATCTTATTGGTTTAGCCTGACTATATAGTTATGGATCATTAGCCCACATTACAAGAATCATTTATTTACATAATCAATCCTCATATATTTAATTAATCTCTTTTGATCACAAAATTAATTCCAAATTAATTCTTGATCAATACTAATTAAATAATAATAATATATTATACTTGTAATATATTAATAAATCACAAATAACCTTATTCTAAAAAATCCATCCTATCAAATTGCACTGGTGAAGGCAACCCAAAAAGGACCATGTTACAATCGGGTCAAGTACATCCCAATTATAGTTATGGACTTAGACACCAAATACAACACCTCCATGGTGTAAGAAGGGTCCACAGGAAAAACAAATCTATAGAAGGAACTCTCTCACTATTCTTATGATGCGTGAGAGACATAGAAATCAGGCGATGTAATAATTTGTAAGTGGTGGACCGAATCATCTTCCCTCGAACAATGGATCGTATATACACTCCCCAAGTAATCTTAGCCTAAAATATATTTTCGTTGTAGTCCTCAGGCTGTCCCATATCACATTCATCAAGAAATGTCGGGAAGTGGTCACTCCTCCTCTCATCCTCATTATAAATCCTCACTCTAATGGCAAGCTCAATCGTGCCACACTCCTTACTCACACCACTAAGTCGAAAGGAAAAAGTTGTCCTGTCATCGAGGGTCTTCCTAGGGTCAAAGGAAACTATAGAATAGAACTCCAACAAAATTCCCTATAAATTGGTTCATGTATCCTGAACAGTCTGTCCCTACCTCGGCATACAAACAAACACACGCCACTCGTGTGCAAGTAGGTGTATTGCAAAATATTCCAGATAAGTTCATCCAGTCCAGTTTGGGAAGCCAATCCTCAGTTGAATGAAGTCGCGATGTCAATTTCTTTGGTGAGCAGTAACCTAAGCTTGTTCAGACATTTGCCATGAGTTTCATCGTTCAAACTTTGTGGGAATTGCAAGAAGCGGTGATCGATAATTTCCTCGGGTTGGTTTCTTCTTTAAATTCTTCTAGCCATAATTTGCAAAAATCAATCACACAACAAAAAAACACCACAAAAAAATCACAGCATTAAACAAAATAAACAAGAAAATATTGAGTTGGGCAGTCGAAATATGCTGAAGGCAGTCAAAGTACGCCAGGGGGTCGACTGTACGATGCACGTACGTCTAGAAGTGGCAATCACTGGTATGTTCGTCGTGTTATAGGCCTCAATAAGTCCAAGGGTGTAGTTCTTAGAGTATTAATCAGTCTATTAAGGCATAATCGAGCACCAATCGTATGAAAAATCAACCCCAAATCAAGATTGGTATGAACCCTAGATTTCTATTTAGGCATAATGTAGCAAAAATTTGAAATTAAACCACAATTTAAAGCAAAAGGGTAATAGGATACCTTAATTTCAAAATTTTAAAAGAAACGATGCAAAATCGTAGCTTTGTTTGTGAAGTATAATCCGTTACATCGTAAGTGGAAAAGAAGTAAAAGAAGAAAAAGAAGTCAAAGCAAGAATGATATAACCTGTCGACGAGGTACATTGAGCGTACCTCCAATGTACGTGGGGCGTAATTAGTTTGGCTTAGTTACGCGGTGCATAGTCCTCATGTACGTCGGACGTACTCCCTATGGCCAGAACTCTACATCGCGATCCTCTGTCTTGTATGCAAGGCGTAATAAGACTTATGTTGGGTGTAATTTTATGATATATATATATATATATATATATATATATATATATATATATTTGCCCATTTTAATTTTCTTTTTCCATCTAATTCCATTGGGGACTTTTCAATATTTAAATACTACAATCAAAAAATAGCAAAACCCTCTGACAAGTGATACGTTATCAAAGAAAATAAAATAAAATTAAAAAATTAAAACTAAAAATAAGTAACAAATAATCAAAGAAAATAAATTAATTGAAAACCGTTCACCGACAACGGCGCCGAAAACTTGATGTTTGATTTATATATATATATAATTACTCAAGTTTTAAATTTAAAAAACTGAATTTATCGCAACTAGACTAACACATACACACACACACACGGTAATGGACCTAATTGTGTAATAGTATAGGTGTGGTAAGAACACGTGTCGAACACAAGGGAAATGGTTTTTTTTTCATTATAGGTTACACTAAACACACGAAACATTAAAGAAATGTTTTATTAAATACTTTAAATTCAACTTAACATCAAATATCGATAAACTGACTGGAAGACAAATTTCTTTAGGTACTTTGGTCAAGATAAAATGATAAATTACGTCTCAAATTATTGGCTAACTACTGATACAATTGTAACGACCCAATTTTCACGTCCAAAAATTTCGTTTTTAAAACATTACTTTAGAAAATGTTAATAATTAAAAACATTGTTTGATCAAACCACATCATAACGTAAACCGTGTCTAAAAGCCAAATCATACAACCAATCGAAATATCAGAGTATAAATCCCAGAGAAATCTAGTAAATGCGGAAACCAGTGTGTGTGCATGATGTGCCGCTACCGCGCCAGCTCCTTCCCCTTTGATGAAGAGGTACCTGAAACCAAAATTGTAAACTGTAAGGACAAAGCTTAGTGAGTTCCCCCATCGAACCATATACCATACAAACACATAACATACATACTGCCAGGCTATTCTGGGGTGCCGACTACCCGTGCGGCCATTCTGGGGTGTCGTCCTACTCGTGTCAAGCCATTCTAGGGTGCTAACTACCCATGTCAAGCTATTCTGGGGCACTGGCTACCCATTGGTCGTAACAACCGATCCTCGGGGACTATTTCACCCCCTACTGCTACTTACAAATATATCATACATAACATATTATCAGACATATCTGGGGTATCTGAGCTACCCTGCGGTCCTAACAACCGAACTCGGGGACTGGTCCCCTCCTACTACCTCTATCGCATATAACATAACAAGCCAGCATACAAACATATCATCACGTACTGTCAGACATTTCTGGGGTGTCTGCACTACCCTTCGGTCCTAACAACCGATCTCTATTTCTATCACATATAACCTATCATGCTAGCATATAACATATCAGGTAGTAGCAACCTAGATGATATCACAAAGACAATCATCTAATCATACGACTCCTATTGGTAGGCCGACATTGTGGCTGTAGACCCACCGCTACAGGAAGGTAACTCACCTCGAAGTAGTTGCTGATCTGATCGGGAACTGACTGTCTACTGCTGTTGCTGTTGCTCCGGGAATCCTTAAGCTGTAATTCCCACAACATACTCAATCAAACACTGCTAACAGTCCTTTGGGTAAAATGACCATTTTACCCCTGATCATGCCCTAAGTCAAAGTCAGAGTCAACTTTCAGTTGACCCGACTCGCCGAGTTGGCTCGCCAACTCACCGAGTCCCTGTCCAATCGACTGACCTGGATCCCATTTCTACTCGTCGAGTTAGGCGTTGACTCAATGAGTTCTCCTTCCAAACTGATGTTCAAGTCCTTCATCCTACTCGCCGAGTTGTATGAACAACTCGGCAAGTTCATCTTCATCCGATGAACACTTATGTTGCGACTCGCCGAGTTGTATGAACAACTCGTCGAGTCTGATCTTGATCTAAGGAGATTGCCTTGAACTCGCCGAGTCAGGGCAATGACTCACCGAGTTCGTTCATGGATGAGTTCGGCTTCCAACTCACTGAGTCACACCCCGTGAATCACTACTCTACTCGACACAACGAAAAGGGGACAAACTCGGAGACTCGCGAGCAGACTCGCCGAGTCAGATGAACGACTCGCCGAGTCGCTACCATGCAATCTCTATATGGTCGATTTTGCTTGAATCCAGCTTATGCTATCCATAGATCTGGGCTCCTAGGGCCTGATTTACACGTAAAGTTTCCAACTTTACGTGTTGATCATCACCAATAAAGGTTCTAAGGCTTAAAGTGCAACAAAAGGGGTAGATCTAGGGCTTGTGTGCAATATGACTCCATAAAGGCAGTAGATCCAAGCTCCAGGGACTGAATAGGGTCTAGATCTAAAGGCTAGCAACTTGAATCAACCAACAACGCACAACCAAGCTTGGGACATGGTTCAAGGAGGTCTTTAATGGAGTAATAAGCATAAAAACAGAGGGAAAACGAGTTATACCTCCAAGAAACTACTGAGAGAACACGAAGATGCTTGGCTTCCTTCCCTTCCTCTTGATCTACTCCACTTCCTTCTCAAATTCTTCAAGAAAACACACTAAAAAGCCTCAAACTCACAAGAACAAGAGCTAGAACATATGGAGAGCTTCTGAGGGTGAATGGGGCGGAGTTGGGGCGCAAATGGTCGTTTAAATAGGGTGCAAACCCTTGGAAATTAGGGTTTCATCAGACAACGCGGACTCGCCGAGTCGCCAACTTAACCGCGCCCCAAGTCTCGTCTCTACTCGGCGAGTCGGGCCTCCAACTCACCGAGTCCAAGGCCAAAAATACAAAATACTCAGACATATCTTACATACCAGGAACCAGGTGCTACAACAATGTATATTTATTCATTATTCACCGATTCCTAATATGACTAGTGTCATGGTCACAACTACTAATCCTTTTATTTCAATACAACTATTAATTCATTGATCAGGTGAACAAACAATCATGCAAATCAGTATTTGGTTCGTATTAAGCAAGATTTCATCTTATTTAACCATAATAGTAATAAGAGTTAAATCATGCAGCGAATGGTCATTCTACTCATGCACACACACTAAAGTTCATTACTTTATTCTCTAACCCTAGGTTTTGGTCAAAAATCTAGTCATAATCACCAATAGTTACTGGACAACTATGATTCAAATTAACAGAACTAGATAGTCCTCAAAACTTTATTAATTCAGCCATAAGAAACAAAACAACAATCTTTAACACATATGGATCTTCAATCAAACTTGACAAAATAAATTAAATATAATAAACAATCCAAATAGCAATTAAACCATAAATTCAAAGGTTCATTCAGTCACAAACACAAAGTAGATGGTTTTAACACCAAACTCAAAAAGTAAACAAATAATGGTATCATAATGCAATGTTAAGCATGGCTATGACAACAAACCACATGATTACCGACATGAATCCGCTCTCCAATCCCTTAGATCTTCACTCTTGTAAGCTTAACAGCCTTCCGGCCGCCTTCTAGACCATCAAAACGACAAAATATATGTTACTTGTCGACTAAGGATCAAAGGAAATTGAGTTCTCCCTTATGATTGGCCGAAAGTCACTTTTTATAAGAGTTGGAACCGACTTACTTACGATGGGCGTAAGTCAGCGTGCGCGGGGAGTAATGAGAAAAACTTCGTGATCTTGATCCGGACCTCAAGTCCAGTACGCCGGGCATACCAACAAGCTACGTTGGGAATAACGATGAAATATCGTGTACGTTGAGCGTAAGTCTCACTATGCTTGGCGTAGTGGTCTTCCTTCAGCCAATGTTTTCCTTTTGCATTCTAAGCCCAAATTTCGTCTCCTTTTGCTTCTATTCCGCTCTAACAAGAATATACCCATAAAATATAAATTTAAGCATTATAAGTACCTTTTAGTTATAAATAACAATAATTAAGGCTAAAATATTAAGATATGATATACAAATATATATATATATATATATACACACACACACACACACATATCACAACCCGAAACAGGGTGTTATATTTTATAAGCAGCTTCCTTAAACTCCCCTTATAGTATGGTTTCGAGAGTGAAGCATATTAGCGATTTGACTGACTTAGTCTTATACATATAGTAATTAACTTTTAATATATTATATATAAGGTGTATTTTCAAACTTTTCAATAATACAAGGTTCAAATTAAAATTTTGAAATTAAGGAATTAATTTAATTTAAAATAAACCATTAAGATTTTATCATTATCTTTTAATTAAACAATTAATTAAATCATTATGGATAATTCACAAATTCAAGATAAGGATATCTGATTACTAAGATAATTACTCTGTTTTATATATAATTAAAAACATTATATAAGGTAATTGTCCTAATCAACTTATGAATTAATTAGAAAAGCGGATTTTAGCTGATATGATCGTCAACCACATAGTGGCGGACAATGGCCACGTCGTGGTAAATCATAAAAATGCGTATATAAAGATCACCACATCGGGTCGGAAGAACACCACATCGTGGTGTCGAAACAAAATGACGGTTTTGTTTATCCTCCTTGTTTAAGTTCAAGCAATGTACATTCAATTATCAGGTAACCATACGCTTTGATACCACTGATATTAACACATATAAATCCTTAACACTTAAGGGTACATGCAACCTAAAGATCTAAGTCATAACACTATTGATGTAACATTTTATTGAACAACAAGAACACTCTAACCCTAGGTAATTTCAAAAATCTGTAGAAGGAACAACATACCTTTTGATTGTTGTAGTAAACAATCAAGAATCCTTTCTCTAATAACTTGGAAACTAGCAACACAAATGTCTTGCCTCTGATGGTTCACACTCAAAACTAGCAACAAGATGCTTTTGAGAGATGAGAGGGATGTCAAATTTTCGGCCTAGGGCTCTTGAGGATCAAGTGGTCGAAAATTGTAGCCTAAGGGGTCCTTTTATAGTGCAATCCTGGAAACCCTAGATAACCCTAAATGAATAAAATAGTATTTATTCAATTTGGTAATTATCCAGCTTTCTGTTTATCGGCAATGAATATTCCAGATACCTTGGGATACCCTAATTTCGTACACCTCCTTCCAAGGAAGGTTCTTGACTCTTTCTTGTTCAACTATTGAACAATTGCAATTTAACCCTTGCACTTTTAATTAATACAATTAACCCCAAAATTAATCTAATTAATTTCTGATTAATTATTAATTAAATATTACTATTTCTAATTAATATATTATTTTCATAACATATTAATAAATTCGTTTATAGCTATTTATTAATCATATAATAAATCAATAAATCTGTCTCTCTCTCTAAAAGTCATCCTATTCTATCACTAGGTTTGAGGGCAACCCAAAAGGACTTTGTTAATGTTAGGCGTGTCAAACCCAACAAATAAAGGGTACAAATGACTCCTTAAACACTACTACTATGAACTAACAATGTAGTACAAGGTAAGCAGGGTCGATCCACAGAGACACGGGACAAGTGTTTATACCTTTTTGCGGAAGGTACAATAATGGTCACATAAATGGGGGGTTAGTATGCAAGGATTTAAACAAGAGGATAAAACAATAACTAAATGATCAATTAAATGAAACAAATTCAGGATTTGTGAGAACTCCAACTCTATGCAAGACAATTTAACAATGTGATTCCAAGGATGAAATAATATCTACTCAATTCCACCTAAGTTGGTACTTGAAAGTGTTAACAAGCTCTAACACTTTCCATTCACCACAATAATTAACCAAAACAAGCTCTTTGATTAATCCTAACCTTACTAACCTAATCTAAACAAGCTCTTAGAATTAGATTGGAAGATTGCATGAAGCTTTATGTGAATGTTCCCAACAACACCCAATACTCCTCATAAGCTCGGGAGTGTAAAAGTGTATGTGAATAAGATTTACACTAAATCCATTCAATGGAAATCAATTTAGTGTTTGTTACTTAGTTCAATTCACAAAACAATTACGGATTTTGCAATTTGATAACTTGAATGACCTAACCCTAATTCAAATGGCCAATAAGAATCACAATTAGAATCAAACATTCAATTGAAACAAAATCAAATTCACTAGGTAGGAGTTAGAAGCAAACATCAAATCACATGATTGAAATCACAACTAAAAAGTCAAGACATGAAGTTGGAGAAACTAGGGTTCTAGCCACTCAGGACTAGAACAAGATCACAAATCTAGAAAATAAAATTAAAGTTCTTACAAAATGAAATCAAATGTTCCCAAGTGTTAATCAACTCCAAAATCCTCTATAAAATCGCCTTCTCTACTCCAAAAGTCGACCCCCTAAAGTAAAAAGTTGGTTCCCCCTTTTAAGAATGGTGAAAAACTGCTTTAGAACCCGCATTTACGTTTACACGGCCCGTGTAAATTAACACTGTTATTTATACGGCCCGCGTAAACGCAAAAATATACTGCGCATAAGTCTACGTTTACACGGCCCGCGTAAACGCAAGGCTTCCATTTACACGGCCGTGTAAACGTCTGTAAAGCCAAAATCTTCATTTCTTTGATATCTTGCTCCTCGGTGCTCCGCAAGTCCTGAAATTTTATCTGCAACTTTTATTTACCTCCTCCAACAATATCCTTCCTCCAAAAGTCCCTGAAATATCACAAAAGTATTTGAATGAAGTTGCCTCATGAAAAATCCCGAAAACGTGCAAAATGCATGAGTTTAAGCCTATATGCAATGTACTTTTATGAAATAAAGCTACAAAATGGGTACATGAAATGCACCCAACAGTTAATAATTCAAGATTATACTAATTTAGTTATTGGCTTAGACACCTAATCCAACATGTTCTCACTATGATTTGCAAACATATTGAATATCAAGAACCATAGAGGTACATTGCTATTTTCAAAATTACTAAAGGTTTATCAGAAAATTCATACCTTAGTTTGTTATTGAAAATAAACTAGTAATCCTTCCTTGTTGGTCTTCAGAAATCAAGCACTAGGAGTTTCATGCCTCTAATGGCTCACACCCAAACCCTAGAAAATTGGAGGCTAAAAGGGAGAGATGAGGAAGAAGGGAAATTTTGAAATTCTCTTAGGAATAAGATGAATTTTGTAAATCATAACCCAAGGGGTTTTATATAGGTGATAGGGAGACTAAGGATAAGGCATGTTCCTTTTAGATAACCCTAATCCTTTTACTTTCCCCTAAGGCATCCAGGTTCCCTTAGAGCCTAAGAAAATCTCTAGAAACCCTCTAGAGTCGTACCCCTATTGGAGGTTCTAGAATTGGTCAATGCTTAACTTTTGAACATTGTCATCTTTAGTCCTTCTACTATTAATTAATCCAATTAATCCCAAAATTAATTCAAATTAATTTATGAATAATTTTTATTTAAACAATACTATTTTTGATTAATATATTGTGCTCACAATATATTAATAAATTAGTTATCTTGATTACTAATCAATTTATTGATCATATAATAAATTAATAAATCAGTCTTTCTCTCGAAAAAGGATTCCAGCCAATTACTAGGTTTGAGGGCAACCCAAAAGGACTTTGTTAATAATTCAAGATTATAGTAATTTAGTTATTTGCTTAGACACCTAATTCAACAGATACTACCTTTTATAACATCATGTTATTGATGTGTTTTCGCAATACCAATGTACAACCTACTTGTAGTTACAACTCATATATCTCCGTTTTAAGAATATAAGATATTATCGTCTCAAAATTACTCGTGATAGTTCTCTAAGCGTGGGTTTATCCAATAGTCAAATCTCTATTTCTATGTACTCATGAATGTTGTAGCAACCTCGTTGCTATGTCTAATCTATATAGACAATCTACAATCCTATTCATGATATTATTAATTTGTTGCTTACTTCGAAAAGTATGATTGACTATGGAATATTAATAATTAAATTATTTAGGAAGTAAAAGATGCAAATAAAAACACAAAGAATAAATAATTGACAAAGGAAATAAACAAATTCATGAATAATCTTTATTATTCAATCACTAAATCCAATTACATTTATTTTGTTACAAATTTTAAACTAATCAACTAATTACTAAAACTAATATCATCTCTAAAACCAATGCTCTTGGCATGTTGATTATGTTTAACCCTACACAGAGCCTTCGTGAAAGGATCTACGGGATTGTCTTCTGATAGCACTCTCTTCACCAAGACATGGCCTTCTTCAACTCTATGTATGATGTAATGGTACTTTCTATTCATATGTCTGGATTTACCATGATCTCTCGATTCTTTGGTCAAAGCAACAACTCCTTCATTATCACAGAAAAGTTCCATTGGCTCCTGAATAGTCGGAACTACTACAAGATTACCGATGAAGTTATTAAACCAAGCCACTTCCTTTGATGCTTCACTTGCTACTATGTAATTTGATCCACAAGTAGAATCAGCCATCGTGTCCTACTCAGAAGTTTTCCTTGTAACTGCTCCACCATTTAATAGGAACATCCAACCAGATTGAGAATGAATGTTGTCTCTAACTTTTTGAAAGCTTGTGTTACTATACCCACTCACTCTCAACATATAACTGCCACCAAGGACTAGAACCATGTCCTTTGTCCTTAATAGAAACTTGAGAATGCTCTTCACTACTATCCAATGGGCTAACTTTGCCATGATTTCCCTAAAATCGACTAACCATGCTTAAAGCAAAATACACATCTGGGCGAGTACATTTAATAACATACATGATCGATCCTACAGGCGAAGCATATGGGAATCGACTCATTTCCATTATCTCTTCATCTATACTAGGGATTTGAGTCTTACTCAACTTGGCATTATTTTGAATAGGTAGCTCTCATTTCTTAGATTTTTCCATACCAAACTGTTTTAGTACCTTATCCAAGTATGTACTCTGACTGAGACAAATTATACTTTTCTTTGGGTTATTGACATAATAGCACATGAAAATTTCGTGTTTGGTTTTAAACGACCATTTAACTTTTTTTTAGACCTTTTAGACCATCAAACTAGAAATTTACTTGTCTAAAATACCATTTTAAAAAAAGGTTAACAGGTTTCTCGGTTAAAGTGTTGATGTGTAGATTGACTTTAAAAAAAGTCAAAGGTTTCCATATCCACCTAGACACATCCATATGAACCCGAGGAATGAAATGCAAATCTTACCCTTCATCTTCAATGGATGCTCCAAGACCTAGTAACTCAACGTCGTCACCTCCAGATGCACAAATCATCATCTTGATGTATACATCTTCATCCTATCCATCTATATACTCAATCTCATCTCTTTTTAGAAACCATTGTTTTACCCAACTCAGTTTTGGATCTCATATCGACACACACATCATTGCTAAAACCTAATCAATCTTTTCTTTAGATTTTTTGTTAGCATTCGAACCTAATTGTACATGTCATTAGTTGAATCAACATAAAACATTGGCTTTCATAGAGGGGAATTGAAACTTGTGTCTGGTGATGTTGATGGGTTTTGGTGGCCAGATCGACAGAGTCTCTAGGTATTTCAACCGATAATTTGTTCATGTGGTTTATTGTTAACGAAATCCAGATAGATATTGTCTTTGTGATTCATCACTGTCATCACCATCACTAGGTATTCAAGGGCCAAATACCCCATTGTTCTAGTTGTTAGTGTTGCAACATGACTTCTATCATGGTGTATTAACATGGCTAGCCTGAAATCCCCTAATCGTTCATTGAAGTTTGCATCTAACATCATATTTCTAGCTTTAATGTATCTATGAATCACTTATTGATCACATTCTTGATGAAGATAAGTCAAAACAGAGGCTAACCAAATCGAGATTTTGTCTTCCCTTCCTGAGAATTCTTTAATCTATTGACAGATGATGCAATGCTTGAGGATGCCAGAAATGCCTTGTAAACGGACCCAAAAGCATCATGCCCAATTATCCGAACTAAATGGAAACCATCTGTGGTTATTTTAATCTCTATATAACTAAACTGTTTGGGCTCTTTTAGAGAAGCTATGCTTGAATGTTCACATATATTTTTTCCACCTCCATTTCGTGAAAGAAAGGTATCCAAAAACCACAAAAGTGCTGCACATAACCAATAAGGTATATTTTGATGTGGGTGTTGTGCATAAACAATTTTCTTTGTCGTGATTTGATACACCAATGTAATGTTTGGTTTCTACTATGTCTATGGATAATCAACTCATCATTGAAAGTGTTCCTAAGGTAAACAAAATTAACTTTTCTTTCACTTTCTTCTGATTTGACCGTCAATGTCTTTTGCAGCCACGAAGAAATATTTTTATTTTCTCCCTTTGTGATTCATCACCGTCTGTAACTGATCGCAAAAATGATAGATTTTGTCGGGTTTGGAAGTCCGAACTTCTTTGGTTCGCCGGTGAAACTTAATACAAATTATCAATTTTTTTCTCAACAATAGTTTGGTCCATATGGCAGTAGAAATCTTTGACTATTAGAAGTCAATGTACACATAAGAAATGTAACCGGGAAACCTATTAATTTTGAGAAAAATGGTATTTTAGACAGGTAAATTTCGAGTTGGATGGTCTAAAAGGTCTAAAAAAAATTAAATGGTCATTTAAAGCCAAAGGCAAAACTTTCATGTGCTATTATGTCAATAACCCCTTTTCTTTCTATCCCTTAAAATTCTTATCCTAAGAATATAGGCTACCCCTCCCAAATACTTCATAAAAAACACTTTCCAAGCCAAGACTTTACTTCTTGTAGATTTGGAAGGTTTTTTCCTATGAAAAGTATGTCATCAACATACAATAATAGAAATATCACTATACTCCCACTAGCCTTGACATACACATAAGACTCATCCTCCCTACTAGAGAAACAAAATTGTTCGACTTTCTCATGGAAGCAAAGATTCCAGCTGCGAGACGCTTGTTTTAATCCATAAATGGATTTCTCAAGCTTACACACTCTATTAGGAAACTTTGCATTTACAAGACCTTCTGGCTAACTCATGTAAACACCTTCATCCAACTTCCCATTAAGGAAAGTAGTTTTGACATCCATACGCCATATTTTATAATCATGAAGGCAGCGATGGCAGCATTATCCTAATAGAATTTGTCTTGGCCACTGGTGAGAAGGTCTCATCATAGTCAACCCCTAGGGTATGTGTAAAGCCCTTCACAACCAATTGTGCTTTGAACGTGTTTACTTTACAATCCATGTCGGTCTTTTTCTTGAAGATCCATTTGCAACCCACTGTCTTTCGATTAGGTTCTTGATCAACCAAATTCCAAACTTGGTTGTCATACATGGAATAAATCTCGTTGTCCACTGTCTCTTTCTACTTGGCGGTCTCAAGGCTCGCCATCACTTCCTTGTAGTTATTCGGCTCATCTAAATTTATCAGTGTATGATCACTGACACACGTGTCACCATCTGTAGTTATATGAAAACCATAGAACTTAAATGGCATGCTAACTCTGTTGGATCGTGGAAGAGGTAATGAATTGTCAATTGGCTCAACAAGAGTCTTATCCTCCAGTTGAGACCTAGTGTCTTCTAAGGTTCCTTCATTGGTTGATTCTTGAATCTCTTCAAGGTCAATTATACTCCCATTGTCCTTTTTGTATATGAGTTCTCTCTCTCTCTCTCTCTCTCTCTCTCTCTCCTGAAAGACTCATCTTCGTGCTACAAAAACCATGTTCTCACTACGTATGTAGAAAAAATATCCAAAAAGACTTTTGTGAGTAGCCAATGAAAGTACACTTCTCACTTCTAGGTGCTAGCATGACATGAGTCTCTCGTCTAAGGAAAGCTTCACAACTGTAGATCTTGATATGTGCTAACGAGGGACTTCCCATGTCCACATATCGTGAGGTGTTTTTGGCAAACTTCTTGGTAGGGAAAAGATTAAGGATATGGGTGAATGTCTCTAAGGCATACCCCTATAAAGAAATGGGAAGAGAAACTCGACTCATCGTGGAATGAACCATGTCTAACAAGGACCGATTACACCTTTCAGCTACACCATTAAGTTGTGGTGTCATAGAAGGAGTCAATTGTGAAACTATTCCACATTCCTTAGGATCGTGGAGCTCGATGCTAAGAACTCTCCGCCTGTATCATATCATAGATTCTTTATCTTCCTGCTTAATTCATTCTCGACTTCATATTTAAACTCTTTGAACTTTTCAAAGGTTTATGATTTATGTTTAATTAAGTAGATATAACCATATCTGCTATAATCATCTGTAAATGGCATATAAAATCGATTAGCATCCCTTATGGTGGATCTGAAGGGTCCACATACATTTATGTGTATGAGATTCAACAAACCTTCACCTCTTTCACAAGATCCAGTGAAAGGTGATTTTGTCATCTTGCCCAAAAGACAAGATTCACATTCATCATCTGGCCTTAAGTCAAATGATTCCAACACTCCGTCATTTTGGAATTAGGCAATGCGTTTCTTGTTAATGTGCCCAAGACAAAAATTCCACAAGCATGCGTTGTCTAAATCATTAGACGAAATAATATGGAATACACTATTGCCTAAGCTATCAACACAAATCACACTTTCATACACACCGTTAGAAGGTAAAGTTTCAAACATAAAACGCCATTCATATAAGCCAAAATGAACCATTCATATCATTAAACGAATATCAAAAACCTTGTATGAATAGTGTATGAAAAGAAATAATATTTCCCGTCACATTTGATGAATAGAAACAATCAATCAAATCTGTCCAAACATCACCACCAAGCACAAGACAATAAGTTCTAATCTTGGTAACATGACAAGTTTTCCTATTTCCCATGAGATTCATCCTTCCATGCTCCAACTCTTCACTTTCTCTTAGCACCTGCAAATCAGAACAAATGTGAAAACTACGTCGTGTATCAAGGACCCAAGAGTGAGTAGGTTATGAGTTATTAGTTTGAATAGTGTAAATACCTACCGACGATGGCTTCACTTTGCCATCATTGATGTCTTGCAAGTATTTGGGGCAACTTCATTTCCAATGGCCCTTTTTGGTGCAATAGAAGCAAGTGGCCTCTTTGGGATCACTAACAGAAGAATGTCATAACTAGGCCTTGCTTTTGGGCCATTGCTAGAAGACCCAACATGTGCCTTTGCCTTCCAGTTCGACTTAGGAGTGCCTTTCCTCTTCTTTCCTTTGTTTTTCCCAATGAAAAGGACAAGAGCACTAGTATGAGTAGGGGTTTGATTCTTCTTCATACCCGACTCTGTTGTCTACAATAGGTTGTAGATTTGGGCTAATGTGGTTTCAGTATTGTTCAAATGATAAGTCAAAATGAAATGATCATAATAAGGTAGCAAGGAGTTAAGGACCATTTCAATGGCCAAATTCTCATCAAAAAACACATTTAGCCTCTCAAGACGCTCCATGTATCTCTGCATTCTTTGCACGTGATTGCAGACTAACTCTCCTTCCTTCAACTTTCATGCCATTAGTGCTTTGACAACCTCATACTTTTCTTGACGATATCTCTTGTGAAACTTTTCCATAAGATCCAAGTTCATCTTGTATGGCCAGTAGTCCTCATAGAACCTTTGCAACTTAGGAACCATGGTGGCAACCATGATGCAAGCAACCTTAGTTGCATCGTTATAATTTTTCTTGTAGGAGATAATAAGTTGTTTTTCAAGGACATACTATTTGCCCACGAATCAAAAATCCATCTTGATGTTATGCATCCAATCATTGTATTTGGTGCCATCCAATGTCACACTGGACACAATCGAAAGTAGCGAGAAGTTTGAGTTGTAGGTGGAGGTTTAAGAAGCAGAAGCATCACCAGGAGTAGACATCTATAGAGAAAAAGTAGTTTTAGTTAGATGGCATGAATCCTTAATATTTTAACCCATAATAAATATTCAAGGCTAGGATCTAATATAACAATTCACAACTAAGAAGAGGGGTGTCGTAATCTTATTGCAAATTAATGAAGGTAGGTAAAACAATTCACCAATTTCAAACTATGAAATTCCTAGATCTATTAAGATTCATTGAATCCTATCAATGACATGTTTAATATCAAATTATGCTCTTCTATTTGTGACTGGGATGCCGAGGATCACAAACAAGATGTGAATAACCATGAAAACACGCTTGTCAACCTCGATGTCTTTATCTTCTCTAATTAATGTGCCGGTTAACCACACGTTCCATTAACAATGATAATTTTCGAGATGCCCATCATTTCTCTTTAAAGTCCCTATTAGTGTGTCGGTTAACCACACACGCTTCACTAACGACATATTAAAGTATAATGTGTGTTTTCATGGATTAGAATACTTTTCACATTTTTCCTAAAATAACTAGAGTGAGATTTTTAAAAGAAAGTTCTAGTACTTTTATATCATTATACTTTTACTAAGATT
This sequence comes from Lactuca serriola, assembly GCF_051521515.1. Taxonomy (NCBI): domain Eukaryota; kingdom Viridiplantae; phylum Streptophyta; class Magnoliopsida; order Asterales; family Asteraceae; genus Lactuca; species Lactuca serriola. The sequence continues at coordinate 245,493,442 of NC_136412.1, forward strand.
ATTTCCTATCAAATCTGTTTGGCTAACGACCCTTCACCATAAAAGGGAATAACTGGTGAGAGTGGACACCCAATGACGATCATTTTATAGCTCACTTCCTTATACTGCCTTATATTATGACTTCATGAATGAGGTGTAATAGCGATTTTAGTGACTTGTCTTATACATAAAACATATTAAACTTGTAATAGTATATATAAGGTGTATTTTAATTTTTTTTTTCTAAAATACTAGGTTTATATTAAATTTTCGAAATTACTAAAATATTAATTTAATTTAAAATTAAACCAATTATGATTTAATCTTTATCTTTTAATTAATTATTAAATCAATTAATTTAAATCATATGAAGATTAAATAATTATTTACTATTAAACAATTAATCAAATATTGTAAATTAAATCCTAATCTAATCCCTACTAAAATTTGATAAGTAAGGGTATTGGGTTATCCAATTTTAATTATCCTATTTTAAGGCAATTAAAATAATAATTATCAAATAAGAAAACCCAAACAAACCCTAAAATTTTAGAAATCAAGGGAGGAGGCTAGCCGCAAAAAAACCCTAGCCCAAGTCGAAAATTCCAAGCCTTAGGATTTAATTTCTATAAATCCTAATTTGATCTATTCAACTATTATGCATATTCAGTTGAAAACAATGACTCTGATACAACTGATGAGTTTTATAGTTTAAAAAAAATTCATGTGGCAGAAAATAACTTAACTCTTAAGTTCACATGCAACCTATTTAGATCTATGTTTTCACTATTGAATGTTAGAATCTATTGAACATCAAAGAACCCTATAGAACCCTTAGGATCATCAAAAATGATAAAAAGTTACGGTTTACATACCTTTGATTATGATTGCAAATAATCAATCAAATCCTTTCTTCAAAATCTTCTAGAAAGCGAGCACCCGAAATCTCGTGCCTCTGATGGTTCACACCTAAACCCTAACAACTAAGAAAACTTTAAGGAGAGAGGATAGTGGTTGAAAATTGGTTGCCAAAGGATCTTATTTATAGCTGATAGGAAAACCCTAGAAACCCTAATTTGAAATAAAATAATATTATTTCAAATCCAAAATTATTTAGTTTCCTAATTATCCATATTATCCATATGGAATAATCTAGAAATCCTAAGGGAGCCTCCAAATTTCAGCAAACCCTAGGATCTTTCTAGAATTCCTCTCTTGTTTAACTATTGAACAATTACAACTTTAGTCTTTATACTTTTAATTAATCCAATTAATCCCACAAATTAATTTTAATTATTTTCTGATTAATTCTTAATTAAATAATAATATTTTTAATTAATATGTTAATCTAATAAGATATTAATAAATCATTTATTGCTATTTATTAATCATATAATAAATCAATAAATCTCTCTCTCTTTCTCCCTCTCTCTCTCTCTTAAAGTCATTCTAGTCAATTGCTAGTTTTGAGAGCAACTCAAAAGGACTTTGCTAATAATTCAAGTATATCCCAATTTAATTATTAGCTTAGACACTTAATCCAACATTATTGAGTTAGATTATTTTTTCGAGTATATTAAATCAAATCTGTTATTTCTGTTGCCCTGTTTTTGGTCTTTGACTAGGCTCGAAACCCATCAATAAGATACATGTAGACTTCTATATTAACTCTTTTAAAAAGGCCATTTTAGAGAAAAGGGAAGACTCCAATATACGTAAAGATATAATGAACCATGTGACATAGTTGTTGATATACTAACACTCCCCTCATAAACATGTGCTCGATGGGATATACAAGGATGTGTTAAGACATGGTGGTGTAGGCACCGACTCTAATACCATGTACAATATATATGGATCCCAAAATTATCTCTCTAAAAGAATCTTTATGGAGAGATGACCACTCAAATATAAATAGACACTTACACGATTGTGATGTACCGATATGAGGTGCATGAACAATCATGTAGAGGTTCCAATTCTTCATGTTTTGCTTTTAAAAAATGGTTTTCAATTTGTTTTTAAAGGAAACTATGCCGGGTTATGTTTCATAGGGCGAAAATACACTTGACTTGTTTAATTCCAATAAGCTACTCATTTATTAATTTTTAAAATCTTTAGAGCAAAGGTGATAAATATTTGATCAATAGTCACCTAAGTTTTAATAATTTGAGTTGTGAATAATAAGGGAACGTACAGGTTGCATACAATGCATTCTGAAACGACCCAAAAATACGACCCAAAAATTTCATTTTTCAATATAACCAAAAACCATAATCTGAGTGTCATATCATAAAACCATACATGATGTATCCCAAACATAATAAAAAAACACTGTGCGGAAAACTGTATCATATCCATGTCATATCAAAATCAAAAACTAAATCAACTCCCAGGATAAAAGCTGAAGCTGTGGTGTGTGCGATGCCATCATCCCGAGCTCTTCCCTCTGCTAGCGGAAGTACCTGAAACCAAAACTGAAACTGTAAGCACGAAGCTTAGTGAACTCCCCCAAACCACCACATACCATACAATAACATATCAAGCACATACTGGGGCCTTGCCCCCTCCACCGGACCGAAGTCCGAAGCTGACTGACTGGGACCTTGTCCCCTACATCGAACCGAAGTCCGAAGCTGACATCGGACCGAAGTCCGAAGCTGACTGGGACCTTGTCCCCTACATCGAACCGAATTCCGAAGCTGACATCGGACCGAAGTCCGAAGCTGACTGGGACCTTGTCCCCTACATCGAACCGAAGTCCGAAGCTGACTGGGACCTTGTCCCCTACATCGGACCGAAGTCCGAAGCTGACTGAACATAGCATAAACATATCACTAGCATGAACACACATAAATCCTGTCTGAGCCACGAAGGCATCAAACATACTGACTACTGCATCAGATCAAAATCCGGATACTACTGCTAGCTAAACGGGCCGGCATTGTGGCCTTAGACCCGTTCCTACTGGAAGGAAACTCACCTCGTGAACTGGCTGCTGAGTGAATGGCTCTGAGGGCTAACTGTTGCTGCTCCGGTCTCTCCCCGGCTACAAGTCCATAAACACACTCAATCAAATACTAAACACTGCACTGAGTAAAATGACTCTTTTACCCTTGGTCAAAGTCAACTCTCGGTCAAAGTCAACTCTCGGTCAAAATCAACTCACAGTTGACCTGACTCGCCGAGTTGGGCCGCCAACTCGCCGAGTCTCTAATCTCACTCCCCGACCCTACTCGCTGCTACTCGTCGAGTATGGCAACAACTCGGCGAGTTCTTCTTTTGAATCGAAAACTTAGGCAATCTGCATCCGACTCGCCGAGTCATATGAACAACTCGACGAGTTGTTCTTCGAGCTAAGAAGATTGTCTTGGACTCGCCGAGTTGTATGAACAACTCGCCGAGTCCCTCCATTACTGAGTCTACCCTCGAACTCGCTGAGTCCACTCCACTACTCACTGGTCCCACTCGACACCGCTCAAAAGGAAGAAATCGGGGACTCGTGACTCGACTCGCCGAGTCGTTCTTCCGAATCGCCGAGTCACAACCATGCAACTATTCTAAACTCGATTCTGCTTGAATCCATTACATACAAATGATAGATCTGAGTCCAATAAGCTGATTTACCACGTAAAGTTTCCAACTTTACGTGTACAAACACATGAACAAGGGAATAAAGGCTAAAAGATGCTTAAAAGGGGTAGATCTAGGGTTAATATGCAAAATAGCTCCATAAAGGCAATAGATCTGGGCTCTACAACTCCTAAATGAACAGATCTAAGGATATCTCGGCATAATAGAGCTTCCATATCAACATAAGGCTTGAGAAAAGCATTAACAAGATCTAGAAAGGGTTTTAAAGCATAAAAGGGAAGGAAATCTGAAGAATACCTCAAAGAGCTCTTGCTTTCCCTTGAATCTCTACTCTATAATCCTTCTCCTTGCTCCTTTCTTCTTCTCCTTCTTCAAGCCTTCACAAATGCACACAAGATCAATTAAAACACTCAAGATCGAATTAGGGTTTTCTCACAGTTTTTGAGGGTGAAGGAGGCGAGATTGGGGGCTATAAGGTGACTTAAATAGTGGGCAACCTGGGGATTTAGGGTTTCTCCCAGACGGACAGACTCGCCGAGTCTAGAATATGGACTCGCCGAGTCGCCAACTAACACGTGCTCGAAATCCCGACCCTACTCGGCGAGTCAGGCTATGAACTCGCCGAGTCCCTCTTGCAAAACTTCAAAATAAATACCAAGGAATTATCATACCGGAGACGGGTCATTACACATTCATATGTTTTTATTTGTGACGCCAACACAAAAGATTTAAAGCTTATCCAGATAATCTATCGCAATTGTTGCTTATTTATTTATTTGAACCTAATTATTAGAAAAAATTATAACTTATCTTATAGATTTCCTTAATTAATAATTATTAGAAAAAAATATAGTTCATCTTATAGATTTCCCTATAACTATCAACCCACACTAATTAAATTGTCGGGTTAATATTATAAAAGCCCTAAATTTTTAACTCGTAATTGAAAAAAACCATAATATTTTTTTTTATTATTGCTATGGCCACAACTTTCTCGCAGAATTATCACTCTAGCCCATTTAACGAGTTTCATGGTTAACTTGGTTATTTTTTTTTTGAAAAATCAGTCCTAAAAGTTCATATTTGGTCCCTGAGGTTTGGAAAAAATTACACCACATGATTTTTTAGCTTTATTTTTCGTTTTTTGTATACTTTATCTATTTTCGGTTTTTTTATAAATATATATACATTTTTTATTTTCTTTTTTGTATATACTTTATTTATTTTCATTTTTTAACTTTATTTTTCATAAATTTGATTTATTTACCTTTTTACCTTTTGTTTTCTGTTTTATAGTGTATATATAGAGTATATTAGAGTTTTTTTTTTTTTTCATATTTCTTTTCGTATTATATTTTAATTTTTTCATCTTTTATTTTTTTTCTTATTTGTTTTTATTATTATTATTTTTTTGTATTTTTAACTTATATGACCGAGTATTTAGAAAATCTTCCTAATTTAAAAAGCATGCACTTCCTAAGCCATTTTACAATGTAATATACAAGAAAAACCGATACTTATACATGAAATATATAATATAATTCCTACATAATATATGAACTAAAAACACACATGACTATTTGGTTTCCTAAATGCTCAATTTTTACTTTGCAAATCGTTGAGTCCATTCTGCGGTTAATGCATCATGTTTACTTTTGTCCACCAAGTACAAATGAGCAATTCCTGGAACTTAAGGTTTATCTGCAACAATTGAAAAACAAAATTATCAACTTTATCTAAATTTCAGATTTTTAAAGATGCTAAAAGATTATAATATAACAATTCAGATAGGGAATTTAAGGATTAAACTATAACAAAAAGAATGAAATACATACAAGGGTTAGGGTTGATGAAGATTGATCTCAAAGCAAGTAACACCTTTGAAATTGTTAAAGCACGACTCCAACTATTTTCTTCCAAGATATCCAAGCTAACATTGCCTGTTGAATCTACATTGCAATGATATATTCGTGTTTTGAAATACAAAAAATAAAAACAAATAATTGGAAAACAAATAAGAAAAAAATATAAAGATGAAAAAATTAAAATATAATACGAAAAGAAATATGAAAAAAAAAACTAAAAAAAAACTCTAATATACTCTATATACACTATAAAATAGAAAACAAAAGGTATAAAAGGTAAAAAAAAAATAAATTTGTTGAAAAATAAAGTTAAAAAATGAAAATAAATAAAGTATATAGAAAAAGCAAATAAAAATGTATATATATTTATAAAAAAATCGAAAATAAATAAAGTATACGAAAAACGAAAAATAAAGTTAAAAACCCATGTGGTGTAATTTTTTGCAAACCTGAAGGACTAAATTTGAACATTTTAGGACTGATTTTGCAAACAATTTATCCAAGTTAACCATAAAACTCGTTAAGTGGGCTACATTAATAATTCTGTGAAAAAGTTGTGGTCATAGCAATAATAATAAAAAATATCATGGGTTTTTCCAATTACAAGTTAAAAATTTAGGGCTTTTATAATATTAACCCTTAAATTGTCTCCTATGTTTTATGCCTATAAATATTGATACCCACTAACACTATGAGTTTTTAACCATAATAGAGTCATTGGAAAAAATATTTACCATATTAGGGTTCTTTCAAAAATATTTACCAAAATGGTATTCTTTTCATTTTTTTTTCTACTTTTATGTTTTTTTTTTTATTTTAAATACATTATTTTTTTCTCTTTTATTCCTTCTTTTTACTGTTTTCTTTATATATATATATATATATATATATATATATATATATATATATATATATATATATATATATAACACCATTTATTTTAATTTTTTTATTACCTTTTTTACTATTTTTTTAAATAACAATTATTTTTTTTATCTTTTTTTTTCTGTTTTTATTTTAATATCCGTTTTTCTTATACCACCTTTTGACCATCAAATTTTAGCCATCATAAATTAAAAACACAATATATTTTAAGGTACAAAAACTCTAACATTCACATATAATGTTTTTAAGGTAAAAACAACTGAACATTGTTTGTTACAAAAAAAAAACAACTCCAACATTGTTTATTACAAAAAGAAAAACATCACAATTAGCTTGAACTTGAACCGATAATAAATCCTTACCTGTAAAAAAAAAAATAAAAGAATAATCACAACAAATACCATAAAAATATATTTTTTTAAACTACCTTGGCATAAGAGAATAACCCAATGTTTCAACTATTTCAGCTCTCAAAGCTGGAATACTGATAGAAGGTTGCTCTTTTATAAGGTGTCTAGTTTCCATAGCAATCAAGCTTGCATCTAGGTTCGGATGGTCTTGAGAAAGCTTATAGTGTAAACAAGTGTGTGGACCGGTATATGATGTGATTTCAAAATAAGCACTACGTTTATGTTTACTTGCATGAAGTCTCCATTTGAAACCATATTGTAAGTACAGCTTGCATCTTAGAGTCCAAATAGTTGGACGTGACTTGATGACTTCAAATTGTCTGTGTGTCCTAATGCTATGTATCTTGATTGCTCTAACAAGTTCCTCTTTATCCTTAAAAGAATCTTTTCCCATTCTTACTCAGTTGATTGTGTGACAATCCAATTGTCATCAATAGTCAAATTTGTTCCTTCCATATTAGTAAAAGTTGAAGGCACTTCAACATTATTATCAAAACATGCTTCCTCATCATCTTTATCTCCAATTTCATCTTCCAATATTTCATTTAACTCAACTTCATTGTTTATATTCATCACATTAGTCATAATAGTAGCCTGAGAGATTATAGAAAATTTTTCATTGTCAATCATGTCTATTATAAAATTCATATACAAAACAAATAAAAACAAACAAAAATTGATCAAAAAGTAATCATACCAAGTTGTCCTAACAAGAAAAAAAGAAACATAATGACATATTTGCAATCAATTCCATCTAAAAAAAAAGCTGTGATAAATCCATCTACAAGAAAAAAATAAACAAAAACGAAATTTGATCGATAGTTCATCCTAACGAGAAGCAGAATCAAGAATAGGAATAGAGAAGAAAAAAGTAAACAGAAAACTAAAGAATGGAATCAAAAATTCGCTAATAGAGGACAAAAAAATTAAACAGGAAAGATGCAGGAAAAATCAAAATCGCATACCTTGAATGGAAGAAGGGTGGCCGGTGACGGAAGGATGAGGCTGCAGGTGGCCGACGATGGTGGAGTTACGAAGCGACTGACAATGGTGGCGCCCTAGCGTTTACGTTTTTTTTTTTTTTTACTTTCTATTCATGCCTCGTTCGTTCCCACCTTCCCATTTTGGTAAATATTTTTCAAAGAACCCTAATATGGTAAATATTTTTTCCAATATCTCTATTATGGTTAAAAATTCTTAACACTATGACACGTGTCATTGTTTCACCATTTAAATTAATTTTATTTGATATATTCTTAATATACTACTCTTAATGATAGTTAGTTAAGTAAATATAAAATTGTGACACGTTTCATAATTTTAATAGATATTTATATTTAAAATAGAAAACAATTTAATTTTTCGTTTTTTAGTCGTAGGTTTTTGGTATATATGATAAAATAAATAAATAAAAGAAGCAGATGAGAAATTGTACGGATGGATAATTGAGAGATAAAAACGAGAGGGTGTGACATGTTTAATAACAAAAATAGAAAAACCTAAAAGTAAATAAAAGAGTATGTAAATAGATATAAAATGGTAACTGTTCACACATATTTAGCGATAAGACTATGAGGTGTCATAATTTTATTTTACCGATGGACATGTAGTTAAAAGGGACATTTTTGCAACTTTTGCTATTTCTTAAAAATATGAAGGGTGTGGTAGATTAAAGTGACGCCGATAAAAACCATAAAAACCCCATATAAAATTGATTTTTGCCATCGGTGAATATCTATCATCATCAGTATTTTACCACCGGCAAAACAAAAGGAAGGGGACGGTGTTGTGCCACATAAGCATAACGGCGGTAAAAAAAAAACGACACCCCACAGCCTAACTAGCATGTATGTCATCTTACATGTTATTGTAAAAAACTTGTTTGCAATTTGTAAAAACAAAGACTATAAAAAGTTATGTAAGAGACAAAAATATAACCTTAATTCGCAGGGTAATTCATTTGTAGTTTGTATATCGAATATGATTTACAAATATCAATAGCCTGCATATAGCATGGTGACAATTATACCATATCAAAATACAATTTTGATCTAAACAATTTGCTACCGAGGAAGCCGATAAAAATAATGTTTGAAAGTTTATTGTAAGAAAATTAATAAAAAACAAATATTATTAAAAAAATTTTATAAAGGACCAAAAACATAATTTTCAAATATAATTACTAAAATTAGAACTTATAAAATACTAATACTAATAATTTAATTTTGACATATCAAAATTTCTTAAAAAAAATATATAAATATAGAAATTTGTTATGAATAGAAGCAAAATCTCTATTTATAGAAAGATTTATTTTGCATAGTTATTTTTTTTTGGGTGAAAAAACAAACTAAAATAACAATAAATTGTGTGAGAAGCATCAACTTTCCAAAATAATATCTATATAATGCTTTACGGCTTTGATAGGGACCTTGAGCGAAATAATTAGAAATCACATAGACTGTTAGTAAACAAATAGTTTCAATGTCGGGATCCATAACTATCGACAAATCATAGGGACCAAAAATGTATTTTTTTTTCGTAATTAATATCTAGTGTCGACTCAAAATATCAAAGGGTCAGGGACTTATATCAAACATTCTTACAGCAAAAGGGCTAATAATTGTAAGTTTATAACCAACCCTCTCTCGCATTCCAAATTCACGCACAACAGTCGATTTGCCTATATAATACAATAATCGCAGATGCAAGAACTCCTTTCCGCTTGCCCAGAACCACATTCGTCGAGTAGCCATCCACTTCCCATCAAACTCAGCTCCGCCGCCTCCATCAAAAGGTACAAACTTTTATGTACAATTTATATAAGATCTTAGTTTACAACCCAATTAACTGATCCCATTCGTGTCAATTAGCTACAACAATCGCCTCTTTGGTTAATCGTTCTATTTAAAAGATCATTTACACCTAAACTTTTGAGAACCTAACAGGTTTTCTTGATCTGATCACTACAACGAATGTCGCCCAATAAATTGTAGACATTTAATTGCTTTTTCTTACCCGCCCTTTAATGTGATTTCCTTTTTTTTGGGAGTAGCAATGGCTGGAAGTATCGATATGATGTTACGTAATCTCAACCTGGAAACGGTCGAATCTTTACCGGAGGATTTTGATCCGACTACTGTGATCAATGATCCTCTGCCGCCGATTGCTGATGATGCTCCCCATATAAACGGTGTAAAATCGATTAATGGGAAAGAGAAACCGAGGGAAATTATTCTAGGAAGAAATGTGCACACTACTTGCCTCGAGGTAACAGAGCCTGATGCTGATGATGAGGTTACCGGAGAAAGAGAAGCTTATATGGCCAGCGTGTTGGCCAGATATAGAAAATCCTTGCTCGAAAGGACAAAACATCATTTGGGTAACAATCTTTTTGCCTCTTATTTATTCGAACTTTATGTTTATGATCTTGTTCTTTATTCAAAACCCCATTTTGGATACACAATCGATGTCAATTTTGCACCTGAAAATTGTATATTTTTAATAGGGTATCCTTATAATCTGGACTTCGATTATGGTGCGTTGTCTCAGTTACAACATTTCTCCATTAACAACCTTGGGGACCCATTCATCGAGAGCAATTATGGTGTCCATTCCAGGCAGTTTGAGGTTGGTGTATTGGACTGGTTTGCTCGTTTATGGGAGTTGGAAAAGAACGAATATTGGGGTTACATTACAAATTGTGGAACAGAAGGCAATCTTCATGGCATACTAGTCGGGTAATTTGTATGAGATTATGCTTTTATCTCATTTCTTGGATTTTTTTTCTACTTGAATACTTTATATATTGTGTAAGTATAACAGGAGAGAAGTGTTTCCTGATGGGATTTTGTATGCTTCTTGCGAATCACATTATTCCATTTTCAAAGCAGCAAGAATGTATCGAATGGATTGTGAAAAAGTCAACACGCTCCTTTCTGGGGAGATCGATTGTGAAGATTTTAAAGCTAAACTTTCTCTTCACAAGGACAAACCTGCAATCATCAACGTGAATATAGGTTCTCTCACAAGACTGTTTGATGTGCATTGGATTATTACCGACATTGATGTCAATGGAACAAAAAAGACATAAATGCCCTTCTAATCTTTCTCATAAAAAATAGTCCTAAAAAAGCTTGTCCATCCTGTTATTTACATTTTTTTCAAACGAATTTACAGGAACAACAGTGAAAGGAGCTGTAGATGATCTTGATCTGGTCATCAAGACCCTTGAGGAAACAGGATTCACACATGACCGATTTTATATCCACTGTGATGGGGCTTTGTTTGGACTAATGATGCCTTTTGTTAAGCTTGTAAGTATATGTGGTCTATTCAGTTCATTCAGTCCAAAAAAGAAACAATCTTTTTGTATAAGTTTCATATATAATATGTATTTTTTCTTGTAAAATCAGGCACCAAAGGTATCTTTCAAGAAACCGATTGGATCCGTGAGTGTTTCGGGTCACAAATTTGTCGGGTGTCCAATGCCATGTGGCGTTCAAATAACACGATTAGAACACATCAACGCGCTTTCAAGAAACGTCGAATATCTCGCTTCAAGAGATGCAACAATCATGGGAAGTCGAAATGGTCACGCCCCATTGTTCCTTTGGTATACTTTAAACCGAAAAGGGTACCGAGGGTTCCAAAAAGAGGTCCAAAAATGCCTCAGAAATGCCCACTACTTAAAAGGAAGGCTAACCAGTGCTGGAATTGGTGCTATGCTTAATGAGCTCAGTAGCACAGTGGTCTTTGAACGCCCACAAGATGAAGAGTTTACACGAAAATGGCAGCTTGCATGTCAGGGAAGCATTGCTCATGTTGTGGTGATGCCGAATATAACGATTGATAAGTTGGATGATTTTGTGGATGAGCTTATTGAGAAACGTGTGGTTTGGTATGGAAATGGGAAGCTTCAGTCGCCTTGTGTTGCTTCGGATATTGGTGAGGGTAATTGTTTATGTGCGTTACACAAGTGAGAGTGGTTTAGTGTCGTGGAAAACAGTTGACACGTGTTATTTGATATGAAATCGTGTTGGTTGTTGTAATGTATTTTTTTTATGGTTATTTATGTTAGACGATGGAGTGATGGGATTGTTATTGGAATGAAAACATAATGTTGTTTGAAGTTAAAATTATGAAGTTACATTCGAGAATTATATTATATGAAATGCCTCTTGAATAACATGATATAACAACAAGGTTTAATGCCATAAACCTTTAAGTTTTGGCTCTAATTTTGGTAAAACCGCGTGTTTAATTGTTGTTTCCTATTTTTATTTTGTTACTTTTACCTAGTCTCGGTTTAGCAGGTCATCTACTCATCTTATGATAATATGACGGTATAACTAGTAAGGCTTGTTGACTAACTTTGACATATTTTATGTTTTTAATATATAGGCCTAATGTCCTAAAAGACTTTAAGTTTTTAAGAATTAAGAAATGTTTGGTTTTACCCTTTGGTTTCTTTTGGGTTGACTAAAGCCTAAAGTTTGTATATATATATATTCCATTCATATTTGGATTTAGATTCGGCATTTTATTTGTTCTCCATAATATTTAATCTTTCATGTAAAACCCTAGAAAACCTTTAGATTTGGATTTAGATTCAACATTTTATTTGTTCTCCACAATATTTAATCTTTTATGTAAAACCCTAGAAAACCTATTTGGATTTTGATTATGAAGCTAGCGATTCTGATTCTGATTATCAAAAATTGGTAGTTTAACACAATATGGTAAGATGAAACTAATATGTCTTTAAGTTTGTTTTTATACGATTATGATTTCTGTGAATCCATTGATTAAGTTTGAATCACTTGTAAAAACATAGTATTTATATTCAAGTTTTGATTTTTTTTGGTTGAAATAATCTACCGGTGATTAATCTATATATTCTTGTAATAGTTCATTCAGATTTCATGCAGATTCCAAAATCGAATACATCTTCGATTGGAGTTCTTTCGCTAATCTCTTGATAAAACCGTAAAAACATAATCTGATTCTTATTTTCAATATCTCTATCCTGATTCATTGATTTCATGTGTTTTCTGATTCAAACTTATTCCACTTTGATTCTGATTAAAATTTCGTTATAAAATCTCTCGAGGAAAAACATAAGAAATTGATTCTTAAACTAACTTAATTGTTTTGGATTTTGATCCATAATCCATTGTAATTATCATAAAAAAACCCCATATAACTATTTGGTATTTTAATGTTAGAGCTAATGATTCCAGTTATCATAAAAAATAGATAGTTCATCAAAATTTGGTAAGATCAAACCAATATCTCATTTAGTTTGTTTTTTATTTCATTATGTATATGCTAGGTTGATTTAATTTATAGATGATGATTATGTGTTGATTTTATTACATGATATAGTTTAATTCTAGGTATTCTGATTTGTTGGTTGAAATTATACTTGTTAAATATTTTGGTTTTATGTTTGTAGTTGCTAGGTTTTAGAGTTTACTGATTTATTACATGATAATTTGTTGACAACATGATACTTATTAAATATCTTGATGTCTATACGTATATTGTTTTAGATTCTAATTTTGCAGCTAATGATTCAGATTGTGACCGTCAAAAAAATGGATCTCTCATCAAAATCCGGTAATTTCAAACTGATATAGTTATTTTTTTTATAAATCTGCACCAATTTAAGAAGTTTTGTACTTAATGCTCTTGAATATTCTTGATTTTGATTCTAATTATTCTATGATTATTATTTACGAAACATTTTTGTGAATTTGTGTATTGTTGCAATTTATATGTTTGTTATGGCCATACTTTGGAATGAACTTGTTTTACTGTAGCTATGTTTTTTAGTATAAAACTTGTTAACAAAAGCTATGTTTATATTCATTGTTGGGTTGCAATTCTAAATGATTGATGTTTTTTGTTAATTTAAGGTATTTTCTAAGTAAATATATTACTTGCTAATGTTTTATAATGTTGAAACTATTTGAACTTTATTATTAACAACATATTGATACACTACAATGTAATACATTTGTTTGAAAATATAATATAATACTCTATAATAGAATAATTTAGTTGATAATGTTCTTAATAACTTATGTTTGTTGTTTAGAACTTGTTTAAGATAGTCTTTAATAGAATCCACTGGTAATATGCAACATAATATATTATCACTTGATAATATACTAGTTTTTATGTTTGTAATTATACATAGAATGTTATAAAAAGATGCTAATTTGTTTATTAATGACATAATCTAGTAGTAAATTAGTAAAGTAGGGCCTGATGAACTGTAACTTTAATTTCAAATTCTAACATGTGGTTTTGATGACATGATCAAGCAATAATTTTGTAAAAACTAGTTTTTGATAACATATTATTCTAGGTATTATGTTTTAATAAATTAGAGTTTATGCTTTATTTAGGTATTTAGTTATAATTCATGTTTAATTTTATCACATGTTTCATTAATGTTAATTATCCTTAGAATCTTACAAATCTCTCCAGATGAAGAAAATACTTTTGTACAGGTTTTCTAGGTTTTATATTTTGATAAATTTGATTTTATCTTCTCTAAATATCTTAATAATTTGTTTAAATTTTGATGTTAATATAACATGTCATTTGAACACCAAGTTCAGGGAAAAGGTACAAACTTCGAAATATAGCATATCATTTGAACACCAAAGAAGAAGGATTTAACTTCGAAATATAACATGTCATTTGAACACCAAGTTCAGGGAAAAAGGTACAAACTTTAACACAATAATATCATTTTGACAAGTATTACTAGAATATTGTAGGCATTATGTATTCTGGTTTTGTAAGATTATGATATTATTTACTAAACTTTTGAGACATTTTGTTGTTTAATTAAATGACGTCGTAAAAATATAGTGATATAGGTATTGATGTATAAATATTCTAGATATTTTGATCTATTTGGAAACCAAGAATGATTCAGGTATAGCCAAAGTCTTAACGAAAAGATAATTGTAAGGCTCGACGGATAAATTCAGTATTAATAAACAATCCAAGTATGGATAAAGTATTCTAGACATTATGATTTTGTTAGAAACTACTTTATTTGAACCTTTTTGGTGAAGTAATGTATAATATTATGATAATAGTTGGTATAGTATCAACTTATGTGAAATATTCTAAAATTGTGTGTCGGATTCTAATTTTAAATATTCTAATTTTGTTGGAAACAACTTGCTTTCAACCGTTTTGTTAAGTATTGTGTAATATATGATTTTAGACATTCTGGTTTTGTTGGAAACAACTTACTTTGAACATTTTTGTTAAGTAATGTGTAATATATGATTGTAGACTTTACATTGTTTGGAAATAACATGTTTTGAACCTTTTGTGAAGTATTCTATAATATTCTGATTGTACCTGAAAATAAAATGCAATTCTGTAATTGTAAATTACTTGTTAAATGATTTCATGCTTTAAAATTCTTAGAATTTTAGAAATGTTGTATCATTTTATTTTATATTAGGTTCGGAACATAATGGTTTTGTTTGAGAATAAATTTCTTCTTTATATCCTAGTTTTATTATTTTAACAAAAGCTTGTTTTATTTTTTGATGCAGTGAAATGACGAAATTACCAAATTTAGGGCAAAATGAGTTTTTGTCCTAAAGGAAAGAATGTACAACAATGTTTATCATCAAAAATAGATAAGGAAAAGAAGTCATAGTTCACGGTACCTCGTCTTATAGATCGTCAACTAATCGAAGACAGACCAACAAAATACGAAACAAGTATATATGACAATATAGTTGTAATTTTAGTATATAATATTTATAAATGTTGATATTCAATATGTGTTATGTATTTTAAAGAATAATACATCTAATGTATCTGAATCACTAATACTTAACATAAAACACTAAACATAGTATTGTTCTAATTATGAAAATATGTAGTGATATATATATATATATATATATATATATATATATATATATATATATATATATATAATTTTATGCTAAAAAACCATCTCCAATCTTTTGTGTTTGAAATAAAATATTAAAAAAAATAATCATGTCATTATATTAAAGAGTTGGTTTCGATAGAAAACCAGATAAAAGACAAACGTATAACATTAAACATAGTAACGATATCAATTATTATTAAAAAAAGTCATAAATTCTATTTCGTGGTGTAATGTTCTAGTTTGTAACATAATATTCTAGTTATGGTTAGTACTGTAAGATATATTTAACATATGGTATCTTGTCAACATTAAAGGTTCAGTCAAGTTTTAATGTATAGAGTAAAAAATTACATGACAATGAGGATTATAACTAACCTGAACCTGTTCTACTTCATACAAAACTAGTCAATACACCTTTTACTTAACATGCAACTGACAAGGAGGGCTATGACTAACCTGAACCTTTCACTAAGATATTACATGTTCTTTAATCTCAACATATGTCGTAAGAACTTCTAATTTGAAACATTTAAGTTTCTTTCGAGTTGGGCTTCATTAACTAAATTTCTCTACAACAAAAATGAATGAATTTTTAGAATCGATATGGATTAAAATAAATACTAAGTTTTAACAAGTGATTCAAACTTCACATGGATGAAGATTTACAAAACTATATTCATAACATTTTAATGTTAGAATTAAGGTAGTATAATCAGAATAATATACACTATTAGAGAATCTGTCACACCCCCCAAACCGGAACGACGGAAACGTTCGGGGCCGGAGGACGTCATGCTCAGTATCATAACTATAGTGAAGAAAGCAAACACAACCATCATAAATATAATTTAAAAGGTTACATCATTGCAAAAATACATGTTTCCAAATAAATTACATATGATGCCAAAATAGTTAAAAAGAAATTTGCGCCTTAGCGTCTTGCCTTCAAAAATTTTGTGGTTACCTGTATTACTGAATACCTGGGAATACAAGTTGTTTTTGAAAGAGTATCATCATTAAAGCTGGTGAGTTCATAAGCAATTTATGAATGAAAAATGGATGTTGTTCCTTAAAGTTTGTTACAAGTTCGTTTCCCGAAAATCCAATATTTTCTAAAAGGTTTGTTGTAGTCTCAACTGAACCAAGACTTAGTATATGTAAATAAATTGTCATACTTATGCGTGGTCTTATATTTAAATAAAACTCATTTTTGTGAAATCCTTAAATTCCCGTGAAATGTGTGTTTTGTTAATTCTCCATGTGAGTTGTTATAACCATGCTAAGACTCAAAGACCTCGTACTCGACGTTCTTTAGGCGTCGGAATGTTATGACACTTGTCACCCCAGACCTGCTGGTCTAGCTGTTGCAAGCAGCTTAGGTGCGGGTTTGTCAGACCCAATATAGATCTATACAACCCTATCACACTGTCCCTCCAAGAGATTCTGATTATAACTACATGATTTTTTCGTGGTACATAAGAGTACCCCGAAGGTGAATGTCTCACAAATTTATTCATTAACAATTTCACGTTGTTTGTAATGTAATACCCATTTTGTAAATCGATTGTATTACCATTTCTTTGTTAAATGAGGTGTTCAAACTATACCTATTATAGTTTATCGGTTTTGTGTTATGATTTAATGAGACCTTGACATGCATGACTTTGTATTTCAACGAAAATGAAATTGAAACTACTAAGTGTAAATCTTACACACCTTGCTCAGCATGTTACAAGGTGTTAATAACTCTTAAACTTGTGTTTGACAGTTTTACCCTTAACTGTCACTGTTTTAGAATATTTATAGAAAAATCATCGTAAGTCGAAAACTAAATCCGTAAACTCAGAGAGTTTTGAAAAAGAGTCTACCGTGTTCATAGATTTTCCTATAATGTTTGGTGGTCTCAAACTAGTGTGAAAATGTTCATCTTCACAACCTGGTCCGATTTCGTTGCTGCAGTGATAGGCAGTTTTGTAAAAATCACCATAAATTGTAGAAAAATCGTATAGAGATGTGCAAGTAGTCATTGTAAAGGTATAAACCTGAAATACATGCATATTAAACATTTTTTAAAAATATTAAGTTTAAGGTTGGTAAAACAGTTTGTGAACAGGTCACAACTTTTCTGTTGTAAGCTGTCAAGTTAAGTTCAAATATGTTTTGGTGTTTTAACTTGTATCCCCCCCTGAAAACTAAAGAAAACTGGAAAATGTAGGGGTATGAACTCACCTTGATTGATTTCTTGAAGAGTGGAAGGACGAAGACAAGGAGTATCAAGTCAAGAACACTTGATGAACATGTGAAAGTGTTGGATGATCCTAAGAATGATTTTTGGTGTTAAATGAGTGTAAATGATTCAAGGGTGTTATGAAAAAATGGAATAACACTTGAGTTTAGATGGAATACTTACCAAAAAGTGAAGTAATAGCTCAAGAATACTTCCAAAAAGTGGCTGGAAGTAGAGAGAAAAAGAGGCTCTCTTGATGGTTTGAGAAGTGTATAAGTGTTTGAGAATGATCAAAGTGAACAAAGAAATCCTCCTGGGATTTCTTTATATAGATGTTGCTGGAGCAACTTCCAAAGTTGAGAGGATGTTTACCTTGGTTTGTGTGATGTGGATAGGGTTGGACCAATAAGAAGATGACACATGGAGACAAGTGGGCACACTTGACCCACTTGTGGTGTAGGATACTCTTCTTAATGTAAAATAATGATTTATAATTAATAAATCCTTGAGAAATGATTAAAATATGAGTTTAGGGAGTTTAAAATGATAAAAATATGAATTTGGTGAAAAATCCCCGTCAAAAATGTCAAAAACGGGCTTAAGAAGCGAAAGTTGTCGAAAACCGGGAATTTGGAGTGAACCTGTGAGGTTCGGTCCTTAGTAGGTGAGAACCGAGAGAAAGGAGAAGGAGGAACTGAAGGGAGGGTCTTGGGTCCCAAGGTGCAAGAGGAGCGAAATGGACCAAAGGCTCGGTTCATTTTGGATGCAAGAGGTTCGGTCCGAGATGTCTAAGTTCGGTTCTAACAGTTTGGTTCTGAGGGACCTTCGGTCCTAATAGGAGGGTTCGACTCTAAGAGGTTCGGTTCCTAAGAGGGTTTTGGCCCTATTAAGCCGTTTTTCTTTATAACTCCCCGATTCAAGTAGTTTTTGGCCAAGTTAAGGGCCGAGATGACCCGGATGACTATAAAAAGTTGTGAGAGATTTGGGAGATATTTAATTTTAGCCATTATTAATGTATAACCTCGTAATGCAAGGTTCATGAACTCCCTTATGTTTCGTTTATGATTGTTTTAAGTCCCCAAAAGGGTCAAAAGTTATGTTTTGATGCGTGTAACTCCCTTCTCAGGGTTTCACATTGATAAACACATAGATTCTCCAAGACACTTGAATTCTTGACATACAATGCACATTTTTATACATAGAATAACTTTTATCATTCAAGTACTAGTTAAGTTAGACCGGTTTGACTTTGACTTTGATTTGTTGACTTTTGAATTTGACTTGTTGACCTGGACTTGAATTTAACGGTTGTCACAGAATCACATCATGTAATAACATATCACTGATGGTGTGTATCCAATAGATATAATCACAACAATATACATTCTTATGAAATTAGCCATAAAATAACCCATTGTTAACATATACTACCTTTATAAGAACCATAATTTATTTAATAGCATCTTATATTTTTTTAGTACAACCTGTTTCTTATAGGTTAACAAGAGCATATTTAAACAAAAGTGTGGTAAAATGCATCTCTAACAATTTGTGATTAAAGAAAATTACATATTTTAACAAAACTAAGGTAAATTTAATAAGATTAGTCAATATTGAATTATTTTACTCGAATGCTAACTCATATTTTGGAAGTATACTCATTCTTAAAGAGGAGTTTATTTATGGGTAGGAGGGGGTGATACATCAAAATCTTTATTCATTTAGGACTTTCATCAAACAGGTAGAATACATGTATAGTTTAAGAGAATTTTCTCAAGAACAATAATTGATTTCAATCAATCAATAAACTTTTTGATTGCTGAAATCACAAATGATACATATATGAATTGGAGAAATCACTAGTAGCTTGATGATTCAATCAGTTCATGTTACAAGGTTAACAAATGAACATGTTACATGCAAGTAACAATGATAGCGATGAAAACACAAGGAAGAAAACTCAAACCTTGATCAATTGATGAAATCATGATGTAGAATACAAATCACAGTTTGAAGATCGTTAGCAATTGTTGAAGATGAAGATAAGCATAAATCAACTGAACACTTGAACCTCTACCTTGGATGAAATCGGTCATCACAGAGCTAAAATAAGTAACAATCTTTTAATTAATTGTTGGTGTCAATAGATGAACATAAACCTCAATCAATCAGATTATCAATTGCAGATGCAGAAGAATGAAGAACATGAACTCGTAAAACACAGAAATCGTGACTTTAAAAGCTATTATTTAGCATTATTCGATCAATGTCCAAATCAAACTAATTATCAGTTGAAAGAATAGAAGATTCAAAGAGATAGAAGATCGATCAGATTGAATTGAAGAACAAGGAATGTTGATCCAACGAATATCTTGGTAGAAGAATCAAAGCAGATGATTTCTTGATGACGTGAAGATAACACTAACATTATATCAGATTTGATCATATTAAAGTTTACCGAGGTACTAATCTACCCCTCATTAACTAATCAATTAGATTAATTAGGGTTAATCAAGTTTTTTTATGAGCCACAAGATCAGTTTTGATCAAAGGCTAATATTTGGTCCTCATGTCTCACAAAATATAGGTGGTCTCAAATGAACCTCTCTCTCTCTCTCTCTATATATATATATATATATATATATATATATATATATATATATATATATATATATATATATATATATATATGCCTTTTAGTAGGTTATCCGGTTACCAATAGATCACATACACATTATTTGAAAACTTAAGGATAAAAACGAATATTTTTTGAAAATTTAAGGGCTTTCATGACAGCCCGAAAATATATATAAAAACGTTTTTATACGTATTTAAGCGTATAAAAATGTATTTATATATATATGTAAATGTATTTAAAAATATTTATCATATCTCTATATTTATAATATGTACGAAATGTTATTATATGAATTTAAACATATAAAACTATATCCATACATATAAAAAATATTGTAAGGTCACACTTTATGATCTGATTAATCAAACACTCTACCCTATCTGTCAGCGTCAACGTCTACAACATCAACAACGCTAACGTATCAAGCTTATCAACGTTAGCGTATATCAATTTTATTCTATGTAATCTAAGGTGAGTCTTCTTCACCATGTTTAGCGGGTCAAAGACACCAATGTTGACCCATAATTTATTATGTTAGGGTGCTAGATGCATGCATGACTCTTGCATGTGTATGTGTTGGTATGCTTAGTGGGTAGGGCCCAATAGGTAATATGTATGCTATTACTTTTTATACTTGTACGTTTGTATGTTGGGCAGGGCATGACCCGTTGTGAGAGTTAGGGCGAAGCCCATTATACTTAGTTGGTGGGGCCCGTTATGTGAGTTAGGGCTAGGACTGTTATACTCAGTGGGCGGGGCCCATTATGTGAGTTAGGGCGAGGCCCATTACACTCATCAGGAGGGGCCAAATTATATGTTTGATACGTGTGGTATGTGGTATTTGGGGGAAACTCACTAAGCTTCGTGCTTACGGTTTTCATTTTATGTTTTAGGTACTTCTGGTGTAAAAGGGAAGAGCTCGGGGTGATTGCAGTGCACACACGACATTGTTCCACATTTTCATGATAACTCTGATATTTTATGATGTATTGACACATTTGTTCCACTTGGGATTTTTGCTGATGTTTAGATACTGCTTTTATTAATTTAAGCTGATGTTTAGATACTGTGTTTATTAACTTAAAAATGAAATTTTTGGGTCTTATTTTTGGGTGGTTAGAAGTTGGTATCAGAGCCTTAGTTTGAGGGAATGTCTAAACTCAAAATGAGTATTTGGTAAAAAATGTTTTTAAAGAAAAATATTTTCTAATATAAGAAGGGGTGTGGTGCATGCAATCGACCGAGCTCAAGTAAGTTATCCTAAAATACCCATACATGTTATGTAATATGATTTGATTTGTGAATCTGTGAATTGCATGCTAGTTAGGGCTAAGGATCTGCTCAGTATATGCATGATAGAATTCTAGGAGAGATGCCTTTGTATGCCTATTGTATGAGCTTGTAGACTTGCATGCTAGTACTGATCAGTTAGTGATAGGATGGCTTGATTAGGTTATGCTCGGTTCTGATTACTCGATGCTCGAATGTTGCTTGCTTTGTGCTTTTTAGGAGTTATCACTAGCTTCAACTAACTAGTAAGTGAATAAGTTAAGTTACATATTAATGAGACTAGATAATTTTAGAAGGTTAGGTTTTAACTCTATTGCACAGCTATTATTTGAGTCTAACCGTTGTAGTGTGAGACCTCTCATTTGAAGAATTATTTGGTTTTGGTAATATGTAATTATATTTGTGAGCTAGTTAGAGGAAGTTAGTGGGAGTTCCTTCTGCAGCAGATGGGAGAGAGTGGTGTGGCGTTTGCCCTAGGAAAACATAGGAAGGTATTTAGTGTTGGGTGCCTTATCTTGATGAGGGTTAATTGTATGGATATATATGGTCTATATTCAGTATGGTGACTCTTCCAGGCAGACTAGTTGGTAGTTCTGGTGCTGCTGAGGGCTCGGGCTCTGGTTCTGGAGCCGGGCAATTGGATGATCATATGAGGGAGTTCATTTCGTATGAGATTACGTGTTGCATTCTTGAGCAGACTCCTGTGATCTTCGGTATGATCAAGGAGAGTATTGTTGAGCTGTTGGAGGAGCGTTTGGGTTCTTTATGTTTTGAGATGGTGGTCTTGATTGGGGCGTGTTCATTGACCTTCAAGGATTTCTGGGTGTGTGGAGCTCCAGACTACCATGGTGCGAAGGATCTGATAATGAGCAGAAGGTGGTTAACGGATGTTGATAACACTTTCCGCACCAGCAGTTGTCCCGAGGGGGCAAAGGTTAGACCTGCTTCCTATCTTCTAAAAGACAGAGCCTGAGACTGGTGGGAGGAGGTTGGGCGTACAGTTGGTTATGATGTTGTTGATTTAATGACAAGGGCTGATTTTATGACTAGATTTAGGGTTGCGTTTGCACCAGTGATCGAGGTACAACAGTTGGCACGAGAGTTTTAGGATCTCCGCCAAACTACTGAGGCGGTGGCTGAGATCACCGCGATGTTTCGTGAGAGGTTACTGTTGGTTCTGTAGTATTTGGCAGATGAGGAGATGAAGAAGGCAAGGTACCATGAGATGCTGAGGAGTGATATTCGGCAGTTTGTGAGACGATCCAGTTGCAGGATGTTGAAGGATATGATAGCGAGGGCTAGGGAGAGAGATTGATCTGAGATGGAGAAGAAGAGGAAGCCAGATTATGTGCAAACTATAGAGGGTTCAAGCAAGGCGGATGCACCTGTGGTGAAGAGCACCCGCTCCTGCAACTCTACAGATTACTGACGGCCATCAGGGCAAGGCGGATGCACCTATGGTGAAGAGCATGGCTTTTCAGCTGACAGTCGAGGAGGCTCGTGCAGCTCCTGACGTGGTGACGGGTATGTATCTTCTCCTTATCTCTCTATTTATATTGGATTTCCCACTTATATTTATGTATTTTATTTTAGGATCATTCCTCGTGAATGGTATTTGACATTGGTATTGTTTAATTCGGGGGCTAGCCGATCCTTTGTGTCGCCTGTGCTTAGCAAGAGGTTTGTTGGAGCTCTGGGGGAGCTAGATTGTCCTTTAGATATCGACATTGCAGATGAGCAATCTGTCCGAGTAGCGAGGGTTCATCGGGTTGTATTCTCCAGTTGTTTAGTGAGCAGTATCTGGTCGATTTGGTTCCCATTCCTTTGCGTGGGAAAAAGTTTACCGTGTGTATGGATTGGTTGAGCCCTAATAGGGTAGTGATCGGTTGTGAGCAGCAGTTAGTTCAAATTTGAAACCCAAGTGAGGGAGAGTTAGTGGTTCAGGGAGAGAAAGAGAGAGAGAGAGAGAGAGAGAGAGAGAGAAAGAGCTCAACATGGGTTGATTTTGTGTTTAACAGCGAGGGCTATACGCTATATTCAGCAGGGTTGTTTCGGATTTGTCGCATATGTTATAAATACCCATGATAAGGGTAAGGCGACTGTGGGTGATGTACCTATTGTGTGGGAGTATCCAGATGTGTTTCCAGAGGATTTTCTGGGGGTGCCTCCGGAGAGACAGGTTGAGTTAGGATTGATTTGGTTCCAGGTGCGACTCTGATAGCCAAAACACCGTATCTGTTGGCTCCTCCTGAGATGCAGGAGTTGTCTACGCAACTGTAGGAGATGTTAGACAAGGTATTCATTTGACCGAGCAGTTCGCTATTGGGAGCACTGATCTTATTTGTGAAGAAGAAGGATGGGTCTCATCGTATGTGCATTGCTATCGGGAGCTGAATAAGGTAACGGTGAAGAAATTTTATCCACTCCTGGGGATTGATGATCTATTTGACCAACTTCATGGTGCATCTTCGTTTTCTAAGATTGATTTGCGTTGGGGTTATCATCAGATGAGTGTTAGAGAAGAGGATGTACAGAAGACATCTTTCTAGACTCGTTATGGTCATTAGGAGTTTGTGGTAATGCCTTTTAGGTTCACCAATGCTCCAGCCATATTCATGGATCTCATGAACCGCGTGTGTAGGAAGATGCTCAATCGGTCTATGAGTGTATTCATTGATGATATCTTGGTCTATTCCAAGACCCAAGAGAATCACAAGAAGCGCTTGAGGGAAGTGCTGGAGACTTTGAGGAGGGACAGACTTTTCGCAAAGTTCTCCAGATGCGAGTTCTGGTTGCACGAGGTGTAGTTTCTGGGGCACCTTGTTAACCAGAATGGTACTCTGGTCGTGTCGGCCAAGGTTGAGGCCGTGATGCGGTGGGAGGTTCTGAGGTCTCCATCCAAGATTCGTAGTTTCCTTAGTTTAGCAGGTTATTATCGGAGATTTCTCCAAGATAACTGTTCCTATGACTCGGTTCACAAAGAAGACAGTCACTTTTTGCTGGGGGCTGAGCAGCAAACTGTTGGATTAGTGTCTAAGTCCATAACTATATTTGGTATGTACTTGACCCGACTCGGCATGGTCCATTTGGGTTGCATGGCATCATGCATTTGGATTGACTAAAATGAGAGAAATAACACTTAAAGTTTGGTAATATATTATAAGTTCTAATATATTAATAAGATTATTTAATTAGTATTGATCAAGAATTAATCTAGAATTAATTAAGTGGTCAAAAGAAGACTAATTAAATATATAGCTTGATTTTGTAAATCATCCATACTTTTATAGTGGGCTAAGACTCCATGGATTATCAAGTTGGGCTAAAACCCATAGGATGCTCCATGGATGCTCCATGGTGTATTTGAACCCATGGATCCAAGGAAATGGAAAGCCATGACAATTAGGGTTTACCCTAATTGTGACACTATATAAAGATCATATTCTTGGGAAAAATTGGCCACTATGTGTGATAGAATGGGCTAGCCGATTTTATGAAGTGCTCCATTTCTCTCAAGTCATTCCATGTGCATTTGGTGTTGTGTGAACCATTTGAGGTTTCACACTTGGGGCACTAGGCTCTCGAGCATCATGGAGTCAAGCTACATCACAAAGGTATGTATTCTATCCATTTGATTACCCAAGTATCAAGTATTGTATGCTAGATAGGGTAATACCTTGGAAAGTTCATAATTGCATGTATAATAGAGAAAACATAGATCCAAGGTATTTAGGGTTGCATGTACACTTAGGAGTGTTAGAATGCTCAAAATGCAACATAAACATTAAACTCATAAGTTACGGAATTAATTAGTTTTGAATAGTTTCAAAACTTGCCCTGAAGTTTTGGAATTTGAAGAGTTTTCTGTCATGAATACTTTAATTCGAAGTTAAGCCCTTAGAATTTTAAAAGTTAAAATTCAACCCTTATACTTTATAATATTATAAGTTAATTATATCTATATATATATATATATATATATATATATATATATATATATATATATATATATATATATATAAGAGTATAGTCAGTCTTACCGTTAGTAGGCCTCATTCACGAAGCCAGTGTATAAGGGGGGGGGGGGTATAAGGTTACTGCCTATAAAATGGCAGTTTAATGGGTGTCCACTCTCACCCACCGCTTCCTTGATTGGTGGATGGTCGTTAGCCGAACGGGTAGGACAAGGACTATAATTCTCCCTTCAGTAAAATTATTAATGATAAATACTAAGTAACTAAACCTTTTATAAATACCCACTCTTAGTTACTTAGGAAAATGTGAATAAGGTGCTAATCCATGAAATTACACTTTGCATTTTGATTAAGCTGTTAGTGGAGCGTGTGTGGTTAACCGACACACTAACGTGGACTTAACAAGGTAGGAAAAGGGTAACTTAATATTTATCATAGTATCGATGGAGCGTGTGTGGTTAATCGACACATCGATTAAGGGGTAAATATTAAGGGTACCAAGTATATTTTCATGGTTACTTCCACCTTGTTTTGTGATCCTCGGCACCCCAGTCACAAAACCTGAAGGGCACACTCGAGATTGAAAGATGTCATTGAAAAGTTCAACGAATCTCAAAAGAATCTAGGAGTTTCAAAAACCAATTAAAACTTAATAATACATTATGTTTATCTTGGTGGAAATTAGTGAATCGTCATTCACCTACCTTCAGAATATTTTATAGCTTGGATTACGACATCCCTCTTCCAAGTTATAAAATAGTTTGTTGGGTCCTAGCCTTAATATTGCATATTGGGTGCTATATTAAGGACTTTAGATCAACTATCTTGAATATCTCCCAAAAAGATGTCTAGTTCAGACATCTATGATCCTCCTAAATCTCTTGGAACTTCACTTCATCCACCTCCTACAATTATTATCCCTATCCCACAAGTTCAAGGTTACTCTAGCCCTATTGGCGAGCAAGGTCTATGTGTGCACACATCTTGGAGATGAAGTCACATATTGACAAGCCGGGAGAGTTGGGTGTCAAAGTCTTGAGAAAGTTGGATATCCAATCACTTTCTAAGTCACATAGTGAGTTTCTTTGGGACTCCTATGAAACAGACTATGAAAAGACCCTTAATGATCTTATCTATTTGCTTGGTGCTGCTGAATTTGCAATGATTTGGAAGGCTAGTAAAGCAAATTTGATTAGAAGATTGACTTCCCAAAATTTTATGGACATTGACAATGGTTACCTTGGAAATCCAGAAAAGCATTCTCTTCCCAATGGAAAGGAATCGACCATAGTCAATTCGGTTGACCAAATGGTAAAGAGAAAGGCTAGGTTTGTGATAGTCCCATGTACCATTACCAAAGCGTCCATAAGTTAAATTCCCAAAGGAAGGGGCATTGATTGCGAAGCTGCCAAATTTACCTAAGGATGTTAATGTCAATAAGTTTGACTCTACTTCAGGTAAAGTCCATTGTCTAACTCTGTTAAGCTCCTATTTGGAGATTCTATTACATAATGTGACTGGGTCACCTGGTGATGTTATAAGAATCAAAGAAAGAGAGAAAGCTTAAAGGAAGTATATGCTGATTCTGATCGCAAAATGGATTTCAATCGCATCAGAATTTTGAGCTGTTACTTAGAAGTTATAACACATTGCTTAAGAATAGATAACAACAAGGTTTTCACTTGCACTGTAAGGATAAGTTTTTCCGCAAAAGTTTTAAAATAAAAGGAAAATATTTGATTTTATTGATTTTAAGGATCCTTACAATGGCATTTGTGAAAAAGTGTTGCTTATATGATTCCATTGATAGCAATATTGGAAAATGGATTTGATTCTTTCATTTGTGGTAGTGTCTAGATTTACCAAATAAGGAAAGATTCTCATCACCCAAGGTTTTAGTTGGATAGAAACTTGGAAATCATGCAAGTTGTATAGTATAATGAATAAGAACTTTCAGCTTTTGAAAATTAAGACTAGTCCCTTGTTCACATGTATATGTGAATCAAGTGAAGGACTAAGAGATCAAGTACACATTCTTGTGCACTGATCAAGTCCACTACAAAAGATCTATAAGACTATTCGTCATGATTTACTAAAGTTTAGTAAATATGGTTACACTTACAAGTTTAAGTGTAATTCTGATACATTGGAAAATTTCGATGTATGGCAGAACGAATGAGAAGAATCAAATTAGGCAAAAGAATAAAAGTTTCTCAAATCTGAAAAGATAGGAGAGTACTTTAGTATCATGTTATATGATCATCTTAATGATTAAGAGACCTTATCACAATTCATCCTCTAAGTACATTCTGATAGCGAAGAAGAGGAGCTATGAATTGTTGAAGTGGTCAAATCAAGAAGATGAGTCATACTTCGTTCCAAAACAAGTCTTAGAGTCATACTCCAAGACTGTAAGTTGAGTGACATATCTTAAAGAAAGGTTTAAAACACTTGTCAAATGTAAGAGTAAAAGTGTCCTACTCTTGTACATTTGAAATTGGTAAGTTGTGATGTTTTGGATAAAACAAAGACCAACTAAGGCCAATTGTGTAAAGTGTTTGTCTTGATAAAGAATCCAAACTATCTCTTGAACATTTGGCAAGTGAGTCTTATGTGTCAAGAGGATAGTGGGAGTCTTAAAGATCCTGAAAGGATAATCAAGAATAAAAACCTGTTAGTTTATCGCTAGCACACAACGTGAGGTTTATAGCCTATCTTGTTGACATAATTCTATTTCTGTGTCCATTCCAATTAAAGTTGGCTTTGCATATGAGTTCTTAGAGTTCTCAATTGGTTGCATAACAACTTGGAAGCAATGACAGACCCTTGAGCTGCCAGGGGGCAAGAAATTAAGATTGAGTTCAGTCCATATGAGTTTGGATTTGTCATTATCCTTTTCTTGTGACTATGGTTTTGACAATTCACATGGATAATAACACATACACCATTAAATCTAAGTGTCATAAGGTTTCTCTCCGATTCATGAAAATGATGGTGAGGAAACACTTTCACTAAGTAGATTTTAACTAGATAGCAATTGTGATATTTGCATTCTCAAAGTCGTTAGTGGAGTGTGTGTGGTTAACCGGAACACTAACATGGACTTGTGAGAAGTGGCAAAGGTCTAAACAATTGAGACTATGATTACGACATCCCTTTTCATAGTTCTTAAATTGTTTAGACACACTTATGAGCTATCTAAGATAAGGTGTATGATATTGATAAAGTTTTATCAAAGCAATCTAGTATCGGAAATCTGAACTTTGGTAAGAAAGTCAATAAAGTATTGTATTTCTAGAAGTCCAGCTGATTTCTGAGTACATGTCAAAGCTAGTGGGAGCATAAGTGTTATGCTAATAATAATCATGTTAGTAGGAGCACGATAATTATGATAAAGGTTGCAACTTAGTAATGTTAATTATAGAAAACAAAAGTTTCAATTCGTGAGGCTGTAGGGGTTGAAAAAGTTATTTTGCTATAATTCAGGGAGAGGAAATTATACTTCATTTCAATTCTAAAAGCTTTGATTGAGATTTTAATCAAATTTAGTCAAGAATATATATGAATTTCATTTTGGAATGGCTCAACATAAGGAAATTCTATATATGGGTTCATTATTTGCGTTCTAAAATTTGATTATTACGACATCCCTTTTAGTAATCTGAATTATGAGAACTTGGCAAATAGAAATGGAAATGTTATAGCAAAAGACTGGTTTAGTCTTTATGTGAGACATCATGAATCGTGTCCCATATGCTTCGGATATAGGATAGATTACATGTGCTATATTCATCCTTTATAAAATTTTCCAAATGCCTGGGGCATTAAGAAGGGAAAAGGTCTAGAATTGGATATGACTAAAAGGATTAAGTAATTGTTGAGGACAATCTAAGGTTTACCAAAGATTGGTTGCTCAGGGACAGTTAGAAGTATAGTGTTAATTGTTGGAAGGACCATATTGACATATTCTGAAAAGAGGCAACTCTTGTTCAAAAGTGATAGTCAAAAGGGGAATATGATCCCATAGGTGGAAGTTGTTCAATAAATCTGTGTGAGATTAGGAAACTTAATGCAAGAAGGATGCTTCCAAGGAGTTGATCTCTTTTGGAATTCCTTATAATGTTTGTTTTCAAGTCCTTGTGACTTTGTGTATAATCATTACAAGAGGATCAATACATATAAGTTTAGAATCTAACAGATTTCAGTAAATGGCATGAATTTGGAATTCTTGCATTTGCAGTAAGGAATTGGGAGTGTGAAATGAGAATCATTGGAATTATGTTCAATCGATCTCTTTCACAAAGTAAAGATAATAGACAAACACAGAGTGCATATTTGGTGTATGGCAAAGCTATTGTTTAGAAAAAGCATAGTGTACATGCTTGGAGCATGGGACAACTAGTGTTTTTAATTCAAGTATAAAGTTGATAAAACCGAAATAATGAATAATGAGTAATTAGTATGGTGATAAATAAAAGGTGTTTTATTTATATTCATAGGTTTGATACCATATTAGATTCATTTATTATTGTGTTTCACTTTGCATGTTTTGACTTCCATAATAACTAGGTTATTCTTCCGGAGTGACTAAGTTATACAAAACCATCCGCAGTCGGTCATATGTTGGAAGTAGATATGAATTAAGATTGTCATGGGTTAGCTTGTAGAGGTCCAAGTTGGTGGACAAAGTTGTGCTACAACACTCATGAGTGCTCATAAATTATGAGTATTGGATCCAACCCATGCTTATTGGAATCACTTCATGGAGTTTATCACGAGTGATCATGAGACGATAATATCTTATATTCTTCAAACCTAGAGATATGAGTTGTTACTAGGGGTGAAAACGAGCCAAGCTACTCGTGAGCTACTCGGGATCGGATCGTTAAAAGCTCGACTCGAAACCGATTTTAAATGAGCTCGAGCCGAGCTCGAGCTCAATATTAAGCTCGTTTGTTAAACGAGCTCGAGCTCAAGCCTATGACACTAAGCTCGATTAGGCTGGCGAGCCTAAACGAGCCTTTATATAATATAATTTATTATTATTTTTATATATTAAAATAAAAACATATTTGGGGATTAGAGATTTAAGGTATTAGTAAAGGAGCTTCTTAACGAGCTCGAGCCGAGCTTAAGCTTATTTAGGCACGTCAGACAAAAAACTAGTCGAGCCCGAGCCCGATTCGAGCTTGCATAATTATTTACGAGCTCGAGCCGAGCTCAGTACAAGAAGCTCGAATCGAGCCGAGCTCGAGCTCGAGCCTCATATAACTTAAATGAGCCCGAGCCGAGCTTGACTAGGCTTGGGCTCGGCTCGGCTCGTTTGCACCCCTAGTTGTTACTATGAGTTGGTTGTTCATTGATTGCACGAAAACGCATTGGTAACTCGATGTTATAAAACGTGCCTTTGTGTATGATTCAACAAGTAGTAGA
Organism: Lactuca serriola; assembly: GCF_051521515.1. NCBI lineage: Eukaryota > Viridiplantae > Streptophyta > Magnoliopsida > Asterales > Asteraceae > Lactuca > Lactuca serriola. The sequence continues at coordinate 245,524,678 of NC_136412.1, forward strand.
ACAAGCCATATGAGTCGAAGTTTATCCATTCCTTTTACCTTCGAGATAAAATCGATATCTGTGGGCCCCTCGATGATTTAATGATGATACATGTGAGTGCTTGGCCAAGTCAGGACTGATTTGATCTGTTCAATCAGTCAGTCATCATGAATCGGAAATCGGGAAACAACAGACGGACAGAGAGAATTAATTACAATCCATGTCTCAGTCCATATGATATTTGGAATGGAAAAATATATGATCCCTTTTCTAATGGACAAGTCATTGACAAAGGTCAGAGTTCATCAGCAAGGTCAGAGTTCGATAGCGACTTTAGAGAGCTATGATTGCCAGTTGGTTCTTGAAGTCATATGCAATAATAGTGTTAGACTTATCAAAGTGGGAGACTGTTGGATTAGTGTCTAAGTCCATAACTATATTTGGTATGTACTTGACCCGACTCGGCGTGGTCCATTTGGGTTGCATGGCATCATGCATTTGGATTGACTAAAATGAGAGAAATAACACTTAAAGTTTGGTAATATATTATAAGTTCTAATATATTAATAATATTATTTTATTAGTATTGATCAAGAATTAATCTAGAATTAATTAAGTGATCAAAAGAAGACTAATTAAATATATGGGTTGATTGTGTAAATCATCCATACTTTTATAGTGGGCTAAGACTCCATGGATTATCAAGTTGGGCTAAAACCCATAGGATGCTCCATGGTGTATTTGAACCCATGGATCCAAGGAAATGGAAAGCCATGACAATTAGGGTTTACCCTAATTGTGACACTATATAAAGATCATATTCTTGGGACAAATTGGCCACTATGTGTGATAGAAAGGGCTAGCCGATTTTATGAAGTGTTCCATTTCTCTCAAGTAATTCCATGTGCATTTGGTGTTGTGTGAACCATTTGAGGTGTCAAACTTGGGGCACTAGGCTCTCGAGCATCATGGAGTCAAGCTACATCACAAAGGTATGTATTCTATCCATTTGATTACCTAAGTATCAAGTATTGTATGCTAGATAGGGTAATACCTTGGAAAGTTCATAATTGCATGTATAATAGAGAAAACATAGATCCAAGGTATTTAGGGTTGCATGTACACTTAGGAGTGTTAGAATGCTCAAAATGCAACATAAACAACTTTTGAAACCCTGAGGTAGAGATTAGACGAGGCACCGATTTTTACCCTGCCAAAGGGTGTTGAAGATTTTGTGGTTTATTGTGATGCATCGAACACGGGTTTAGGGGCAGTGTTGATGTAACACCCTGTTCTGGATTATTTTGTGATTTAGGGCCTGTGGGCCTTAATCCGAGTATGAGAAGGTTTTGAGGCGTTGAAAGAGAAAGGTTATTCCCTTTTGGGATGTGGGTGAGGTAGGTTGTGTGATAAAAGATTCGGTTTGTGCTTTAGAGCCCGAATGTATTGTTAAGGCGCTGGTTGGGGCTTTTCATGAATTTTGGATCTGAGTTCGAGTGGGATTCAGGACGAATAAAGTTGATAGAAGTGTAGGGCTTCTCGTTAGCTTTCCGTGGATATAAGGATCGTCGGAAACGGACTTATAACGAAGAAGTTATGGCCTTCAGAAGTTTTCTGGTTTCAGGCTTAGCCGAGTACGCTGGGCGTAATTTAGAGTACGCTGGGCATAATTTAAGAGTACGCTGGGCGTACTGACCAGGGAGGGTCGCGAATGTTCTTCAGAGTACGCTGGGCGTACGCCAAACAGACCTGAACGCTATTTTAGGGTCTTGGACCCTATTTAAGGTCCTTAACTCATAACCTAACCCTAATACCTTCAGCCTCCATCCCTCTAAACCCTAGAAATCGACCCTAAGCCTCCATTTGAGTGATTCTTGAGCATTTTGGTGATTTAGTGAGTTTTTGGTGCATATTATGGAAGAAGGAGTTTCTTAAGGAAACATTGCTTGGCTTGGAGCTTGTGGATCCAAGCCCTAATCATGTTGATGTAGCTCTAAAAAGCATAAAGTTTGAATCTTGGTGGTTTTCGCATATGGGATCTAGTGGGGTGATGACTTATTGTGCTTAGCTTTTGAAGAAGAAGGAGCTTTGAAAGAGAATGGCTTGAGCACCTAGCTTTTGGATCTATGTTCTTCTCTTGTTGGTGCATCCTCCAGAGGTATCATGTTTTGAACTTGCTTATTATTGTGCTAGCTTTTGTTTTGGGTCCATTTTAGGGTTTTTGGTCCCAAATCTTAAAGCTTTATGAGTGGTTAAGCTCCACAACCTAATATATGTCCCTTTAAGTGTTTTTAGTGGAAAGGATTCATAAAAATGAGTCTTTGGATGTTGGAATCAAACCATGCATGAGATATGAGAATTTTTGAGTAGTAATGAGTGAGAGTTTTTGTGTTTGGGACTCGATCAGCCATGCAAAGGCTTAAAGTCACGAGCTTTATTGAGTATGAGACCTTATGGAAGCCAGATCTAAGAGTATAGCTATGGTCTTAACTGATTAAGACCAAAAGAGTTGAAAAAGTAAATATGGGCGTACGCTGAGCGTAAATCTAGTACGCCCCGCGTACTAGGTTGGTGTCCCCGATCAGGATTCGTGTGCGATGGAGTACGCTGAGCGTACCAAAGGAGGTACGCCCTGCGTAACCCCACTGTGGACTTTTTGGGCTAAGTCTTATATTGGGCCTTAAGTGTTGGGCCTGGAGTTTGGGCTTGTTGTGCTTGAGATTTGGACCAGAGGAATATGTATATGTGCCTTGGGCCCTTGAGTTGGGCTTGCCTCTTGGACTTGAGAGTTGGGCCTCGGTCGAGTCCATTTATTATTGGGCCTTGATGGGCCCAATGGGTTTTGGGGTTATTTATGGACTAGTTAGTGGATTACCTTTAGACCTAGAGAATGAGGGTTGGGACTTAGATCCTAATTTGAGATCATTGTAGATATGGTTCAGAGGTAGAGGCTGGTGCGCAACGGCGACATTTGTAGGAGCCATTCATCATTCGAGGTGAGTCTTCTCACTATACTTTATCTAGTGTGGTAACAGAGTTATGTGACATTGTACTATAGAGTTATATGCTAGTGTATTTGCATGTTATTTATGTGTTGTGATTTATTGTGATATGTGATATGCATGATTCAGAGTTATAGAGTTGGGACTTTCGGGTCCCTAGAGTTAGGGCCAGAGGGCCCACAGCGAGTTAGGGCTGGAGGGCCCCACTGAGACACATTGAGCATAGGGTCGACAGAGTTACAGCCTCGAGTGGCTATTATGTGTTAGAGTGGTCTTTTGGGGAACTCGCTAAGCTTCATGCTTACTGTGTTATGTGTTATGTGTTTCAGGTTTTTCTCAGGATCGCGGGAAGGCACCGACTTGTTTGTACACACCAGTGAAAGAGTTATGTTTTCGAGGATCCTGGATTTGTAATCAAACAAACATGGAGATGCGTTTGTAAATTAAATAAATGAGGTTTTTATAAATGCGTCATGAGAATTATATGATTTAAATGAAAATTTTGTTTTGAAAATTTAAGTTGTTACAAGTTGGTATTAGAGCCTTGGTTTGAGGGATTCGGATGCACCTTCGGGTAAATCTGGACTCAAACTGAGGATTTGACAAAGAATTTTCAAAAGAAAGTATTTTTTTTCTAAAACGAGCAAGAGTTTCTGCTAGAAAACGAGAAGGAGCAGTGTGTAAATTCAGCCAGAGCCCGAACGGTGATTTCCCAAAATACCCATACTTTTGTGTTATGAAATATGTTATGAGATATTATGCATGCCACAGATAGGCTAGGTATTTCAGATTTTAGGACTAGAGTGGCCTGATTTGTGATGCCTTAGCCTAGGAGTTGTTGTTTTTTGTGATGCACTTTCGAGCATGTGCTGAGGGAGAGTATCCAACGGGAATCGTTGTATAGGGGAATTTGAGTAGAAGAGTAATCTAGGAGAGGTACATAGATGAGCATTTTTGGAGTCTACCAAGAGAGTAGCTAGATACCCGCGAGGGGTAGAGTTGTAGAGTTCGGTGATATCTTTTGAGTATGAGTAGAGCAAGTGGATTTATCACCTAGAGCGAGTTTTATGTGTTTATTCGATGCCCGAATTGTGCTTGCTTCGTGCTTTGTGGAATTCCTGATGATGGGAGTCAGCTACCAAGCGAATGTGATGATATTCAGGAGGTAGATGACTGGCATCATAAGGAGTTTCTCAGCAGCTGATGGCGCAGAAGTGTGAGAACCTAGGATGAGCCTAGGATGTGACCTTAGTCAGAAGAGTACGCTGGCAGAGTAGAGCATTTCGCAGGAGAGCGACCAGGTAAGTCGGGATTGGTGATTGAGGAAGTTGAGCAGCTACTTAGGAAATCTGGGATGGTCCGTGTGGAAAGTATGGGTAGATGTGGCAGGTAGTATGGGCCCGTACTACTGAAAGAAGAGGACCCATACTCGATACAGGGAAAATTCCAGAGGTTCTAAGTAGCAGATGGAAAGGTGATGTCATGGTTCGAGTACCATGATTGGTAGCAGATCGAGAGGTGATATCATGGTTCAAGTACCATGATTGGTGTCAGATCGAGATGTGATATCATGGTTCGAGTACTATGATTCGTAGCAGATTGAGAGAAGATAGCATGGTTCAAGTACCATGATTCATGGCGGATGGTGGTGCTGGTTTTACCAGTTATCCTGTTCAGATTGATCAGACTGGGATCAGACATGATAGAGTGTGGGGAAAGAGGGCCATGTTGAACAAGTTTCAATTGAGCACACCTTGAAGAGAAATTGAGTTGGTTCCCGAGACATTTTAATAAGATGTCAGTTGGAGTCACAAGACTCAAGGATAAGTAGAGGTGGTACTTTTTGGAGGATTACGGTCTGAGTTGAGTAGTCGGCCGATAGCAGATATACCATTTTCTGTGACCAGAGTTGTGCTATTTTCTGTGAGAAGCAACAGGGATATTGAGCTTCCAGTTTCATAGTTGGAGGTAGACCCGGTGGGGTAGCAAGGGGCTGCGACCTTTTCACCAGAGTAATTGGGCAATATGTTTGATGCGAGTTCCTGGTGGCTAAGAGGAGTATATCGGGGCGGCGGCCCTCGTGGTCTGCGTTGTGTAGGGACAATAAGAATGAGGTCTGTTGCTTTTATGAGTATTTCCGGTTTGGGAAGCGGGTTGAGGAATCAAAGTCGAAGTGTGAGATTGTGCATCATTTCCGGACCGAGAGTCAGATCTAATTCGGAACAGTGGGGTATCCAACGGTGTGTCGGTTTGACGCTTCAAGATGAATAGAGGCAGTCACGTCGGGAGGATTCTGAGATTTTTGGTCAAAGTCGGGATATGTGGAGTTGCTTGGTTTCCATCGGGAAGATCATTAAAGTGATTACGTGATACACTCCAAGAGTCAAGTGTGATATACTTGGTGAAACAGTCTAGGGAGTAGATTGTTGGTATGCCAATTGGTGATGGTTTGAACCCTGAGTGGGGGAGAACTGGGTATTCTTTTGAGAAGGATCAGCGATTCGTTAAAGTGTGGTTATAGGATTGGTTATGGAGATTTGTGGTGTGGACACATGAAACCTGGGTATTTGATGAAGTAGGTGAGGTTTGATGCAAGATGATGTATGTGTAGGTGCTTACGAAAGGGTGAGTAAATCCACGACGGTTGGTCGTTGGTCGGAGAATTTATTATGGCTAAGAAATTTTTTCGGGTTTGCAAATGTTGAGTTCGAGGCGGTTGGGTAGCTGAGTTCAGAATGCAATAGCTGAGATTTGCAGGTATAGGTATAGATTGTGATCTATACTTCAGGAGGGGTAGCAATGGATTTGTCAACCAATTTCAGAGTCAGAATGAGTAGTTTCGCTTGGGTGGTGATTAGTAGAGGATGCAGCTTTGGAATTTAGTCAACGTGTTTTCAGTCAGTGATATTTCCTCCGTGTTTCAATGTGTGAGATGGGAATATTTTGAGGTTCCGAGTGCTTGATTGGAAGAGGGTATCAGGGTATTTTGGGGAGCCGAAGTACTCACTAGTCAGCAAGAGAGTGTCGTGATACTGCGGGGAGCCATAGTATTAGCTGGTTAGCGAGAGAGTCTGGTGATACTGCAGGGAGCCGTAGTATCTACCAGCCAGCGAGATGTTGTGGCGATACTGCAGGGAGCCGTAGTATTTTCCAAGTAGCGAGGGAGCATTGTGAAGCTGCGGGGAGCCGTAGCTTTCACTGGTAAGTGAGAGAGCATTATGGAACTGCGGGGAGCCGTAGTTTTCACTAGCCAGAGCATGGCGCAGAGGAGTTCCTAGGCTTGGGTAGCCTTATCAGTGAGTCTATGGGAATCTGGTAGGCAGGACATGGGTGAGATTGGGGTCTCCCTAATGGTCGGGAGTCGTTTTATTCTGAGTTAAGGTGTGGTGATCACATTCGGAAGGAATTGGATGTAGTGATGTACACGAAAGTTGCGAGTAATGGGTTATGAGTTGAGAGCTTCATTGGGACGAGTGATTCCAATTTCGCGTCGACCCAGACTCTCGAGTTTGATTTGGCTCTAGTGGTGTAATGTGAAGGCAAGATAAGATTCCGAGCTTAGAGGTGGGTTCCTCCTGAGGGGTGTTGTGTGTCATCTGATGTTTTAGACCTGTATGGGTTAGTTCGTTTGTATGGGACGGAACGCGAGATGTATGAAGCTAATGAGTAGTAGACGACAGGAGTCAAGAGTGAGATGATTTCAGTTAGGATTGTAGTATTCGCTTAGGGTAAAGCGAACTTTGTGACTTGTGTGTCACGATGGGCCGAGATAGTTATTGTGAGAAGGAAGTCGGTAAGTCATTTTATTGGGTGTGCAGTTCGTAGCCCTTGAAGGTCCAACTATCGGGACAGGAGTTAACATGGTGTTCAGTGTCGGATGGAACATTTGAGAGGAACTGGGGCTTATGATTTAGGGTGCCAGAGGATCGTTCTGAGCTGGCTTGACCGCTTTCTTGTGTATGAGGATAGAGTTTTGAGGACCATTCCTTCAGAAGAGTTATGATAATTGTTCAGGCAGTGGGTCCTTAGTGGGATATGACTTTTCCATCCCTTTTGAATTGTGACTGGGATCGATTAGAGAATCAGAATTGATAGAGTATTCTTAGAGTATGTTATTCGATGAGCGATTAACATGATGATATTGCGAGGGTGGTCTGGCAGGGAAACAAACCAGTAGAGTTTCAAGTTCTAGAGAGGCAGATCAGGTACTGCAGCAGCATAAGGGTCTGTCCTTCTTTGGGGTCAGGAGTTCCTGTTGGTTTTAGGTGTTTTTGGAAGAGATTATTGTATGATATGGGGTTCTTTCAATGGTACTTCCTGAATCATTGGGTTCGACCTATATGTTGATAAGGAACGATTTCGAGGGCGAAATCTATTTCAAGTGGGGGAGAATTGTAACACCCTGTTCTGGATTATTTTGTGATTTAGGGCCTGTGGGCCTTAATCCGAGTATGAGAAGGTTTTGAGGCGTTGAAAGAGAAAGGTTATTCCCTTTTGGGATGTGGGTGAGGTAGGTTGTGTGATAAAAGATTCGGTTTGTGCTTTAGAGCCCGAATGTATTGTTAAGGCGCTGGTTAGGGCTTTTCATGAATTTTGGATCTGAGTTCGAGTGGGATTCAGGAGGAATAAAGTTGATAGAAGTGTAGGGCTTCTCGTTAGCTTTCCGTGGATATAAGGATCGTTGGAAACAAACTTATAACGAAGAAGTTATGGCCTTCAAAAGTTTTCTGGTTTCAGGCTTAGCCGAGTACGCTGGGCATAATTTAGAGTACGCTGGGCGTACTCAGTACGCTGGGCGTACTCAGTACGCTGGGCATAATTTAGAGTACGCTGGGCGTAATTTAAGAGTACGTTGGGCGTACTGACCAGGGAGGGTCGCGAATGTTCTTCAGAATACGCTGGGCATACCATATGAACGCTGGGCGTACGCCAAACAGACCTGAATGCTATTTTAGGGTCTTGGACCCTATTTAAGGTCCTTAACTCATAACCTAACCCTAATACCTTCAGCCTCCATCCCTCTAAACCCTAGAAATCGACCCTAAGCCTCCATTTGATTGATTCTTGAGCATTTTGGTGATTTAGTGAGTTTTTGGTGCATATTATGGAAGAAGGAGTTTCTTAAGGAAACATTGCTTGGCTTGGAGCTTGTGGATCCAAGCCCTAATCATGTTGATGTAGCTCTAAAAATCATAAAGTTTGAATCTTGGTGGTTTTCTCATATGGATCTAGTGGGGTGATGACTTACTGTGCTTGGCTTTTGAAGAAGAAGGAGCTTTGAAAGAGAATGGCTTGAGCACCTAGCTTTTGGATCTATGTTCTTCTCTTGTTGGTGCATCCTCCAGAGGTATCAAGTTTTGAACTTGCTTATTATTGTGCTAGATTTTGTTTTGGGTCCATTTTAGGGTTTTTGGTCCCAAAGCTTAAAGCTTTATGAGTGGTTAAGCTCCACAGCCTAATATATGTCCCTTTAAGTGTTTTTAGTGGAAAGGATTCATAAAAATGAGTCTTTAGATGTTGGAATCAAACCATGCATGAGATATGAGAATTTTTGAGTAGTAATGAGTGAGAGTTTTTGTGTTTGGGACTCGATCAGCCATGCAAAGGCTTAAAGTCACGAGCTTTATTGAGTATGAGACCTTATGGAAGCCAGATCTAAGAGTATAGCTATGGTCTTAACTGATTAAGACCAAAAGAGTTGAAAAAGTAAATATGGGCGTACGCTGAGCGTAAATCTAGTACGCCCCGCGTACTAGGTTGGTGTCCCCGATCAGGATTCGTGTGCGATGGAGTACGCTGAGCGTACCAAAGGAGGTGCGCCTCGCGTAACCCCACTGTGGACTTTTTGGGCTAAGTCTTATATTGGGCCTTAAGTGTTGGGCCTGGAGTTTGGGCTTGTTGTGCTTGAGATTTGGACCAGAGGAATATGTATATGTGCCTTGGGACCTTGATTTGGGCTTGCCTCTTGGACTTGAGAGTTGGGCCTCGGTAGAGTCCATTTATTATTGGGCCTTGATTGGCCCAATGGGTTTTGGGGTTATTTATGGACTAGTTAGTGGATTACCTTTAGACCTAGAGAATGAGGGTTAGGACTTAAATCCTAATTTAAGATCATTGTAGATATGGTTCAGAGGTAGAGGCTGGTGCGCAACGGCGACATTTGTAGGAGCCATTCATCATTCGAGGTGAGTCTTCTCACTATACTTTACCTAGTGTGGTAACATAGTTATGTGACATTGTACTATAGAGTTATATGCTAGTGTATTTGCATGTTATTTATGTGTTGTGATTTATTGTGATATGTGATATGCATGATTCAGAGTTATAGAGTTGGGACTTTCGGGTCTCTAGAGTTAGGGCCAGAGGGCCCACAGAGAGTTGGGGCTGGAGGACCCCACTGAGACACATTGACCATAGGGTCGACAGAGTTACAGCCTCGAGTGGCTATTATGTGTTAGAGTGGTATTTTGGGGAACTCGCTAAGCTTTATGCTTACTGTGTTATGTGTTATGTGTTTCAGGTTTTTCTCAGGATCGCAGGAAGGCACCGACTTGATTGTACACACCAGTGAGAGAGTTATGTTTTCGAGGATCCTGGATTTGTAATCAAACAAACATGGAGTTGCGTTTGTAAATTAAATAAATGAGGTTTTTATAAATGTGTCATGAGAATTATATGATTTAAATGAAAATTTTGTTTTGAAAATTTACGTTGTTACAATTGATGCAGAGGATTCGTGTGATCGCTTAAGCTTCGAGGCAACTGAAGCCTTATGAGCTGAAACATCCGACACATGATTTAGAGCTGGGGGTTGTGGTTTTCACCCTCAAGATTTGATGATATTAACTTTATGGGGTCCGTTGTACTATTTACATGAACCACAAGAGCTTGAGGTATCTGATGGATCAGCTAAATCTGAATATAAGGCAGCGTCGATGGTTGGATGTTGTAACGCTCGTAGATCAGGGCTAGTCAATTTAGAGACGATAAGCGTCAAAAATGAATTTTTTATGGAAGATTATTTAGAAGGAGTAATATTAAGTAAGTTGTAGTATATGTTACAAGGATTCCATACATATAAAGAACGTCGAAATCCGAGTTATAACGAAAAAGTTATGACCTGTCGATGTTTCGCGACAGAACCGACACGACGTTGAATGACGTAAAAAGTGAATTTACGATAGAGCTGTATTTAGCCTTAGTGATCTAAACAAATGTTGTAGAATTAGTTAAACCGAGAGCGTGCATAAAAAGAACGCCCAAATCTGACTTCGTATGAGGAAGTTATGATTTTTCTAAGTTTCAGCTTAACAGTATGCAGCCCGAAACTCGAATTTGAGATCGAGTGGTTTCTATCCGAAACAATCTAAACGAGAATCGAAGATCTCGTTGATAGTAATTCAACGATAAAAAGACAGACGAAAACGGACATCAGAGGAAGAAGTTATGAATTTATAACGTAGTTTTCCTGTCCCGACCTACTAAAAATAATATAATAAAAATAAAGTCGAAATCACTCGACAGAGTCTAAACGAAAGTTGTAGAGCATAGTCTCACCTACACGTTGAGTCTAAACTGAAGTTTTTAAATAATTAAAATATATTTATTTAATTATAAAATTGGATAATACCAAACCCGTGACTCATCCGGCCTTATCCACTCGGTACGCCTAACGTACCTAGATGTACGCCTAACGTACATGTCGACAGAGGATCATGCCCAACGTAATTTGGGGTTACGCCCAGCGTAACTCGGGTTTTCAGCCCCTATAAATAGAAGTCGAAGGCTGCTGATCTTTTTGCCAAAAATTCTCCTTTCTCTTTTATTTTTGCCTCGATTTTTGTGCAAGAGATACCCCGAAGCCCCAATATCATTCCCGAGCCCCGAAGCAAGTCCCGAAGCCCCGAAGATCCCGAGAAGTGAAATTTCCGAGCCGAAGCTCTGCCCGCGAGGAGCCCGGTTTTTTGTGAAGATCTCCTGGTTTCACTAAAGAATACTACTTCTACAAGTCGTAACGTTTTCCGATCATCTTCTGATCAAGTGAGTGTATAGTTACTTTCTTCTAACACACAAATATAAAGTATTAGCTATGAAATATGTGCTATGTGTTATATATTATTTGCCTATTTGATATGGGATTGGAATTTATGTTTTTTATACGGGTGTTAAATGATTTAAACTGTGTTTGTATTTATATCTACAAAAATGTTGGGTAGAACATGGGTAGATGGAATAGTTGGTGATGATGCGACTTCAAACTTCCGTTTATGATAATTTGAACATGGGTATGTTGCTATATAAAAAATGCATCAGAAAATCGTATTTTCAGAGAATTGACCATCGTTTGAACCTTATTCAAACTTCCATTTTATGTCAATTTTTACAGTTTATCACAGTTTGAAACTGTCATATGACAGTTTTCAGACAAGGATCATAAATCCGGTTTTTGGTCTCATTTTCTGGTACAGACGAAATTATCATCAAAGCATTCTAAATTCTTGTCTCTCTGAGTCTTATCCGATTAAATAATATTGGAAGTACCACCCAAATGTTTTAATCTGAAAGTGTTTAACACAATTCTCAGAATTCCAAGCCTTACTATACCCTAATTTCTAACAAACCCTAGAGTTGGATATATGTTTTCACTATTAGTTAGACAACTTTATGAACACAAAAAGAAACCTGGCATGCTACTACTATTTTCGAAATCCACATAAAAGAATATAATACATACCTTTTGTTATTATATAGTAATAACAACTAGTTTCTTGAATCTCCTTAGCTTTGAAAGCAAGTACCACAAGTGTAGTACCTCTAATGGCTCACAAACACCAAGAGCAAGAGGATGACTTAGGAGAAGAGGAGAAGCACCCAAAAATGTCTAGAAACCCTAAGGAAACTCTTGGCCACGGTTTTGGTGCTCTAGGGGTATTTAAATAGTGAGACTATTAGGGTAATCAAACAAGGAAACCCTAATTTGACAGCTTAGGCCCTAAGCAGCCCATGGACCCTTTCTTAGAGGCCTTAGACGATTTCTAATGGGTTTCCCATAAAATTTGTCCACCCCTCTAATATGGAGTCCATTAGCTCAATTATTCAACTATCACACAATTGACAATTCTAGTCCCCTTTATTTAATTAATGTCTTTTAGCTACAAAATTAATTCTTGACTATTATTAATTAAAAAATATGATTTCTCTTTTAATATATTATTCATATAATATATTAATAAATCATAATTAATCCTCTTTCTCCATAAATCATCCTATCAAGTTGCTTTGGTGAAGGCAACCCAAAAGGACCATGCACAATCGGGTCAAGTACATACCAAAATAGTTATGGACTTAGACACTAATCCAACAGTCTCCCACTTGGATAAGTCTAATAACTATTCTGCGTATGACTTCAGCTCCTGATTAGCAATCGTAGCTTTCAAAAGCCGCTGTCAACTCTGATCTTATCAGAAGCGTGTCCTTTAGATAAGGGATCATATAATCCTCCATTCTTAAGATATCGTATAGACATAAGACATGAATTTTAATCATTCACTCTATAATGTTTCCCGACTTCCGATTTATGACGACTGACAACGGACTACAATTGAACACATCAACTTAGTCTCGGCTTGGCCAAGTGCTTAGGTGTCATCACTAAATCATCGAGGGGCCCACAGATATCGCTTTTATCCCACTTTGGGTAAAAGGAATGGATAAACTTCGACTCATATGCTCGCTTGCATTCACTCATCAAATCACACACAACAATAAGTTTTATAACACCAAGTTACTGGTGTGTTTACTTATCATCAATGTGCAACCAACCAACAAATAACAACTCACACGTCTCGGTTTCAAGAATATACAATATTATCGACTCACAATCACTCGTGATAAAATACATGAAGTGATTCTTGTGAGTGTGGGTTTAATCCAATGCTCAAAATCATATTCATAAGCACTCATGAACGTTTCAGCAAACCTTTGCTATGTCTAATACACTTTAGACAATCTACAAACCAATTCATGACAGTCTTCATTCATACCTACTTCCAACATATGAACGACTGTGGACCATTCGAATAATTTGATTATTCTGAAATAATTAATTATTCAGGAAGTCAAAACATGAAAAGTGAAATACAAGAATAATACTAATCCTATGTGGTCCCAATCGTTTGAGTATAAATAGAACACTTTTTATTTATCACCATATCAATTACTCATTATTTGTTGTTTTGGTTAATTAACTTATTACTTGAATTATTACTACAATTGTACCATGCTCTTAGCATGCTCACAATGTTTACTTATGGTCCTTACTTTGTGAAATAGATCAAATGAACACATTTCCAATCATACTCATTTCACAACTCCCAATCCTTATCACAAGTATAAGAATATCAAATTCTTGACACTTATAGAATATGTTATATTCTGACGTTTCATGCAACGATCCTTTCGTAATGTCACTGCACTAAAGTCACAAAGACTATTGCCAATGAAATTACAAAGTCCTCTATTGGAGATTGTTGCAATACAATTCCATAGATACGAAGTCTCATATTCAAGGTACATTCCTTTGAATATCCTTCTGCATAAATGTTTCTAATCTAGACATATAGATTCTTAACGTCCAACTCTCAATATGGAAACATTTCCACATTTGCCATATGATAACTCATTATCAAATCTTGTAATAATTATGTCAGTATGGTCCATCCACTACTATACTTCCAACTATTCACAAGCAACCAATCCTTGGCGAACCTTAGATTGTCCTTTGATAGTTGTTTAATAAACTTAGTCATGTCCGGTTCCAGTCCTTTTTCCCTCTTAATGCTCTAGGCATTTGGAAAATTTTAGAATGGTCAATTATAACAGTATATGGGATCGATCCTATACTCGAAGCATATGGAACACGAAGCATAATGTCTTACATAAAGACGTGATACTTTATCAGTCTTTTTCCATAATATTTCTATTTGCCATGTTCTCAAAACTCGAATTAAGAAAAGGGATGCCGTAATCATAATAGAATTTTGAGAATGCAATTCATATATTTGACTAAATTTGATTAAAATTTCTCGATCTAAGCTCTTAGATTTTGAAACGAAGTACAATATTCTCTCACTTAATCATAGCAAAACAACTTTTCAACCCTTGCAACTTTGAAAATTAAAACACTTGTTTTCTATAATTAATATTGCCAACTTGCAACCTACCATAATTATCATGCTCCTACTATCATGATGATTATTATCATATAAGTATAACACTTATGGTCCCACTAGCTTTGACATGTATTCAGAAAACAGATGAACTTCCAGAAAACATTGCCTATTGAATTTTTGAAGTTCATATTTCTAATACCAGATGCTCCGATAAGCCTTTATCTAAGCTTCTTAAACTTATACACCTTTGCCTTAGATAGCTCATATGTGTGTCTAAACAATTCAGAACTTATATAATTAAGTCCCAAATATTAGACTAATTGCCAAATCTCACAATTCGAACTATGGAAAGGGATGCCGTAACCATAATCAAATATGAGAATTCAATTTTCACAATTGCTATCTTCTTAAAATCTCTCTCGGTGAAAGCATTTCCTCACAATCATTTTCATGAAGGATGGAATCTTATGACACTTAGATTTTAAGGTGTATGTGTTCCTATCCATGTGAATTTGCCAAATACAAGTTTGCGACAAATCCAAACTCATATGGACTGAACTTTCTTAATCTTGATTTCTTGTCTTATGGTAACACGAGTGCCCACTATGTCTTCCAAGTAGTTTAGCAACTTATCCTTACATATCAATGTACTTTCCATCGATCAAGGTACTTTGTCTTTGTGCATTCAAATGAGAACTCATCGAACTCACATGCATAATTAACTCCATTGGAATGGCACAGAAACAAAATAATGTCAGCACGATAGGTTGTAAACCTTAAGTCATGTGCTAGTGATGATCGATGAGGTTTATTCTCGATTTGTTCTTGAAAGATCATTAAAACTCCCACTAACCTCTTGACATATATGATTCTCTTGTCAGAAAGCTTTTCTAGACAAAAACAAATATTCAAGAGTTAGTGTAGTTCTTATCAAGACAAAACACTTCACATAATTGGTCTTAGTTGGTCTTTGTCTTATCCAAGACAGCACAACTTACCAATTTCAAATGTGCAAGAATAAGAAAACTTTTACAAATTCCACATTTGTTGAGTGTTATAAACCTTCTTAAGACTTGTCACTCAATTCACAATCTTGGAGTATAACTCTAAGACTTGATATTGAAATGAAGTATGATTGACTTCCTAATTTAACCATTTCCACAATTCTCGACTCCTCTTCTTAGACATACAAATGCACTAAGACTCACTTAGAGGATCAATTGAGATATGGTTCTTAATCATTAAGACTTATCATAAAACACAATAAAAGGTACTCTCCCTTCTTCTTAGAATAGAGAAACTTTTATCTTTCTGCCTACTTGATTCTTCTTTATTCGTTCTGCTATTCATTGAAACTCTTTCAATCAACTCAGAATTACACTTAATCTTATAAGTATAATCATATTTACTAAACTTTTAGTAAGTCCTGACGAATATCTTATCTCTCTTTGTGGTGGATTTGATCAACACACAACCTAGTGTATTCGATCTCCTAGTCCTTCACTTGACACGTTTTCAAAGAATTAGTCTAATTTCCAAATATAAAAGTTTTCATTCATCACGCAACCAAGTTGTATGATTCCAAGTTTCTGTCCGATTGAAACATGGGCGATGAGAAACTCTCCTTATTTGGTAAATTCTTGACATCTCCACAAATAACATAATTAAGAATCAAATCCATTATTGCTAATAATAGAAACCTTCAAACATCAATTTTTCATACACGCCATTGCAAGGATAAATAAATAAGATAAAATCAAACTTTATTTTATTGCGGAAAATTTTTTCCTTACAATGCGATTAAATTGAAAAACTATGTTATTACATATTTCTTAGCAATCTATCTAACTCCAAGTAGTAGCTCAAAAATCTAATCTTCAAGCAATGCGATCGAAATCCATTTCTTCATGATTAAATTTAGCTCACTTCTTCCCTTAAGCTTCCTCTCTTTTCTTCGATCCTACAAAACATCAACATGTAATCTTATCACATCATGTATTAAGAATCTAGAATAGGAACTTAAAAGAGTTAGTTAATGGATTTTACCTGAAGTAGAGCCATACATCTTGACTCTCCTATCTCTTAGACCTCTCAGGTAAATAGGGCAGCTTCGTCTCTAATGCCCCTTCTTTTGGCAATAAAAGCAAATGGACTCTTTTGGAATGGTACAAGGAAATATCTCAGAGTTTACCTTTTCTAGATTTCCAATGTCCATTGAAGTTTGGGATTTTGATTCACCAGACAAATTTGCTTGACTAGTACGCCAAATCATTTCTGATTCATCAGCTATAAGCAAATAGGTGAGATCAATGAGGGTCACGTCATGATCCATCATATAGTACTCTATAATGAACTCACTATATGATTCAGGAAGCGACTGAAGAACCCAGTCAACAGCCAACTCACCTGAAATCTCGACACCCAACATCCTTAACCTATCAATGTGTGACTTCACCTCTAAGACATGTGCACACATAGGTTTCCCATCTTCGTGTTTACTTCCCAAAAGGGCTTGAGTGATCTTGAACTTTTCAAGCCTTCGAACTTGTGGGTTATGGAGAATAATTAGAGGAGGTGGAGGAAGCGAAGCATGATTTCTTGTTCCTCGATCATATCGTGGAACATCATCTCCATTTGGAAAGCTTGTTTCATGGAATTTGGGAAAACTGTGATTGTCATAACTAGACATCTACAAAATGGGAGAAAATTCAAGTTAAGTCGATTAGAATCCTTGATGTGACACCCAAATGAAACATCGAGGCTAGGATCCAAAACAATACTCTACAACCTAGAAGAGGGATGCCGTAATCTAGTTACAGAATATTTGAAGGTAGGTAAATGATGATTTACCAATTTCCACCATGAAAAACGAAAAGGAAATTTAAGTTTCAAATGTATTGAAAACTTCTAGATCTTTTGAGATTCATTGAACTTTTCAATAGCATGTTTAAATCTCGATATGCCCCTCGATTTGTGATTGGGATGCCGAGGATCACAAAACAGGGTGTAAATAACCATGCAAATGTACATGGTGCCCCCAATGTTACAGTCACCTATTCGATGTGCCGGTTAACCACACACGCTCCACCGAACTATGACAAACATCGAGTCACGCTTTGCCACCTTTGCTTAGAACTCAATTAGTGTGTCGGTTAACTACACACACTCCACTAACATCTTAGCAAGGGTACAAAGTGTAATTTCATGGAATTGCATCAATTCACTTTTTCCTAAAGTAACTAAGATTGGGAATTTTGTAAACATTTAGTTACTTTATTATTCATTATACTTTTAATGAGGAGAGGGTTTGCCCTATCCTACACGTTCGGCTAACGACCCTCCACCAATCAAGGAAGCGGTGGGTGAGAGTGGACATCCATTAAACGACCATTTTATAGACCATAACCTTATACCCCCTTATAGATCGGCTTCGTGAATGAGGCCTACTAACGGTAAGACTAGCCGTTTAAGTTATACATATATATGATATTAGACTTTTAATGTTATATATAGTATAAGGTGTATTTTACACTTTTTAAAATACTAGGTGGTTTAAACTATTAATTATACCTTTAATTTAATTAGTCTTAAACCTTTTAATTTATGGCTTATTAATTCTTTCTTTTAATTAAACTTGTAATTAAATCAATAAACCACAAGGGTGTAAAATTGAACCTTTCAAAATTAGGGTTTTTAGAATTTAGACTTTCAAAAATTAAACTTTTAATCAAAATTTAAATTCCAAAACTTGAGGGCAAGTTTTGAAAGTTTTCAAAACATAAGCAAGAACATTCTAGATCAAATTACAAATAATAATAATTAACCAATTAATAAGTAATTATCTAAATATGACCTAATTCAATTTCTTGCAAGATAATCTATCAAATAATTCAAATAAATCAAGTTTATCACATAAGGAAATGCTTATCTAATTAATTTGACAATTATCTTCTATTTTGGTAAGGATATCTTTTAAATTAAACAATTAATTTAACCTAATCCCTTAAATCCCCTAGAATTCGAAATTATGGGATGGGATAATTCAAAATATTTAATTACCAAATTTAAACATTTAAAGGATAATTACAAGATATGACATTATCCAAATCCCTAAAATTTAGGATCTACTCTTGGGAAAGGAGGCAACTTTGAAATCCAAGGATTGGATAACCTTAGATTTCGAAATCTTGGAGGCTAAGGAAAGGGTTTGGGAAACCCTAGTCAAATTTCGAAAATCCGGGTTCAAGAACCCGAATTTTCGAAAATTCATGCCTCCTAGGGTTTATTGGCCATAAACCCTAATATGTCAAGTTCATACATGTGAATAATGCTAATTGAAAACAAAAACCAATGGCTCTGATACCACTGTTGAGTTTTATACAAACAATCCTATATGTGCATGCAACCCTAGAGTTGGATCTATGTTTTCACTATTAGTTATACAACTTTATGAGCACAAAAAGAAACCTGGCATGCTACTACTATTTTTGAAATCCACATAAAAGAATATAATACATACCTTTTGTTATTATATAGTAATAACAACTAGTTCCTTGAATCTCCTTAGCTTTGAAAGCAAGTACCACAAGTGTAGTACCTCTAATGGCTCACAAACACCAAGAGCAAGAGGATGACTTAGGAGAAGAGAAGAAGCACCCAAAAACGTCTAGAAACCCTAAGGAAACTCTTGGTCACGTTTTTGGTGCTCTAGGGGTCCTTAAATAGTGAGGCTATTAGGGTTATCAAACAAGGAAACCCTAATTTGACTGCTTAGGCCCTAAGCAGCCCATGGACCCCCTTCTTAGAAGCCTTGGAAGATTTCTAATGGGTTTCCCATTAAAATTAGTCCACCCCTCTAATATGGAGTCCAGTAGCCCAATTATTCAACTATCACACAATTGACAATTCTAGTCCCCTTTATTTAATTAATGTCTTTTAGCCACAAAATTAATTCTTGACTATTATTAATTAAACAATTTGATTTCTCTTTTAATATATTATTAATATAATATATTAATAAATCATAATTAATCCTCTTTCTCCATAAATCATCCTATCAAGTTGATTTGGTGAAGGCAACCCAAAAGGACTATGCACAATCAGGTCAAGTACATACCAAAATAGTTATGGACATAGACACTAATCCAACACAAGTTAGGTAAAGAGTAAGTAGTCTTTTACCCTATTTTGGATTCTTAGTGTGAGTCGGGATCCAATTATTAATCGGATGTTATTTTATGAGTATAGTGTGGGGATTTTCGTACCAGCAACCATAGATTTATCTATGAGATTCAGCAGTCTAAAGTGATTCTTCCTCACCATTTTTAACGGGTCGAAGGCACTAATTCCAACCCACAGTTTATTATGTTAGGGTGCTAGTTGTTTGCATGACTCTTGCATATGTATCTGTTGGTATGCTTAGTGGGTGGTGCCCAATGGGTAATCTGTATGCTATTACTTGTTATACATGTATGTTTGTATGCTGGGCGGGGCCTATTGTGAGAGTTAGGTCGAGAACCGTTATACTTAGTGGGAGGATCCCGTTATGCGAGTTAGGGAGAGGCCCATTACACTCATCGGGCGGGGCCCATTATATGTTTGATATGTGTGGTATGTGGTATTTAGGGGAAACTCACTATGCTTCGTGCTTATGGTTTTCAGTTTATGTTTCATGTAACATCCAAAAATTCATGACCAAAAATTTCATTTATAATTAAGTTATTATAAGGCCAACAGTATAAAAACATCCGTAATAACATTCCATGTCAAAACCTAAAGTGTTAATAATCAAAACATATTATCATAAAACAATATCAAAGTATAATCCCAAAGATCTCATGTGCAGAAAACATAGTGTGATGTGTTGCGATCGCTGACTCCTTTCCTTTGAAAACGAAGTACCTAAAACCAAAAATGAAAACCGTAAGCGCGAAGCATAGTGAGTTCCCCCATCATACCACATACCATTTAAGAACATAATACCAGGCATATCTGGGTGCCCAACTTACCCCTTCAGTCTCTTTCAATCGGTAACCTGCCTTGCATATCTGGGTGCTGGCCTACTCCTTTGGTCTCTTTCAACTGGTAACTGCCTAGCATATCTTGGTACTGTCCTACTCCTTTGGTCTCTTTCAACCGGTATCCGGGAAATATTGCACCCTTTACCACTACCACATAATATCCTAGCATATACATATAATTCTCCTACTACCTAGCATATTTGGGTGCTGGCCAACCTCTTCAGTCCTTTCGACTGGTACCAAGGAATATTTCTCCCCTACTTCTACCATATAACAGGCTAGTTCATAAGCACATAAGTCATATACTGCCTAGCTTCTCCGGGTGCTGGCATACCCCTTCGACCCTATCGATCGGTACTGGGGTCTATCTTACCCATCTTACCACTATCACATGACATCATAGCATACTAACACCTAATACATAACAGATAGTGACATACGTGATAAGTATCACAAAGACAATCATCTCTACTATAAATCTTACTAGTGGGCCGACATTGGTGCCTTCGACCTACTTCTACTGGAAGGTAACTCACCTCGTACTGCTAAAGTCCACTGCAAGGAATCCTTACTGCTATGGTGGCAACTCCTCGAGCTATCAATACCATAATATCACCCAATTGGAATTGGGTCCTAAACCATGATTCATAGTCCATACTTGGGATAATATGACCATTTTACCCTTGGCCCACAAGATACTTAGCTAAGGCCCAAACCTAAAACCAATCAAGTCCAAAAATCCAAAATCCATAAGAGCCCACTAATGGCCTAATTTTCCAAATTAGGCCTCAACCCTTACATGGGACTACCCTCAAACATTCATTCCGTACTTCATGACCCTCTAAGGTTCAACCTTGGTCAAAGTCAACTGTAACACCGTAAAATTTAAAACAATTTTTTTTTTCACATTTTCAAAACACATTTTCCAAACACATTTATTAGTAAAATGTCATTGTATCATATCCTTGTTTCACAAAACATTTCCCAAGACCGAAATACATAGAATCCCATGTGTGTGTGTGTATGAATCATGTCGGCGCCTTCCTGTGGTCGTCACGGGTACCTGAAACACATAACACGTAACACTGTAAGCATAAAGCTTAGTGAGTTCCCCAAAATACCACTCTAACACATTTTAGCCACTCGAGGCTATAACTCTGTTTGACCCTCTGGTCAATGTGTCTCAGTGGGACCCTCTAGTCCCAACTCTCTGTGGGCCCTCTCGCCCTAACTCTGTGGATCCAAAGGTCCTTACTTTATGGACCCACTGGTCCTAGCTCTGTAAACTCTGAATCATGCGTATCACATATCACAACAAATTAACATATAAATAGCATGCAAATACACTGGCACATAGCTCTAAAATATACTGCCACATAACCCTGTTACCACTCTAGACAAAGTATAATGAGAAGACTCACCTCTAGTACCTCGGTAAATCTCTGACTCGGTAAACGTTGGCCTAGCCTCTGCCTAATCATATGAAATAAATACCCTATTTAATATAACTCTCAAAGGCTAGAGTATGTCCTCTTATGACACTCTCAGAAGGGTAAAAGACCATTTTACCCCTCTCATAACTCAGAAGGCCCCACAATAGACCATACCCTAAAAGTCAACCAAAAGTCAACTTTCCGGGTTACGCTGCGCGTACTAGATGTGTACGTTGAGCGTACCCGGCTGCCTCTCAGAATCGGGGAACACCACCCAGTACGCGGCGCGTACTGGGATTACGCCCGACGTACTCCGGTGCTTTAGGCCCCCTAGCTCTTGAGGTCTTAAATAGTTAAGACCCACGTCCAACTTCTAGATCTGACCACATCTAAGCCTCTTAATCCATAAAGTTGATGACTTTAAGCCTTTGCATGGCTGAACAAGTCACCAACTCCCATAATATTCCATTCTCTAACTCTAGAAGGCTTATTACTCAAGCATGACCTCAAGCTAACAACCAAGATGGAAACTTTATGGATCTAAACCACTAATACCACTGAAAAGGGACAGATCTCGGACCATGGAGCACCTTACACTCATAAAGTCTCCACCTTTGGGGTTTTTAACCCTAGAAATGGCACATGCAACAACAACCAAAAGAAGAGGAAAGTTTTGAACTTTATACCTCTAAGTGTAGCCCCTTTCTCTGTAGATCTCAGATCCAAATTGGCACTTCAAGCTTTAGCTTCCAAGAGCTCCTTTCCTTCTTCTTCACTAAGTCACCAATGCACAAATAGCTCCAACAACACTCACACACACTAAGGACGATGGGAGGCTCTCTCTTAGGGTTTCACTCACTGATATGGAGGCTGAGAAATGAGCCTTAGCACCCTTTAAATAGTGCACAAGAAAGATTATGGTTTTTGCACCTGGGCCGGGTACGCCCGGCGTAACTCTAGGTATGCCCAGCGTACCTTGGCGACTCCGCGTCCAAAATAAACGCATGAGTACGCCCATCGTAACTCGACAACAAGAGAAAAGAAGGAGGATTGAATAGTTGTAGCTGAATCTTGGGATGTTACAATTCTCCCCCACTAGAGCCAGACTTCGCCCTCGAAGTCTCATATTGCAAATAACTCCGGATGTTGCTCCCGTATCTCTGACTCTGTCTCCCAAGTCAGCTCGGACCCCCTCCGGTGTTGCCACTGAACCTGAACCAGGGGCACCTCCTTGTTCCTCAGAACCTTGATCCTGCGGTCCACAATCTTGATTAGCCTTTCAGCATAATTCAGGCTCGCATCCACCTGAATATCCTCCAGAGGCACCACTGCCGACTCGTCGGCCATACACTTTCTCAGCTGGGACACATGGAAGGTGTCGTGAATATGGCTCAACTCCTCATGTAGCTCCAAACGATATGCTACTCTGCCCACCCTCGCGATCACTCTAAACGGACCAATATACCGGGGCCCTAGCTTGCCTCTCTTCCTGAATCGGATCACTCCTTTCCAAGGAGATACCTTCAGGAGCACAAAATCTCCGACCTGGAACTCAAGCTCGGACCGACGCCTATCCGCATAACTCTTCTGGCGACTCTGAGCGGTCAACAACCTCTGTCTGACCTGTTGAATCTGCTCAGTCGTCTGAAGTACTATCTCTATACTACCCATCACACGTTGCCCTACCTCTCCCCAGCAAATGGGAGTCCGATACCTCCTCCCATACAACAGCTCAAAGGGCGGCATACTGATGCTCGAATGATGGCTGTTGTTATAGGAAAACTCTGCCAAAGGTAGATACGTGTCCCAACTCCCTCCGAAGTCCAATACACATGCCCAAAGCATGTCCTCGAGCGTCTGAATTGTTCGCTCGCTCTACCCGTCAGTCTGTGGGTGGTATGCGGTACTAAAATGCAACCTCGTACCCATCTCGATCTGAGACGATCGAGATCGGTACTCCATGTCGCGATACCACCTCTCTCATGTACAACTCTGCCAACCTCTCAGTGGAAGAGCTCTCACTGATAGCAAGGAAGTGGGCGCTCTTCGTCAACCTGTCCACAATCACCCAAATTGCATCTACTCCCCTAGCAGTCCTTGGCAATTTGGTGATAAAATCCATGGTAATATGTTCCCACTTCCACTCGGGAACCTCCAACGGCTGCAACTTACCATGCGGTCTCTGGTGCTCGGCCTTAACCCTACGACAGGTTAAGCACCTCTCAACAAACCACGCAACACCCCTCTTCATATAGGGCCACCAATACTCCCTCTTCAGGTCCAAATACATTTTAGTGGCCCCAGGATGGATCGAGAACTTCGATCGATGAGCCTCTTCCATCAAAATGGTACGCGTCCCGCCCACAAATGGTACCCAGATCCAACCCTGGAATGTCATAAGCCCCCGGCTATCGGTAACGAACTCCGATACCAACCCAACAACTCTCTCTCTTCTGGTTTTCTAATCTCACGGCCTCAGCCTGGGCCCCACGAATGGTGTCCAACACCGGAGTCATCACTGTCAATCTCGAATAAACATCTCACATTGGGGCGTTCTCCGCCTTTCGGCTCAGTGCATCGGCTACAACATTAGCCTTACCCGGGTGGTACAGGATCTCGCAGTCATAATCCTTTACCACATCCAACCATCTCCTCTGTCGCATATTCAGGTTGGGCTGATCCATCAAGTACTTCAAGCTCTTGTGGTCCGTGTATATGGTACACTGAACCCCATACAGATAGTGACGCCAGATCTTGAGGGCGAACACCACTGCCCCCAACTCTAGATCGTGGGTGGGCTACCTCGTCTCATGAGGCTTCAGTTGCCTCGATGCGTATGCTATCACATGCCCTCTCTGCATCAGTACCGCTCCCAACCCAGATATCGACGCGTCACAATACACCACAAAGTCCTCCATCCCCTCCAGAAGGGCTAAAACTGGGGCTTCGCACAGTCTCTGGCGAAGTGTCTCGAAGGAGGCCTGCTGCTTTGGGACCCATGAAAAAGCAACACCTTTTTGGGTCAACCTGGTGAGTGGCACGACGATCTTGGAGAAATCCCTGATAAATCTCCGGTAATAGCCTGCCAGCCCTAAGAAACTCCTGATCTCGATGGGTGACCTCGGCACCTCCCAACTCATCACTGCCTCAATCTTGGCCGGGTCGACCAATATCCCTTTCTGGTTAACGAGGTGCCCTAGGAACTGGACCTCTCGCAACCAGAAATCACACTTGGAGAATTTGGCATAAAGCCTCTCTGATCTCAGAACTCCGAGGATCTCCCTCAAATGCTCCTCATGCTGCCCTCTGGATCTCGAATACACCAAAATGTCATCGATGAATACGATCACCGAGCGATCCAACATCGGCCTGCACACTCTGTTCATGAGATCCATGAACACCGCCGGTGCATTGGTGAGTCCGAAAGGCAACACCACAAACTCGTAATCTCCATAACGATTCCTGAACGTTGTCTTCTGGATGTCCTCATCTCGCACCCTCACCTGATGATACCCAGACCTCAAATCGATCTTGGAGAACCAAGATGCTCCCTGCAACTGATCGAACAAATCGTCGATCCTCGCCAATGGGTAACGGTTCTTGACCGTTAGCTTGTTCAACTCCCGGTAATCAATGCACATGAAAAATCCTTTAGATCAATCAATTTATCAAACAATGACAGTAAATAAGAATAAGAAGAATTCACGAAGAAAAACTTTCACTAAGAAAGCTAATCTTACAAAGAGATTATCGTGTGCACAAAGCAGCGATTAGGGTTTGTGAAAGGCGTAACCATTCATAAACCTATACAAAGGATTATATACTGCTATTCTAGACAATCCCTACAAATCAGGGATATGCCAGCTAACTAATTTACGCTAACTATGGAAACAAGATAAATACAAAATCTGTTATAATGCAATGAATAAACTAAACACGCTGAGCTGCTCAAACGCTGATGCTAATACTGAGATATACGCTGATGCTGAGTTTCATTTCAAACATCATCATATTTCAAGGTTCAACCTTACAATCTCCCCCAATATGATGATGTTCAAAACTAACTAAGTTCAAACACCTCTGGACAAGAATTCTTCATACTCAGCTTCAGCTTCTATTTTTACTGGCCAGTAAGGACTATCCAGCAACTCCTGTCTTCTATTTAGCAGCTCCATAGCAATAAGAATGTGAAACTCTCCTGAGAGATCTTGATGACTCATGCACATTTGCCTTCAGCCAACGAGATGAGTGGTTAGAGCCTTTGGGATCTCAGTAGTTCGCTGAAAACACATCTTTCTGTTTTTATCGAGATAGAACATCCCGTGTTCAGGAACTGAGATAAATTTATGCTGAACCGGGTCAACACTGATAGGAAGAGAATTGTTTATTCCACCAGCACCAAAGTCCAGAACCAACACATCTTCACTATCAACTTGAAATTTGGTTCTTCGAGTTCTAGGAATAGATAACCTTTGGCCTTGATGCTGAGGTCGTTCTTTAGGAACAAGATCCAAACGCTGAACTTTCTTGATCAGCAGATGAAGAGCACATGTCAATTCAGAGGAGTGAGCTAAGGTTTGCTTGGATGCTAATTCGAGTAATTCCATCCATTCAGAATATCCATATTTGATCAGCTCATCCCTCTTGACAACTTCAGTGTATGAATGTTGAGGACCTTGACGAGTGATCAGCAACGTAAGAATTTTCTCATTGCGTGGTTTGGAAGCTTTAACTTTGATGACCTTATCACCACACACTCGTTGATTAAGAACGTCTTCAAACCTCTTTCGATCAATCCGGTCAAGAACACTGTCAGTCTTAGGCTTACAGCTGCTAGGAGAAAGCTGAGAAGATTGAGATTTGGACTGAAATTCCAAGAATTTCTGCATCTGAGTTTCAAAAGATCCTTTGGCCTGAAGTTTATGCTGAATAAGAGTTTCATCAGCTTGAGCCATATTCTTTAGAAGCTGAGCTTGATTAGCTTCATCAAGAATTTGCTTAACTTGATCAGGAGACATGTTCCATTCAGCCGTAAGATTTGATATACTGACTATGGACTTGGGTTTCTTGCCAGGCAGAGAAGTATCAGTTTGAGAATGAGCCAAGTCAGTATCTGTTACCTTACGCTTTCGAGATAGCGGATGAGAATCTTCACTGGCAACGTCTGAATCTTCTCCTTGGACCGTAATAATGGGATCAACAACAGGATCGACTAATTTCATGTCTGGCCTTTGAGATTCATTATCAAGATCATCTGAATCTTCTTCTTGAACTGGAATAAGAGGATTAATGAAGTTCATATCTAGTATTTGACAATCATCATCTGGTTCATCATCATGCTCACTATCTTCAACCAGCTTTTCAGTAGCTGCTGGACTATTAGGCCCCGCGGAGTCAAACTCATGCATTAGCTTTGGTGATTCAGACTGAACAATGGTGTTGTCAACAGGTTCAGTGTCTCTCTCATTTGGTTCATCATCAGCATCATCATCAGCATCAGCATCATCATCAGTATCTCCCCCGTTTTGAGCATCATCAGATTGGGGGACTAGAGGGAGGAGTATGCAGAAGAACTTCCTTCAGCTGATTAACATCGGCCTCAATTCGTAGAAGACGCTGACTCATGTCCCGAGTCAGTGTCAGAAGTTCAGTAAATGCTGAGGCCGGAATTTGAATAAATGAAGTGGCTGGAGCTGCTGGTGAGCGAGGTGGCATCCCCGGAGAATATTGGTCCCCCTGGGGTGGATTCTCCCCCGGTGAGGGATGCTCCCCCTAAGATGGGAGCTCCCCCTGACTCAGTGAATCCTTTTGAGCTGATGGAACTTTCTCAGTAACAGAGACTATGTGATGAGAAATTTGAGGAGAGAAATGACCACCATCATGTGGTTCATCCTCTTGACCGGCATGATCTTCATGGTTACCATCAGCGCCTCCTTCATCAGTATCAGCAGTGAGAGAAGGAACAGTGTATGGATTTGCAATCCATTCTCTCATCCTATCATAGATTATGATATCAGTATCCAGGGGATCATCTTGATACATTCGAATAGACATCCGAGGGCATTGGATGGGATTTCCAGGGTGTGAGAAATAGTCAGCAGCGAAAAATTATCGAGCACAAGAGCAATCCAGCGTGGAAAGGGAACATGATCAGTGCGTACATTTGCATGAAGAAGCTGAACAAGTTGATCAAATAATAGGGCTCCATAATCAAGTCTTTTGTTGAGAAGAAGTGAGCAGACGACTTGTTGCTCATAATTACTCAGTTGATCACCACTTTGAGACTTGTGACCCACACACTTGCGCAAAGCACCGGTGAAGAATTTCCATCCTGGGGTCATACATTGGCGCAGAATAAGCGCCGATCGAGCACCAGCCTTTGAGTGATCATATCCCAGTTGATTGAATAGACGTCTACACCGTTCAATAGAAGGAAGTTCAGATAAAGGTTCAAAGATAGGTAACCTGAGTGCAGCACTGAGGAGTTCTGCGGTAATAAAGACAGAATGTCTTCCACGACCAATGGTCCCGGTGATGACATTGTTTTCATCGTTGACTGTGGCTGTGTAGTAGAATTCACAGACTTGTTCAGGGAAGAACTCAGATGGAGTGTCACTGATGGCATAACGAAGACGGCAAGAGGCTAAGAAGTTAACAAAATCATCGAGTCCAAGACCTCTATGAACATCTGGAATATCAGGGTTAAAAACAACGTTGGTGGCTTTGATGTATATTGGTAGAGGAGGAGAGTTTGGGGCAGGGATTACCCTTCGGGAAGTAGAAGAGAAGGTGAACAAAGAAGCAGCCATTAGAGAGTTTTTAGGGTTTTAGGGTTTTGAGTATAGGTGAAAGAAGTTTAGATTGTGGAAGGAAAGTTTGAAATAAGGGTGAGAAGAGGTTTAAATATGGAATTAAACGTGCCTTTTAAAAAGGTAATGATTATCTTCTTCAAAAATAACGGCGTATCGTAACAACCTGTCAGATAAAAAATAGTCGTTGGGTAAAAGAGCCGTTGACTGAAGATGAAACGTCAATCAGTGTTCGCGGAAGCGCTAAGATTAGTGTCACAAAAATTACATGCTGAAAATATTTCTTCGTCAATTCAAGGTACAACTTGCTCAATTAGGGCTAGCAAGGAGATTGGTGCGTGTGATAGATACTAGTTGTATTATCTAACCATCGGCACAGAGTGTTGTGACTTTATCAGTGAGTGGTTTATCTTACTGAATCATTAGACACTAAATGAGAAGAAGGTAAAGAAGGATTGTTGCGTGTGATAAACCTTGGTGTTTTGGTCTAACCATCGGCAAAAATTTTTAGATTCTCATCAGCGTGTGTTTTGTCACACTGAATCACAGAATCATGTAAGATTGGTAAGAAGAGATAGTTGCGTGTGATAGATCTTGGTGTTTTGATCTAACCATCGGCAAAGATTTTTAGATTCTCATCAGCGTGTTTTTTGTCACACTGAATCAAGGAATCAGTGTAGGATAGGTAAAAAGAGATAGTTGCGTGTGATAGATCTTGGTGTTTTGATCTAACCATCGGCAAAGAGTTTCAAGTTGTTATCAGTGTATGGTTTTTAGTACAGTGAATCATTCAACTTTAGTTTAGAAGACTTGAAGAAGAGAGAAAGATAGGAGATCAAACCAAGTACTCAGTATGCAAATATCACCAGCATGTCATCATCAGCACAATGTACATCAGCTTATAAGACAAGACCAAACATTAGCACAATTAATCAGCAAAATTAATTACAAAGAAATCATTCCAAGTTCTCCAATAATGTAAGCAGTTGTTTGAGAATCCAGTGCCTTGGTGAAGATATCAGCAAGTTGCTCTGAAGTCTTGACATGTTCGAGAACAACTTTTCCCTTCTCAACATTATCTCTGATGAAATGATGTCTGATTTCGATATGCTTTGTCTTTGAGTGCTGAACAGGGTTTTGTGTGATTTGAATGGCACTGGTGTTATCACAATATATGAGAGTCTTTGAGAACTTAATCCCATAGTCTAGAAGCTGATTTTGAATCCATAAGAGCTGAGCACAACATCTCCCAGCTGCAACATACTCAGCTTCTGCAGTCGAGATGGCTACTGATGTTTGCTTCTTGCTGGACCAGCTGATGAGACGATTTCCAAGGAAATGACATCCACCAGACGTACTCTTTTTGTCTAAGTTGCATCCTGCATAGTCTGAATCAGTGTATCCAAAAAGTTCAAATGCTGAGTCGCGAGGATACCACAGTGCTAAGTTTTGAGTCCCTTTCAAGTATCGAAAGATACGTTTGACGGCCATAAGATGGGATTCCTTGGGATTAGCTTGGAATCGAGCACAGAGAATGGTTCCAAACATGATATCAGGACGACTTGCTGTGAGATATAAAAGAGATCCAATCATTCCTTGATACAAAGAGTGATTGACATCAGTTCCAGTTGGATCAGCGTGCATCTTATCAGTCTTGGACACTGGAGTAGAGGCTGGTTTGCAGTCACTAAGAGAATACTTAACAAGCAAGTCAGAAATATATTTACTTTGGCAAATAGAAATACCTGATTTTTGTTGCTGAACTTCAAGACCTAAGAAAAAGGTCATCTTCCCCATCATGCTCATTTCGAACCTTTGAGACATGATCTCTGCAAATTCCTTGCTCAGTTTCTCGTTTGGAGAGCCAAAAATGATGTCATCAACATAGATTTGAACAAGAACCATGTCTGAGCCTTTGTTTTTGATGAAGAGAGTATTGTCGATTGCTCCTCGTCTGTATCCATTTTCAAGAAGGTACGATGTCAGCGTTTCATACCAAGCCCTGGGTTCTTGCTTCAGTCCATAAACAGCTTTGTCTAATCGGTACACATAATCAGGATGATCTTTGTCAACAAAGCCTGGGGGCTGATTGATGAATACTTCTTCTTCTAACACACCATGGAGAAATGCTGTTTTCACATCCATCTGATAGACAATGAAATTCATGTAGGATGCGTATGCGAGAAACAGTCTGATTGCTTCAATGCGAGCAACTGGAGCAAAAGTTTCCCCGTAGTCGATGGATTCAATTTGAGTAAAC
Source organism: Lactuca serriola (assembly GCF_051521515.1). NCBI lineage: Eukaryota > Viridiplantae > Streptophyta > Magnoliopsida > Asterales > Asteraceae > Lactuca > Lactuca serriola. Next base: position 245,555,352 of record NC_136412.1, read on the forward strand.
CCTTAAGCGACAAGCCTTGCCTTGTTGCGAGTAATGATTCCATCTTTATCAACCTTGTTGCGATAGACCCAGGGAGTTCCGGTGATAGTCTTTCCTGACGGTCTTGGGACAAGAGTCCAAACTTTGTGCCTTTCAAATTCATTCAGTTCTTCTTGCATGGCTTTGATCCAGTCAGCATCTTGAAGATTTGTGTGTATCTTGTCAGGTAAGATCATTGAAACGAAATTAACATACATGCAAAAGTTATTAGATACATGAGATCTGGTTTGGACACCATCATGAATATTCCCAATAATTTGATCAACAGGATGATATCGATGTTCAGAAACTGATGCTGATTCCGGAGAGTTTGACACTGACAAGTTATCAGTTGCAAGAGAGTCTTCAGCTTCAAGAATTTCATCAGCACCTAATGAATTATCTGATGATTTGGCTGCAGTATCTTGATTCAAGGAACATGGAACTGGAACGATAGAATCAGATGAATCAGCTTCATCTCCAGCAGGAGGAACTTCGTCAAATGGAGAAGAGAGAAGCTCTTGAAAAATAGAAGAGGAATGAGTGACTTTTACATTAGTGTATGATTCCTCATCAAACTTCACATGAATGGATTCTTCAATGCATTTCCTGTTCACATGAAAAACATGAAAAGCCTTTGAAATAGATGAGTACCCAACAAAAATACCTTTGTCAGCCTTGGGTTCAAATTTAGATCTTGGGTCACGCTGATTTAGAATATAACAAATACATCCGAACACGTGAAAGAAGGATACGTCTGGCTTTCGATTTTTCAACATTTCATATGGTGTCTTCTTGTGAATCCTGTGAATTAGAGATCGATTATGAGTAAAGCACGCTGTATTGACAGCTTCAGCCCAAAACGACATAGGAAGACCAGCATGGATCATCAGGGTCCTTCCTGCCTCAATCAGTGTTCTATTTCTTCGTTTAGCAACTCCATTTTGTTGAGGAGTACGAGGAGCTGAGAAGTTTTTCCCAATGCCTTTATGATCACAAAATTCTTCAAGAGTTGAATTCCAAAACTCAGTACCATGATCACTTCTTAGTTGTTTAACCTTGAGACCTGTCAGAGTCTCATTCTTACGAATCAGTGAGATAATTTCCTATGCAGCATGACTTTTCTTCTTCAGGAAAAACACCCATGTAAATCGAGTAAACTCATCCACAATCACTAGAGTATACTTATTTCCACCTAGAGAGCGGACAGGAATAGGTCCAAACAAGTCCATGTGGAGCAAATGTAGATGGACAGATATATTGGAACATGACTTTGGTTTGAAAGATGACTTGGTTTGTTTTCCTTGCTCACAAGCTGAGCACATCTTGTCTTTAACAACGCTGAATTTTAGGAGCCCTCTAACTAGATCTTGATTGGATATTTTGGATAGGTTCTTGAAGTTCAGATGAGAGAACCTTTTGTGCCAAATCCAGCTAAGATTGGTCTGAGACTTTGTAAAGAAGCATTGCATCAGTGCCTTGTCACATGAGAACATATCAAGAACATATATGTCATCCTTTCTACTTGCTAAAAGTACGATGTTCTTGTCAGTGTTTACAACTCTACCTTCCTTCTTTGTAAAGTGAACTTCATAGTCAGCATCACACAGTTGGCTGATGGAGATAAGGTTGTGTTTGAGACCCTTTACATATGAAACGTTTTGAAAAATCACATTATTGCATTTGATATTTCCATATCCTTTAGTGAACCCTTTTCCATTGTCTCCATAAGTTACTGCAGGACCAGTTTTCTTGACATAGTCTTCCAGGAGAGACTTGGATCCTGTCATATGCCTTGAGCAACCACTATCTAAGTACCTAAGATGCTCCTGACCCTGCAGTGCTGAGAAACTAGTTAGAACACACTGAACCATTCGAGGATGGGTCATTCACAAAGTTGTTTGACAATAGATTATAACACTCCTTAGGAAGACAGTTTAAAGAATTTGACTTAAGAGTCCATTTTTCATTTCTAACTTTAATATTATCGGCTCGTAAGGATGATTTATCAAATGAACATTCACTGATCTTGTGAGAGGTATCACCACATCTGTAACAAACTCTAGTACCAAAGTTCCTCTTGGTGAGCAAATTTTTGGACTTAACACATTTCGACATGTAAGATTCACCAAGAGAACTTTGAATCTTTTTGTTTATCATTGAGTCACAACTGAATTCAGTGTCAGAAAGAAATTGATCAGTGATAGATGATGAGCTATCAGTGTCTAATTTGGACTTATTCACAGATGCATTGCAATCAGGAAAATGCTTAAGTTGTTCATGCACAGCATGAAACACTCCGTTTGAGATAGGGAAGGCAATAATATTCTCAGTGAGGGGAGTTGGTCTTACAAGATGTGTAGGGTAAGAGGTTGGATCAATTCCGGTAATTTCAACATTACACTCATTAGCACCATTAGAGTTAGTAATACAGTATTCATCAATTAGACTCTGATTAATAAAAGAGTTACTGACAAACTTGTTTTTGAAATTGCTTTTCATCTCATTCATGGAATAAAATTCAGATTCTTTTTCTTGTGATTTAAAAACTTTTTCAGCTTCAGCAAAATTACCCCCAAGAATTTTCTCACATGAATGAGGAATTTGAGCAGAAATAATATAATTAGCATTTTTGTGAGATTTTGCCCAAGTATGAAGCACAGTTTGTTCTTTGATCAAAAGATTTTTAACATTGTCAATTTCAGTAGACAATAATGAGTTTGACAAACTAGTGATTCTAAGATTTTCCTGAGTGGACTTAATAATGTTATTTTTCATGGATATATCAGTTTCAAGAAGATCAATTTGATTTTGCAAATCTCTTATTGTTTGATTCTTCTTAAAATTAATAACACCCAAATACTCAAACATTTTGATTTTTTCATTCATTGAATAGGAAACAAAGTTTTTAACCTGATACATTGAAGAAGAGTCAGTGTTGTGCTTCCTAGAATTTGCAACAATATTGGACATATCATCATCAAATGTACTTGTGCCTTTTTCAGGAACATCCGTGTCTTCTATCTTTACCATTAGACACTTCACTTCATCATCTCATGACTCCTCATCAGTCTTCCATTTTTCTTCTTCAGCAACAAGAACTTTATGTTCCAAGTTCTCTGCTTTCAGCTTCTCAATTAGCTTGTTGTACTTCTGCTTCCAGTATTCATCCGAGCCTTGTTTTTTTTGTTTACATTCCTTTGCAAAATGATCAGTGCTCCCACAGTTAAAGCACTGAGCCTTGTCTTTCTTATCAGTACCATGCTTTTTATCAGCTTCTGATCTTTTTGAAAACTTTCCACCCATCTTCTTCTGAAACTTGGAGAAGTTACGGCCTAATTTCTCAAAGGTCTTTACAATCAAAGCTGCACTAGCCACAACCTTTTCAAGATCATCAGTGTCAGCTTTAGAGGAATCAGTGTCTGAATGGCTTTCAGTTTCTGAATCTGACACTAGCTTTTTGGTTGAGAACAAGGCTACAGATGATTCACGCTGAGAATCTTTCATCAGCTCCTTTCTTTGAAGCTTGGATTTCTCATAGTATCGAAGATTTCCATACAGACTTTGTAAGTCCATAGTGTTGATCTTCTCACTATTTTTCAGCACATTAACATGGTTCTCCCAACCTGCACCCAGAGAATCCAAAAACTTCTGCACTAGAACAGTTCTATGCTTCAACTGATCTAATCTCCGTAGATCATTAACAAGAGTATTGAATCTGTTAAAGGTTTGAGTCAAGGTTTCACCTTTCTTAGCAAAAAAATGTTCATACCTTCTGTTGAGATCATTTATTTGGGTAGCCTTGACTTCTTCAGTGCCTTCAAAAGATACAGTCAGCGTATCCATCATCTCTTTTGCTGAGATGCAATTTTGAACCAGCCCAAAAATATTATATGGCAGAGCGTAGCTGATTGCGGCACGAGCACGAACATCTAGACCATTTTTTCTTTTGTCATCTGCCATCCAGTTTTCTCTAGGAGTTTTCTTCATAGCACCATCAGGAACGTTGTTTTTCAGAGGCTGATACATTGGGACATATGGACCCTTTTCGACAATGTCCAACATGTCTTCATCTACTGACTCTAAAGCATATAGAGCCTTTATTTTCCACATGGCAAAATTTGTTTCATCAAAAGGAGGAATTTTAGCAGAGGGATGATTTGATGAGCTCGACGAAGAAGAAGATGAAGCCATTTGTTTGATAAGAGAAACCCGCTTTGATACCAATTGAAAAATCCTTTAGATCAATCAATTTATCAAACAATGACAGTAAATAAGAATAAGAAGAATTCACGAAGAAAAACTTTTACTAAGAAAGATAATCTCACAAAGAGATTATCATGTGCACAAAGCAGCGATTAGGGTTTGTGAAAGGCGTAACCATTCACAAACCTATACAAAGGATTATATACTGCTATTCTAGACAATCCCTACAAATTAGGGATATGCCAGCTAACTAATTTACGCTAACTATGAAAACAAGATAAATACAAAATCTGTTATAATGCACTGAATAAACTAAACACGCTGAGCTGCTCAAACGCTGATGCTAATACTGAGATATACACTGATGCTGAGTTTCATTTCAAACATCATCATATTTCAAGGTTCGACCTTACAGCACATCCGGTGTGAACCATCCTTTTTCTTGACAAAAAGGATAGGCGCTCCCCACGGCGAGCTGCTCGGCCGAATAAACCCCTTCCCCAGCAACTCCTGAATCTGTGAGGATAACTCCTGCATCTCTGGAGGCGCAAGGCGATATGGCACCTTAGCGATAGGTGTGGCCCCCGAAACCAAATCGATACTGAACTCCACCTGCCTCACGGGAGGCACGCCCGACAACTCCTCCGGAAATACGTCTGGGAACTCACGCACTATCGGAACCTCATCAACTGACTTCAGTCTCTCTGAATCAACCCTCGTATCCATCATATACGCTACAAAGCCCCTACAGCCCTGCTGTAGACACTGTCTCGCTCTAGCGGCCGAACAAAATGCTGACCCAGAACGTGTACCCTCGCCGTACACCGTAAGAACTCCCCCACTAGGGTCTCGTATGGTCACCAGCTGTCGCTCGTAGTCGATAACCGCTCCTAATCTGCTCAACCAGTCCATGCCCACGATGACACAGACATCTCCCATCGCCATAGGAACTAAATCAATCAGGAATTCAACACCGAAAATCTCAAGTACACACCCTCGGATCACCTTTGTGGCATACACCGCCCTCTCGTCAGCTATGGAAACTCTCAGAGGTCGACTCAACGCCTCACGACTAACACTAATGTGCTGACTAAAAGCCAAAGATACAAAAGACCGACTCGCACCCGAGTCAAATAACACCAAGGCAGGTACAGAACTCACAAGAAAAGTACCTACTCATAACATAATATACGCACAATATCTCAACATCAAAATAAATACATGAAAGAATACATACCAGCCACGACATCGGGCGCTGCGCGGACCTCCTCCGCGGTCAACTGAAAGGCTCTCCCTCGTGCCTTCAGTGCCTCGACCTTCACTGGCCGGCTCTCAGTAGCTCTAATAGCAGCAGGGACAGATCCCTGAGATGCTCCCTGTGCTGATCCCTGCAGCTGTGGACACTCTGCCTTCCGGTGTCTGGTTTGGTTACAGTGAAAACATACTGCAAACCCCTTAGGGCAATCCTTGGCCATATGCCCCTCCTTGCCACATTTGTAGCAAGACCCTGCTCTGCACACCCCATCGTGGCTCTTGCCGCACTTGCCACAAGTGCGGCCTCTCTGACTCCCTGATCTCGAATCAGCGGGCTTGGCCCGCTTGGCTACCGGCTGAGACTGCACCGGTCGCCGATCCCTCCCCTGAGACTCAGCCTCTTCCCTAGCCTGGGTCTCCAGCTCTATCTCCCTCTTTCGGGCATTTTCCTGAAGCTCGGCAAATGTCCGGTACATCGAGTTCGCCACGAACTCTCGTATATCCCTCCTCAAAATGCTCAGATATTGGCTCATACGTGCCTGCTCGGAAGACACGTGCTTTGGGCAGAACATCGCCCGCTCATGGAACATCCTCATAATCACTATAACAGACTCAGTACCCTGCTTGAGGGTCAGAAACTCCTGGGCCAAACGCTCCCTCTCAACCTAGGGAACGTACTCATCTCGGAACATAGCAGGGAATCTCTCCCAGGTCACTGCAGCAAGCTCAGCAGGCGTATAATGTGCCGTCACAAACTTCCATAAATCCTTCGCTCCCAAGCGAAGCTGGTTCAGCTCGAACCGGACTCTCAAATGCTCTGGAGATGAGCAAGTAAAGAAACACCCCTCTATTTCTGAAATCCACCTCATCGCCGCAATCGGGTCCTGGGTCCCGTCAAACTCCGGTGGTTTTGTGTTGCTGAACTCTCGAAACAGCAACGCATCACCACCCTGCGGCCTAGTCGCAGCTATAGCTGCAGTGGCCGCAGCAACAGCAGCCTTAGAAAGAGCAGTGTATCTCTCATCAAATGTCTCTATCAGTGTGGTCTTGATAGACCCGAACATCTCTAGCATCACTGCCCGGATGGCCGCAGCCACCTCCTCATGGATGATCCTACGGATCTCCTCGTCACTCGTACTGCTGCTCTCTGGTGTGTGGCGTGTCCCAACCATGATCTCTCTCTCTCTCTCTCTCTCTCTCTCTTTCTTTCTTTCTTTCTCTCTCTGAAATACAACATAAAAATATCAGGGACTCGCTCGAGTATACTCACACTCGAATACTCCACCCTACTTGTTCCTTGGTACTCTAAGGATTCTTACATGGATTGTGCACTGACCCAGTGTCTTTAGTAGTACGAGCCCAATACTACCGTCCACACCGCATCAGCATTCACCCCAAGTCCTCCTCCCAGCGTCCCAAATCCCAAGGACTCTACTCTCTCTAATCATATGATACTCGCTAGCAGATCTCTCATAACTTCCTTACTGCTATCTAAACACTCTGAAGCATCCCTAGCAGCAAGACTCCTAGACTATTCTAGCATGCATAATATATCTCATCATATAACATATCATATCATATCTCATAACACTTATTGTAATGGTATTTTAGGAAATCACCGTTCGGCACTGGCTATTCGTACACACAGCTCTGCTCTGTTTTGTCTCGAAAGCTCTTTTTACTCTTTTGAAAACTATTTTATTATCGAAATTTCCTCAAATCCTCAGTTTGAGTTCAGATACGCCCGAAGGTGCACCCGAATCCCTTAAACCAAGGCTCTGATACCAACTTGTAACACCGTAAAATTTAAAACAATTTTTTTTTCACATTTTCAAAACACATTTTCCAAACACATTTATTAGTAAAATGTCATTGTATCATATCCTTGTTTCACAAAACATTTCCCAAGACCGAAATACATAGAATCCCATGTGTGTGTGTGTACGAATCATGTCGGCGCCTTCCCGTGGTCGTCACCGGTACCTGAAACACATAACACGTAACATTGTAAGCATAAAGCTTAGTGAGTTCCCCAAAATACCACTCTAACACATTTTAGCCACTCGAGGCTATAACTCTGTTTGACCCTCTGGTCAATGTGTCTCAGTGGGACCCTCTAGTCCCAACTCTCTGTGGGCCCTCTCGCCCTAACTCTGTGGACCCAAAGGTCCTTACTCTATGGACCCACTGGTCCTAGCTCTGTAAACTCTGAATCATGCGTATCACATATCACAACAAATTAACACATAAATAGCATGCAAATACACTGGCACATAGCTCTAAAATATACTGCCACATAACCCTGTTACCACTCTAGGCAAAGTATAGTGAGAAGACTCACCTCTGGTATCTCGGTAAATCTCTGACTCGGTAAACGTTGGCCTAGCCTCTGCCTAATCATATGAAATAAATACCCTATTTAACATAACTCTCAAAGGCTAGACTATGTCCTCTTATGACACTCTCAGAAGGGTAAAAGACCATTTTACCCCTATCATAACTCAAAGAGTAAATTACACGAATGGTCCTTATGGTTTGGGGTAATTTGCGCGTTTGGTCCCTAACTTATTTTTTTAACTCGGAAGGTCCCTACTGATTGGTTTTATTACGTGTTTGGTCCCTATTGTTTGTTTTTGTTACGCGCTTGGTCCCTGTCATACCTAAAAAGACTATTATTTAAATAGGAAAAAATGATGGGGTACGTAAGGTAAGGTGAGAAGGTGAGTTTAGGGCTGTGTTTATTTAAATAAATTAAAAAATATAGGGAAAAATAGACTTTTTATGTAAGACGGGGACCAAGCGCGTAACAAAAACAAACAGTAGGGACCTTCCGAGTTAAAAAAATAAGTTAGGGACCAAACGCGCAAATTACCCTAAACCATAGGGACCATTCGTGTAATTTACTCTAACTCAAAAGGCCCCACAATAGACCATACCCTAAAAGTCAACCAAAAGTCAACTTCCCGGGTTACGCTGCGCTTACTAGATGTGTACGCTGAGCGTACCCGACTGCCTCTCAGAATCAGGGAACGCCACCCAGTACGCGACGCGTACTAGGATTACGCCCGACGTACTCCGCTGCTTTAGGCCCCCTAGTTCTTGAGGTCTTAAACAGTTAAGACCCATGTCCAACTTCTAGATCTGACCACATCTAAGCCTCTTAATCCATAAAGTTGATGACTTTAAGCCTTTGCATGGCTGAACAAGTCACCAACTCCCATAATATTCCATTCTCTAACTCTAGAAGGCTTATTACTCAAGCTTGACCTCAAACTAACAACCAAGATGGACACTTTATGGATCTAAACCACTAATACCACTGAAAAGGGACAGATCTCGGACCATGGAGCACCTTACACTCATAAAGTCTCCACCTTTGGGGTTTTTAACCCTAGAAATGGCACATGCAACAACAACCAAAAGAAGAGGAAAGTTTTGAACTTTATACCTCTAAGTGTAGCCCCTTTCTCTGTAGATCTCATATCCAAATTGGCACTTCAAGCTTTAGCTTCCAAGAGCTCCTTTCCATCTTCTTCACTAAGTCACCAATGCACAAATAGCTCCAACAACACTCACACACACTAAGGACGATGGGAGGCTCTCTCTTAGGGTTTCACTCACTGATATGGAGGCTGAGAAATGAGCCTTAGCACCCTTTAAATAATGCACAAGACAGATTATGGTTTTTGCACCTGGGCCGGGTACGCCCGACGTAACTCTAGGTATGCCCAGCGTACCTTGGCGACTCCGCGTCCAAAATAAACGCATGAGTACGCCCAGCGTAACTTGACAACACGAGAAAAGAAGGAGGATTGAATAGTTGTACCTGAATCTTGGGATGTTACACAACATCCTGGTTGACTCAACTCGCCGAGTTGGTCCATCAACGCGTTGAGTTCTTGATCCATGAAACTCTGGAAATCTCGATCCTACTCGTTGATTTCATTCATGAACTCGTCGAGTTCTTCCTCATAGCATAGTCAAGACCTTTTACTCATAATTCACCTAGTTCCCCCTTGAACTCGTCGAGTTCTCCTTCATACAAAATCGGGACATTTCATTCACAACTCGCCGAGTTCATCCTTGAACTCATCGAGTTCCTTTTCATATCAGTCGGGACACTTTGGTCTCAACTCACCGAGTTCATCCTTGGACTCGTCGAGTACTTTGATCTTCAACTCCATAAACACGTCCAACTCGCTGAGCCATCTTCTAGACTCAACAAGTTTGCTCAACAATAGCAATAGTTAGGGGACCAAGACCCAACTCGCCGAGTCATATGAATGACTCATCGAGTCCACTAAAGTCCAAATCTTTCTAGCCATTTCTAGTCGGTTCAAGGCTTCCAAACCATAGATTTGGCCTCCTAAGGTTGATATAACATGTAAAGTTACAAAATTTACGTTCATGCATGGTTTTATTAAGCTAAAAACACCAAAACCAAGCTCCTAAAGAGACATAAGGCATGGAGAAGGGCCAAGACTTAATAAAGCTGGCAACTTTAAGTCTTATAAGTCCATGCACATCCAGATCTAAGGTCCTAAGTACAAAACATTCTTGCATCCATGAATGGTTCCAAGATGGGCTTTTTAAAGCCCTAACTACTTCCATGAGGAGATCTAGTAAATGAATAGCCAAGGTACATACTTTATACCTCTACTGAGTAGGAAATGCAACACCAAATCTGGATCTACTTGCCTTCTCTTGAATCCCCAAGCTTCCTATTCCTTCTTGAGCTTCGAAATCACCAAGAACACACAAAAATGGCTCAAGAACACTCGAAATGGATTAGAGTTTCGTGAATAAGGATTGGAGGTGATGAAGGCTGAAGTTGAGGCCGGTTAAAGTGTTTAAATAGGGAGCAAGCCCTGAAAATTAGGATTTCACTCTGACAGCCCTACTCGTCGAGTAGGTTTCTTAACACACGTCCAAATTCCCATTTCTATTAGACGAGTTTGGGGCCTCCAACTTGTCGAGTCCCTTTGCAAAAATGAGAACTCCTATTTAAAATACCTGCCAGGAACCAGGCGTTACAATTCTCCCCCACTTATTTTAGACTTCATCCTCAAAGTCTATCGCAATCACCTAACCCCAAAAATGACTCATGCAAAAACCCGTGGCTCCCTCGATTGGTCGTGAACTAGTTGATGTTTCTTTTTCCAGAACTGACACCGACCATCCTGACTGTACAACCATCACTCCTCGTGATCAATGGCCTCCCCAAGGCAACCAAAACTTATATCCATGATATATCACCCGAACCTTCAACCCTTGTAAGCTACCTCTACCTTCTATGACCTGAAACATACCGTAACTCGACTTCCCGATGGCTCGCCCGTGCTGAAATAACTTGAAACAACTCTTCGCCAATCCCCTAACTACTAGCATAACAATCACAACCCTCCAAATTCGTTCTTTTATCGGCCTATGATGATCTACTAGAACCATCTATAGAGTAATTCTTCAAACTTGGTGAAGAATGACTCCTCGATCTCTCTAGTAGAGCCAATCCTTCTTTCCCTGAAATCCGAACCCTAAGGTCTCAGTGGTCTGGCTCCTGGTCAGGCCCTTCAGACTGAACTTTGAACCATCACACAACTGCTAAAAAGGAAACACGTCACTGTCCATAATCGACTACAGAATTCTTACACTTGACGGAAAGATCAGATGATCCTTCGAGTAGAAGATTCATGCCTACAACGGTTAGAATCATATTAGAGCTATGCAACAGAGTCAAATCAACTACTCTGAGATTATTTAATCCCACTACAAGTGACTTATCGCTTCCTAAATAATCAGTTACTCCGTCCATACATGAAATCCTAAAAACACCAGTACTGCCCGAAACGTAGACCTGCCTGAAACAGTGAACTGCCGGAATCACTAAACTACCTGAAATGCTAAATTGTCTCCCGACTTGTTCCCAAAATCCACCGAGACCTCCCTAGCCTCAACTCGTCCACCCGACATCTGAAATACCGAGTTTCCACCAGGATATTGAGCCAAAGGCTCCCATACAGTCTCCCTAAGCGACTTTCAAACAAAATTCTCATCTGTAAATAGTTTCCATTAGTTATCTTGCCACTATGCCTCTAACGACCTCCTGATCTAACTGATCGGCTCCATACGTCAAGTCTTGACGTTACCCAATCCAAGGCTAAGGGTGATTGCTACATGACTAAGGATAGAATTTATCACAAACAATTTTATGTGGTCCATCGTTTCCTTGATCCCATGTATACCATGGTGTTCCCATGGTCTTATCACTGGCTCGACTAGATCTAACCCATCCATTCTGTAACCCAATCCTTGGATTTTCCATGCCCTCACTGCTGCACCCAAGTTGGTGGGTACTACTGTTGCTCATGTGATCTAACAATACTCTCATGTTATCTACTAACCTAGTGAATGCCACGACTATACCCGCAGTCTCACAACACTCTAGCACTATCTTCCAATCTCGTGAATGCTATGGATACACCCGCAGACTTACAACACTTCCCACTAGGGATGAGAATTTGGCCCGAAAACCCGACCTGAACCGAAAACTTAACCGAACCGAATTAGACCCGAATAAGCAATTCGATTCGGTTTTCAGGTATCTATATAAGGCTTATTCGGTTTTCAGGTTATTCGGTCCAGGTTACCCGAATAAGGGCTTATTCGGTCCAAAAGGACCAAACCGAATAAGAAAAGTCACAATTTTTTCCCCTTGCACGATTGGTTATTCGGTCTTTTTTTTCTATCGATCGTTACCCAAAATACCCAAGTAATGTTTAATGTTTAACTTATATATTTACAGATAGATTTTTGGGTGTTTTGGATGTTTAATGTTTAATGCTTAATATGTTGCTTAATAACTATCTCCTTAGATTATAGTGGTTGGATTTTACATTTATATATCAAGAATAGTTAATCCGTGTTATTCGTGTTTATCATAAGCTACAAAGTCATACAAAACACAATATCTATAATCACATTGTAAATGTTATTTGAGTTATTTGGGTTATTCGGGTTATTCGACTCCTTAATCATCTTGTACATGTTATTTGGGTTATTCGGGTCGGAACCGAACCGACCCCGTATTGCTTATTTGGTTCGGTTTTCGGTTCATATAATTACCCTTATTCGATTTTCGGTTTATTCGGGTTCGGGTCTGTTCGGTTCGGTTCTGACCCGAATAACATCCCTACTTCCCACACTACCTTGACGCTAGTGAATGCTACGGCTACCCCCGCAGTCTTACAACACTTTCCATACTATCTGACCGCTGGTGAATGTTATGGCTACCCCCCGCAGGCATACAACACTTTCCATACTATCTAACTGCTGGTTAATGCTACGGATAACCCCGTAGTCTTACAACACTTTCCATACCGAGTCGAACACGCGCTCGACCTAACACTCAACTGAACTCAAGTACTAACTAGAGCTCTAACCTGGTCCCTGAAACCTAGTATCCAATGAGAAGGAAAAAGCGTGAACCAAATGTTGGAACGTGTTTCGAACTCCCAACTCACAATCCTTAACCTAGAGGACCACTCGACCGCCTTTCTCCCTATCAGGGATGTGAAAATCATCCTAGTTTCACACCTATTTATGCTCTTGGATACTTGATCGATTCTCCCCATTTTAGATTCTACTAAGTCTTCACGGCATGCGAGCATTGAAGGATTCCCAATCCTTCTTACTTCCTAATAGTCCACTGTCGACAACCTATGCTTACCAATGCTAGCGTTCCACTACCAGTCAAACCCTAAGATCGTCCATCCTCTAAAATCTTGAAGAGTACACTTGTAATCTGGTCCAGTCCGATACCTCAATCCTCTTTGAACGATATTATACCAACTCCTTGGGTTCCCATGCTGGCGACTAGAATCCCTAACCTTTACTCTGGCTGACGAATCCTTGCAGAACCACTGAACTCTAATCGAACACGACCCATGCAAAAAATGCAATTTCCTTTGAACATCCAATAGGCAAACAAACCATGCGACTACACCCGTATCCATTTGCTACCATTCCTCTCCTAGCGACGATAGTGATAGAACCCAAGAGTTATCCCACATGCCATAGCCGATCATACCAAAACGGATGATGAAACCACTATGCCCCATCGATACAAGGGGACTAGCCCTGAAGAAGCTAACTCCAAACCTTCTGTGTAATACCCCTGATCGATCTCTACTACGAGCCGAGAGAACATTGAACACTCCAATCCAGCAAAAAGGAACAACCTTTCACTAACTACTTATAATTCACAATATGCGATTGGCATATGAAATTTCTTGAAAATATAATCTAAACACAAGCAAGATACACTTACTCAAAACTCAGTGAGAATCCAAAGCAGATACAATTACAGATCAAGAGTAATTACACGATTCTATTATTACAGATAGGGGAATTCAAATTACATATCAGTGATCTATTGCGGCTCGATCTTGACTTCCTGCAGAAGTACTTGTGATGAATCCCGAGCAGCCCTAAACACTATGCGGGGGCATTCACCCTGATGTGACCAGGCTGATGACAACGATGGCATAACTCTACCTCCAATGTGCATTCTTGGCGATTGTGACCCTTCCACCCGCACCTTCCGCACTTAGACTTGCTATGTACATCCTTTTGTACCCCCCCCCCCCCGGGTGCTTCGTGCAACTGCCACGACCCCTCAAGCTTCTAACACTCACTCTAGTTGCACCCAACTGCTCAGTCTGTCGATCCAGATCATGTTCCTGCTTTCTCTTCCCCAGCTGTCCATCTGCATCAATCTTCTTCTCCTGAGTTACCTCGACCGCCTCATTAACCACCTGTATTACTGAGGTCCTCCCCTCGATTCTAGCGACCACTCTATCAGTGGCATGCGCAATGATGTCAGGTAACTCCTCTCGTAGGGCTCGCGAAACCTCCGTAGTGATCCAATCATGTGGTAGACTCTCCTGAAGACAAGGTGTATAACCAACCTCTGGTCCCAAATGACTAGAGTTAACAATAGGGTCCTCCTTCCTGAAGGATATCAGGGATCCATAAGGATTGGGCTCCAGTGATCCCCTAATTGCACCGTAACGATCTCGGCCCAAAAGGTCCCGAGGCGACTATCCAATAACTCCAGGATCACCTCCTTGATTGAACCGAAAATCACAGGGACCTACTCCAAAATACCGTGGGCAATCTCTGACGAGATGAACTCTCGCATCCGCTTGCTAATCGACTCAGTACTCGCAATTGAGTTGGAACCCAAACCAGAACCCGAACCTGAACCACCTCCCTGAGTGCTCATCTCTAAACTGAAAAACCACAAAACCACTGGTCAAAACATATTCAATGATTCGCTTCCCCGAAGCTTCTCAGATTCTCCAAGACTCTCACCATTTCGAGTATGGATCATGTGCTTTTAGTAGTACAGGCCCAATACTACCTTCTACACCTACCCATAGTTTCCTCAGCAATCCTCCCGAATCCTCCAAGTCACTTCCTCAAACTGATGCGCCTAAGTCTCACTAACCTCACTACTAACCCAATGAAACATATCCTAGTCTTCCCCTAGGTACCCGGACCCACCCAGTCGTCAACTGCTGAAAGATTCCCGGTAATGTCAACTAGTTACCTCACAAATATAGCCACATGCAATATATATCAGATAATCCTTCGAGTAAAAGACTCATCCCTAGAATGGTTAGACTCAGATGAGAGTTGCGCAATAGGGTCAAGTCCATCACTCTGAGATTATCTGGCCTGTGCCCCATATGACTTAGCATATTCACTTAGTAGCTAACTTACATTACCAAGAGTCCCACAAAGCACAAAGCAAGCATCATTCAGACAATGGAAATCTAACCAACACACTCTAATCAAATTATCCTCTAATCAGGAATCTGTACTAGCATACAATACCAAGGCTCATATAATCAAGCATAACCAAAACATGCCACCCTATCACTGACTAATCGGTACTAGCATGCACTTCACACATTCTCGATCAATATCATAACATAACATAACATGTATGGGTATCTTGGGGAAAACTTACTTGAGCTTGGCTGATTGCACGCATCACACACCTTGTTCTTTTCAAAGTTCTTTTTCTCTTTCCAAATATTTTTCAAAATTCTTCCTAAAAATGGTTTTCATTTAAAATTTTCATACAAAGTCCTCATTTTGAGTCCAGATACACCCGAGAGTGTGCCCGAATCCCTCAAACCAAGGCTCTGATACCAACTTGTAACATCCAAAAAATTCATGAGCAAAAATTTCATTTCTAATTAAGTTATTATAAGGCTAAGAGTATAAAAACATCCATAATAACATTCCGTGTCAAAACCTAAAGTGTTAATAATCAGAATATATTATCATCAAACAATATCATAGTATAATCCCAAAGATCTCATGTGCGGAAAACATAGTGTGATGCGTTGCGATCGCCAACTCCTTTCCTTTGAAAACGAAGTACCTAAAACCAAAACTGAAAACCGTAAGCACAAAGCTTAGTGACTTCCCCCATCATACCACATACCATATAATCACATAATTCCAGACATATCTTTGTGCCCGAACTACCCCTTCGGTCTCTTTCAACCGGTAACCTACCTAGCATATATGGGTGCTGGTTTATGCCTTCGGTCTCTTTCAACCGGTAACTTCCTAGCATATCTGGGTGCTAGCCTACCCCTTAGGTCTCTTTCAACCGGTATTCGGGGACGATTTCACCCCTTACCACTACCACATAATATCCTAGCATATACATACAATTCTCCTACTACATAGCATATTTGGGTGCTGGCCAACCCCTTCAGTCTTTTCGACTGGTACCAGGGACTATGTCACCCCTACTTCTACCATATAACAGGCTAGCTCATAAACACATAATTCATATACTGCCTAGCTTATCCAGGTGCTGGCATACCCCTTCGGCCCTATCGACCGGTACTGGGGTCTATCCAAGCCCTCCTACCGCTATTACATGACATCATAACATACTAGTACATAATCCATAACAGATAGTGACATACCGGATAATTATCACAAATACAATCATCTCTACTATAACTCTTACTATTGGGCCAACATTGGTGCCTTCGACCAACTTCTACTGGAAGGTAACTCACCTCGTACTGCTGAAGTCCACTACAAGGAATCCTTACTGTTGTCCTGGCAACTCCTCGAGCTTTCAATATACAATATCACCGAATTAGCAATTGGTTCCTTAACCATGATTCATAATCCATACTTAGGGTAAAATGACCATTTTACCCCTGGCCCATAAGATACTTAGCTAAGACCCAAATCTGAAACCAATTAAGTCCAAAACTCCAAAATACATAAGAGCCCACTAATAGCCTAATTTTACAAATTGGGCCCCAACCCTTACATGGGACTACCCACAAAAATCCATTATGTACTTCATGACCCTCGTCGAGTTCTTGATCCATGAAACACTGGAAATCTCAATCCTACTCGTCGAGTTCTTTCATGGACTCGTCGAGTTCTTCCTCATAACATAGTCGGGACCTTTTACTCACAACTCGCCAAGTTCCTCCTTGAACTCGTCGAGTTCTCCTTCATACAGAATCGGGACATTTCACTCACAACTCGCCGAGTTCCTCTTCATCTCAGTTGGGACATTTTTCTCTCAACTCGCCGAGTTCATGCTTGGACTCGTTGAGTTCTTTGATATTCATGTCCATAAACATGTCCAACTCACCGAGTCATCTTCTAGACTCAACGAGTTTGCTCAATAACAACAATGTTTGGGGGACCACAACCCAACTCGCCGGGTCGTACGAACGAATCTACGATTCCCCCAAAGTCTAAATCTTTCCAGCCATTTCTAGTCGGGTTCAAGGCTTGCATACCATAGATCGGGCCTCCTAGGGTCGATATACCACGTAAAGTTACAAACTTTATGTTCATGCATGGTTTTATAAAGCTAACAACACCAAAACCAAGCTCCTAAAGAGACATAAGGCGTGGAGAAGGCCAAGACTTAATAAAGCTAGAAACTTTAAGTCTTATAAGGCCATGAACATCCATATCTGAGGTCCTAACTCCAAAACATGCTTGCATCCATGAATGGTTCCAAAATGGGCTTCTTAAAGCCCAAACTACATCCATACGGAGATCTGGTAAATGAATAGCCAAGGTACAGACTTCATACCTCTCCTGAGTCAGAAATGCAACACCAACTCTGGATCTACTTGCCTCCTCTTGAATCCCCAAGCTTCCTCTTCCTTATTGATCTTCAAAATCACCAAGAACACACAACAATGGCTCAAGAACACTCAAAATGGGTTAGGGTTTAGTGAATAAGGCTTAGAGGTGATGGAGGTCGAATTTGAGGCCGATTAAAGTGTTTAAATAGGGTGCGAGCCCTGAAAAATTAGGATTTCACTCTGGCAGCCCTACTCGTCGAGTAGGTTTCTTAACCCGCGTCCAAATTCCCTTTTCTACTCGACGAGTTTGGGGCCTCCAACTCGTCGAGTCCCTTTGCAAAAATGAGAACTCTTATTTAAAATACCTGCCATGAACCGGATGTTACATTTTAGGTACTTTTGGTGCAAAGGGGAAGAGTTCGGGGTGATTGCAGTACACACATGCCATTGTTCCGCATTTTCATGATAACCCTGATATTTTATGATGTATTGATACATTTGATCCACTTAGGATTTGTGGTGATGTTTGGATATTGTTTTTGTTAATTTAAAAATGAAATTTTTGGGTGGTTACATGATCATACACATTTCATCCTCTCTTTATTAGTTTGAAAACATTTTTGAAAATTCATTTTTAAAACCTTTGTATTTCCTTAGTTTGAGACTGGATTCACACAGGTGTTCCTCTAATTCACTCAAACCAAGGCACTGATACTCACTTTTAACAACTAAAAAATCACAACATATTTAAACTTTTAAAAACAACCCATAGTCATAAAATGTTTACAAAATCATTGTTTCCAAATTGTTTATCCATATCAGAGTATCCGAAAAACATAAAAATCATAAACTGAGGATGTGTACAGTTACGGCTTCGCCTTCCTGCGATCATCAGAAGTACATGAAACAACAACTAAAAACCATAAGCCAAAGCTTAGTGAGTTCCCCCAAAGTACCACCACATAGCACACATAACATAACGAACAAACATGTTAGGTCCACTCAATCATCGGACTGGAATACCCCTTGAGTCCACATCCATCGGTCTGGATTACCCCTGGACCAATCAATCATCGAACTGGAATGCCAATATACATCAGGTCCACTCAGTCATCGAACCAGAATACCCTCAGGCCCTTAGTATGAGTCTGGCATGCCAACCGACCCTCAACTCATATCTGGAATGCTCTTGGGTTTGTTGGCTATAGCACAAAATAGTACAACCTCAACCCAACCCAATATGTTGACAGGTAATAGATAACAAACATAAGTAAGAGACAGATTATCATGCAGTTAGAAATCACATGTAGTCCTACATATCTACCGGTTTACATACATCAGCAACTAGCATATAGTCATACAAATCTATTCCATACTCAGTATATCAATCCAACGGGTCGGCCTTGGTGCCTTTGACCCCTAAGTACAGTGAGGAAAACTCACCTCACAATCTGAACAATAGCTGATGAGGTCCCGAATGCGAATCTCAGCTCTAACGATCACCTATTCATCTAAATGACCAATTCTCAAACACCATTCAAAATACCCCTTGGTCAAAGTCAAATTCACTAATCAAAATCAACAAGTCAACCCAGCCGAGTTGACATAGAATGCGTACATGGGGCGTACTCTAAAGGTATGCGGGGTGTACTCAAATCTTGATTGCGGACGTGAGGGTTGATTGCGTATGCGCTGCGTGCCCAGGTTACGTAGGGCGTATGCCTAGACTTCTCAAAACTTCATTAAGAGCTTAATTCCTTAAGCTCTTATGTCCAAATTTCAGATCCAAGGCCAAATCATCCTCAAGAGTCATAAGGTTTCCAACTTTATAACTTTGCATGTCCATTAAGTGCCCAATACCCCAAAGTACAACATCTTAATGCATTAAAAACTTCTAAAGAAAGCATAGAGCAAAACTAACCATCTAAACCACATTTTACGACTTAAGACCATCCCTAAGGTCTGAAAGGACGACTTATTGGGTCAAGAACATACCATGCTCAAGAATCACCATTTTGGGAAGAAACAATGTCTTAAAAGAACAAAAGTCTAGATCTACAAGATGGAGTGATAAAGTTGCAAGCTTTATACCTCTTAGAGGTTGCAAACAAGGAGAAAGCTTCAGATCCAAAGTGCTTCCCAAGCTCCAAGCACTCCACACTATTCTCTTCTTCATCTTCAAGCACATTTCTAATCACTCTAAAGGCTCCAAAATGCTCTCTTTCTCTTAGGGTTTTCTTGGGGGGTCAATTTCATAGAAGGAGGATGAATAAGAATGAGATATGAGGATATAATGAGGTTTAAATATGAGTCAAACCCTAAACAATAGTTTTTGCATGATCCTTACGTACGCCATGTGTATGAGGTGTATGCCCAACGTACTAAGGCGTTGTAACACCCATAAAAATCATGCCAGAATTAAAATTTTAAAACATTTCAAAGCACGTGATTATTACAAAACATGTTTTCAAAATAGTATATTGTTAGAGTATCTCAAAATCAAATCATAAATCAAAAAATATGAGGATCGGTACGATCACGCCTTCGCCTTTCCGCGATCATCAGAAGTACTTGAAACATAATGAATAACTATAAGCCTGAAGCTTAGTGAGTTTCTCCCAAAATACCAACGCCATACAAATATAACCATATCATTCAAACATATAAGCAACAATACAGCATGTATAATGAGCCATCAGTCTGACTGGACCGACTCCCGGTCTTCAGTCTATCTGGACCGCTCTCCGAACCCACTGCACGTCTGGACTGCCCTCATCGGGGCCTTCAGCCTATCTGGACCGCTCGCTGGGCCTTCGACCTGAATAGATTTGCTTGGCCCGGGCCTACAGTCTACCCAGTCCACCCAAGGTGTCTTGTCCAACTGCACACAACAGGACCTGCCTCAACCCTTTCCCCAACCAATAAACGTGTGCACATAAATATCATACGCTAGCATGCAATAACACATAGTCATACAGATCTAACCGATCACTAACATAGCAACCATCCTACAACCAGGATATCAATCTAACAGACTACTAGCATAGCAACCATCCTAAACTAGGATGAAATCTAACATAACAACCATCCTAAAACCAGGATGAAATCTAACATAGCAACCATCCTAACACCAGGATGAAATCTAACATAGCAACCATCCCAACACCAGGATGTAAATCATGAAGGGTCGGCCTTGGTGCCTTAGACCCCGTTGATATAGTGAGGATAACTCACCTCGCAAGAGTCGGCTCGGTAGATAAAATCCATCTCTTGGATCGCTGCCACAAACTCCACCACCTATTATCATAATAAAACCATACTCGTAAGTTCTTAACCTTTCAGGGTACCCCATAAGTCAACTAGTAAACCCCTGGTCAAAGTCAAAGTCACAGTCAAGGTCAACAGTCCATGTTGACCCTAACTCGTCAAGTATCCTTAGCTACTCACCGAGTTCCTTGAGATTGTCGCCCACTCGCCGAGTCACCAGAGTGACTCGTCGAGTTCCTAAGGCTCGCGATCAAAACTCTAAGGTAACTCGTCGAGTTTCCTCCTTGCAACTCGACAAGTTCACACATATCCATCAATTAGGGAAACCTTAACCGACTCGCCGAGTTGTTCATATAACTCGTCGAGTCTACGGCAACCTACATCGGACTCGTCGAGTTGTTCATCCAACTCGTCGGGTTCATGCCCATCTTCATCTGACTCGCCGAGTCAACTATGCGACTCGTCGAGTCCCTTCAGCCCTTTAACCATGCATACACTTTTTATGCCATGCCAAGGCCCCAAATTGCAAATCCAACTTCCTTAGACACGCTTATCATGTAAAATTGCAAACTTTACGTGCATGCAAGGCTTTAAGACCCTAAAATGACAAAACTAAGATTGTAATGAGGTCACATCCTTGAAGGAAAGTTCATAGTAGGAAAAGCTGATGACTTTATGAATCTAGAAGCCAAGGGGAGTCCAGATCTGAAGTTACAACTTCAGATCTTGGCTTTATCACGAGAAACCTTTCTTAAAACTCATGTACAAGAGGTTTTAGGAGAAAATGAGCCAAGGAAAACTATCTAGTACCTTCAAGAGAGTGCTTGCTGATGCAGAACTTAAATTCCACAAACTCTTGCTTCAACTAGCTTGTTTTCCCAAGTGATTCCTTCACCAAAATCCTTCCTCCAAGCTTAAACTCTCCAAAAGAACACACACACTCGAATTAGGGTTAAAGAGAGACAAGAGGCTGTAAAGGGGAGACTAGGGGAGGCTAACGATCCTTTAAATAGGGTACAATGCCCCGAAATTTAGGGTTTCATCTGCCAGCTCCTACTCGTCGAGTTCCTTATTGGACTCAGCGAGTACGTCACTAAAACATGCAGACCAACCCGCTGCTATTCGACGAGTAGGGAAACCAACTCGTCGAGTAAAGCTTGAAAACAAGAAAATTCTTATATTAATTCAATACCTGAGAATCCGGGCGTTATAATTCTCCCCTACTTGAACTAGACTTCGTCCTCGAAGTCTACCGCAGCGAACAGCTCCAGATAGTGCTCCCGCATCTCTGCCTCTGGCTCCCAAGTCCACTCGGATACTCTCCGGTGCTCCTACTGTACCTTTACCATTGGTATCTCGTTGTTCCGTAGAACCTTCCCCTTCCTCTCCAGAATGGCCACGGGCCTCTCCACATAATTCTGATGCTCATCGACCTGAATATCATCCAACAATATTACCGCCTCCTGATCCATAATTCATTTTTGCAACTGCAAAATGTGGAAAGTGTTGTGGATTCGACTAAGCTCCTCCGGTAGCTCTAGCCTGTAAGCCACCTTGCCAACTCTGGCAATGATCCTGAACGGCCCGATGTAACGGGGACCCAATTTCCCCCTCTTCCTGAAACGGAGCACACCCTTCCAGGGTGAAACTTTCAGGAGTACCCTATCACCCACCTGAAACTCCAACTCAGATCGACATATGTCAGCATAACTCTTTTGTCGACTCTGGGCGGTCTGCAGTCGCTGCCTAATTTGTTGAATCTTCTCGGTAGTCTGCAAGACTACCTCTGTCCGTCCCATCACCCTGTGTCCGACCTCACCCCAACAAACTGGGGTGCACCATCTCCGTCCATACAACAGCTCGAAAGGCGGGGCGCCAATGCTGGAATGATAGCTGTTGTTATAGGCTAACTCTACAAGCGGTAGGTAGGAATCCCAACTACCACCAAAGTCAATGACACACGCCCTCAGCATATCCTCGAGGTTTTGAATGGTACGTTCGTTCTAACCGTCTGTCTATGAATGGAACATTGTGCTAAAGTGCAACCGTGTGCCCAGCTCCTCGTGGAACTTCTTCCAGAATCGGGAGGTAAATCGAACATCCCGATCGGAGACAATGGAGACCGGAACCCCATGGCGAGCCACGATCTCGCGGACGTACACGTCTGCCAACTTCTCGGCCGATGAACTCTCCCGTATGGCCAAGAAATGGGCACTCTTGGTCAATCGATCCACAATGACCCAGATGGCATCAAACCGCTTTGTCGTTCTCAGCAACTTGGTAATAAAATCCATCGTGATCTGTTCCCATTTCCACATGGGAATCTCCAAGGGAGGCAGCTTTCCGTGTGGCCTCTGATGCTCGGCCTTGACCATCCTACAGGTCAAGCACCTCTCGACATACAAAGCGATTTCTCGCTTCATGCACGGCCACCAGTAGCTCAAACTCAAATCCCGGTACATCTTGGTGCCCCCGGGTGGATAGAGAAGTGAGGCTTATGAGCCTCCTCCATGACTGTCTGTTTGATCCCACTAGACATCGGAACCCAGACCCAACCGCATCGGGTTAATAATCCCTGGCTGTTCTGCACAAACCGGGTGTTCTCACCCCGGATCCTTTCCAACTTCCAATTCTCTGGCCGCATGCCCTCGACCTGAGCATCTCTGATCAAACTCACAAGCGGAGAATCCACTGCTATCCTCATGCATATCGCTGGGGTGGAAGTCCCAGCTAACTTGTCGCTCAGAGCGTCCGCCACCACATTCGCTTTACCAGGGTGGTAAAGGATCTCGCAATCGTAGTCCTTGACTACATCCAGCGACCTGCGTTGCCTCATGTTCAGGTTCGGCTGATCCATGATATGTCTCAAGCTCTTGTGATCCGTGTAAATGGTACAACAGACCTTGTAAAGGTAATGTCTCCATATCTTGAGAGCGAACACCACCGCTCCCAGCTCTAAATCATGCGTAGGGTATCTCATCTCATGCGGCTTCAGTTGCCGCGATGCATAAGGTATCACCCGTCCCCTCTGCATGAGGACCACCCCTAAATCTATGATGGATGCATCACAGAACACCGCAAAATCCTCAACTCCCTTCGGGAGTGTCAAAACCGGAGCTTCACACAACCGTTGACTGAGGGTCTCAAACGCCCTCTGCTGCACAAGGCCCCACCGGAAATCCACCCCCTTCCTCATCAGACGAGTGAGGGGTACTGCAATCTTGGAGAAATCATGTATGAATCTCTGGTAGTACCCTACCAATCCTAGAGAACTCCTGATATCTGAGGAAAATTTCAGAACCTCCCACTGCATAACTGCCTCGATTTTGGCCGAGTCGACCAAAATCCCATCCTGTTAACGAGATGCCCGAGGAACTGGACCTCTCGTAACCAAAACTCGCACTTCGAGAACTTGGCATATAGCCGCTCTCATCTTAGAACTCCCAACAACTCCCTGAGATGCTCCTCGTGTTGCTCTCAAGTCTTGGAATACATCAAGATATCATCTATAAATACGATGACCAAGCGATCCAGCATCGGTCTGCAGACCCGGTTCATCAGATCCATAAATATTGCTGGCGCGTTAGTGAGCCTAAACGGCATCACCATGAACTCGTGATGAACATAACGAGTCCGAAACGCGGTCTTCTACATGTCCTCCTCTCTGACCCGGACCTGATGATATCCGGACCTCAAATCTATCTTGGAGAACCAAGATGCCCCCTGCAACTGATCAAAGAGATCATCTATCCTCGGGAGAGGATAACGGTTCTTCACCGTCAACTTGTTAAACTCCCTATAATCAATACACATCCGGTGCGATCCGTCCTTCTTCCTGACGAAGAGGATCAGTGCTCCCCATGGAGAACTGCTAGGTCGAATGAACTGCTTGCCCAACAGTTCCTGCAGCTGTGATGATAGCTCTTGCATCTCGGGTGGCGCCAAACGGTACGACACCTTGGCAATAGGAGCCGCACCCGACACCAGGTTGATCTGGAACTCGACCTGCCTCTCCGGAGGTATCCCTGGCAAATCCTCCGGAAACACGTCGGCAAACTCCCTAACCACTAGAACTTCTAAAACTGAAGTTTGGTCTCCAACCCGCATGTCTACCACGTACGCTAGGTATCCTGCACACACATGTTGAATATACTGCCGAGCTCTTGCGGCTGAACAGAACCCTGACCCCGCTCTGGTGCCCTCGCCATATACAATCATCTCTCCCCCACTTGGGGTTCGAACTACCACTCGCTAGCCCTCCCAATCTATCATGGCACCGAAGCGACTAAGCCAATCCATACCCATAATCACGCATATTTCTCCCATGGGAATCGGAATCAACTCTATCGGGAAGACCACTCCGAAGATGTCCAACTGACACCCTCGGTAGACCGATGAAGCAGAAACCCCGTGTTCGTTGGCGATAGAAACTCGCAACGGACACTCTAACTCGTCCACAAGCACACCAAACTCCCTACTAAAGGTCTGAGACACGAAAGACCGACTCGCTCCCGAGTCAAATAAAACCAAAGCAGGCAAGGAGTTAATTAAAAACGTACCTAATCACAGGTACATGGATAAGCATAAAACATACATAATAAATGAGATAAAGTTTAGAAACCACATCTGATGCTGCTCTGACCTCCTTCGTTGTCAGCTAGAAAGCATGCCCCTGGGCCCTCAGGGCACTGCTCGACCCTGACTCCTGTCAGTAATCCTCTATGTAGCCGACACTGGAGCCTGCGCCGGCCTGGCTGCGAGCTGTGGACAATTGGTCTTCACGTGACCAACCTGATGACAGCGGTAGCAGATCCTCATATCCTGAACCGGGGCTTCCTGACGATAATCCCTCGCAAAATGCCCCTTCTAGCCGCATTTGCGGCATCCGCTACCAGACCTATAAGCACCCGAGTGCCCCTTTCCGCACTTGCCACAAGTGCGGCCCTGCTGTCCCCCTGACATGGAATCAGCGGTCTTGGACCTCTTTGGCGCCGGCTGCGACTGTGTCGGGGCCCGACCCTGCTCTCTCAGCTGTAACTCAATCTCAAGCTCTTGCCGCCTGGCAGCCTCCTGTAACTCCGAAAGTGTATCACAATGTTGGGTTGCCACAAACTGACGAATATCCGTCTAGAGCATGCTCAAATAACGAGTCATCTGAGTTTGCTCAAAAGCAAACTCCGAACGGAACATTGCCCTCTCAGTGAACATATGAGTGATCTCCGTCACCGACTCCCGATCCTGTCTCAAATCTAGAAACTCCTAAGCTAACCGTTCTCGCTCGACTCGAGGAATGTAGCGAGCGCGGAACATATTCTTGAACTGCTCCCAAGTAACATCAGCTCTCTGCTCGGCTGAGTAAGATCCAGTCATCAACCTCCACCAGTCCTTTTCCCTGGACCTCAGCAAGTTCAGGGCACATCTGACATTCTGGTCAATAGGACACAAGCATGTGAAGAAACATCCCTCCACGTCAGACAGCCACCTCATGGCTTTGATGGGGTCCTGAGTCCCATCAAAAGTAGGGACTTTGTGTTGTCAAAGTCCCGATACTGAAAAGCCCCACCGGCTCCAAACCCTGCTGCCGATATAGCTGATGTAGCTGTCGCGGCAGCCGCCTCAGTTAAGGCTGCATAGCGATCATCAAAATACTCCACCATAACGGTCTTAATAGACCCGAACATCTCCAGCAATTCAGCCTGAAACATAGCAGTGACCTCATCATGCAGGATCTTCCGGATCCTGTCATCCATCTCATCTGGCCGATAGCCTCGGGTGCTGTCGGCGCCCCCTGTCCGCCGTCTCCCTCTCCCTCTCCTGATCCTGAACCGGATCCAGTCAGCAAGAGCCTAGTCATCACCATTCTGAAACATAACACAAAGTATCAGATAATCCACACAAAGAACTGGGAACCAACTCCCAACTAAACCCCTAAGGGTTGTGACTTCCTTGCTACGCGTATGGGTCCTGTGCTTTCAGTAGTACGAGCCTATACTACCTTCCACACCTACCCATATTTGTCTCAAGTATCACCACAACTCCCTATCATACATATCATAGCTAGCGCTCAATCCTCACTCCTAGAGGAATGCTAAATATCACTTAACTGATCTCCCAGCCTCACACAACCCACCCATCCTTGAAACTTCCACCAACCCTGCAGCACTAGTGTATGCTAGCCATACATAACGTTGGACCCTATAGACTTTCGAATATCCAATCTTACCCTAAGCTCCCAATCAAACAAGAACAGAGCATAAGTCCAAATCAAACATTCTCAAGCTATAAGATCTTAATTTATGTATAACCGTGATGCATACACTAAACAACTATAGTAATGATGTCAATCTCATATAAAGGAAACCTTAGGCTAGCAGACATCATGTAATCAGGCAATTCTATCATGTAATTCCTGAGGATCCCTAGCCTAGCACTAGCATGTTGTTCTAACATATCACATTATCAAATACGGTATGGTATTTTGGGGTCTATCCGCGAGCACCGGCTGATCGTACGCTTGCGTCCCCTTTATTTTATTTTGAAAACATTTTAAGAAAATCGTTTCATAACCTTGTCCTCAGTTTGAGACTAGAGACACAGGAGTGTTTCCTCCAATTCACTCAAACCAAGGCTCTGATACCAACTTGTAACACCCATAAAAATCATGCCAAATTTAAACTTTTAAAACATTTCAAAGCACGTGATTATTACAAAACTTGTTTTCAAAATAGTATATTGTTAGAGTATCCCAGAATCAAATCATAAATCATAAAATGTGAGGAGCGGTACGATCACGCCTTCGCCTTCCTGTGATCATCAGAAGTACCTGAAACATAATTAACAACTCTAAGCCCGAAGCTTAGCGAGTTTCCCCCAAAATACCAACTCCATACATATATAACCATATCATCCAAACATATAAACAACAATACAACTTGCATAATGAGCCATCAGTCTGACTGGACCGACTCCTGGTCCTCAGTCTATCTGGACCACTCTCCGAGCCCTCAGCACGTCTGGACCGCCCTGCTCGGGGCCTTCAGCCTATCCGGACCGCTCGCTAGGCCTTCGGCCCGACTAGATTTGCCCGGCGTGGGCCTGCAGTCTACCCGGTCCGCCCAGGGTGTCTTGGCCTACTGCACACAGCAGGACCTTCCTCAACCCTTTCCCCAACCAATAAACATGTGCACATAAATATCATACCCCAGCATGCAATAACAGATAGTCATACAGATCTAACCGATCACTAACATAACAACCATCCTACAACCAGGATATCAATCTAACAAACTACTAGCATAGCAACCATCCTAAACGAGGATGAAATCTAACATAACAACCATCCTAAAACCAGGATGAAATCTAACATAGCAACCATCCTAACACCAGGATGAAATCTAACATAGCAACCATCCTAACACCAGGATGTAAATCATAAAGGGTCGGCCTTAGTGCCTTAGACCCTGTTGATATAGTGAGGATAACTCACTTCGTAAAAGTTGGCTCGGTAGATAAACTCCAACTCTCGGATCGCTGCAACAAACTCCACCACCTATTATCATAATAAAACCATACTCGTAAGTTCTTAACCTTTCAAGGTACCCCATAAGTCAACTAGTCAACCCCTGGTCAAATTTAAAGTCACAGGCAAGGTCAACAGTCCATGTTGACCCTAACTCGTCGAGTATCCTCCGCTACTCGCCGAGTTCCTTGAGATACTCGCCCAATCGCCGAGTCACCAGAGTGACTCTTCGAGTTCCTAAGGCTCTCGATCAAAACTCTAAGGTAACTCGTCGAATTTCCTCCTTATAACTCGACAAGTTCACATGCATCCATCAATTGGGGAAACCTTAACCGACTCGTCGAGTTGTTCATACAACTCGTCGAGTCTACGTCAACCTTCATCGGACTCACCAAGTTGTTCATCCAACTCGTCGGGTTCATGCCCATCTTCATCTAACTCGCCGAGTCCCTTCAACCCTTTAACCATGCAGACACTTTTTAAGCCATGCCAAGGCTCCAAATTGCAGATCCAACTTCCTTAGACACGCTTATCACGTAAATTTGCAAACTTTACATGCATTCAAGGCTTTAAGACCCTAAAATGACAAAACTAAGCTTGTAATGAGGTCACATCCTTGAGGGAAAGTTCATACTAGGCAAAACTGATGACTTTATGAATCTAGAAGCCAAGGGGAGTCCTGATCTGAAGCTACAACTTCAGATCTTGGCTTAATCACGAGAAACATTTCTTAAAAATCATGCACAAGAGGGTTTAGGAGAAAATGAGCCAAGGAAAACGATGTAGTACCTTCAAGAGAGTGCTTGCTAATGCAAAACTTGAATCCCACGAACTCTTGCTTCAACTAGCTTGTTTTCCCAAGTGATTCCTTCACCAAAATCCTTCCTCCAAGCTTAAACTCTCCAAAAGAACACACACACTCGAATTAGGGTTAAAGAGAAACAAGAGGCTGTAAAGGGGAGGCTGGGGGAGGCCAATGATCCTTTAAATAGGGTGCAATGCCCCAAAATTTTGGGTTTCATCTGCCAGTTCCTACTCGTCGAGTCCCTTATTGGACTCGGCGAGTAGGTCACTAAAACACGCGGACCAACCCGCTGCTACTCGACGAGTAGGGCAACCAACTCGTCGAGTAGACGTTGAAAAAAAAATTATATTAATTCAATACCTGAGAATCAGGTTCTCAGGGCGTTACAGGCGCCCCTAGTATGCTTAGCGTACACACGTATTCTCAGCATACCCCCAAAGTCCGAAATTTCCAAAATGCTATTATGGGCCCTTTTGCACTCTTTCGTTTACTTAGGAGCCAAAATGAAATATAATTCAATTATAGGGTCAAAATTAGAAGTAACTCGTGGAATAACAATAATATTTTATTAGTTGAAGTTTTATTATACAAGTAAATGCTTTGAGCATGCTAAGTGTTTATTTCATGAATTTTCCTAAAGTATTGAATATATATGTTTAGAAAGTTATAATTGCCAAAAACATGTTATGTGATTGTTATTTGAAATGTAAAAGCTTATGTGTCATAATTTTTACACAAAAATGATAAAGTTTATTTTGTAATATTTTTACACAAAGTTGTAAGTGTTTCCAAGTTATTTAAAGTTTATATGTTAGTATTTTTTTTTTTTTTTTTTGAAATAACAAAGTAAAATACTTCTAATTACCCTATATGTCTTGAGTTAAACTTGAACTAATGACCTTTCATGGTACTTTTGTGTGATTGATTTGCATAAAAAAGGATGATTATGCATACACTGAATGTGATTGCATAAGAATCAAGTAATGTGCAGATAATATATGTCCACGTAATGGACCAACACATGGTATCTTCCTTCGTAAAGTAGATAGTAGATGTCTTTTATCATGATGTCATTATATGTTGAGTCCTTCTTCGTATCTTGGTCAACTTAACGTCACACAAGGTAACATGGTCTTTTTTATAGACTCAACATATGGTACATAACCGTCAATTCTACGTCATGCATGGTGACATGGTCTTTTCTATACCCGTGATACGGTACGAACCCTTCAACTTTTTTTTGCCAGCGGAATGTGATCATGTATTGCATACATTGCATTTTATATGAACTATGTTAGATAAAAGATTTTGTTAAATACGAACAAGTTTTGTTATCTTTCCAAAACTAATGTAACTCACCATACATTAATGTCTTACGGATTATATTTTAATATCATGTATCTTAGTTTAAGGTTCAAAAGTGCAGAAGACAATGATCCCTAGAAGATGACCCTTTTGGGAAGATTAGAAAATGAACCTAGTTTTTGTACAGTTAAAATAAGTATGTACATAGGCTATCTGAAATGGATTTACAAAATATTAAGCGACAACCGAAGGAAAGATTTGAGGCATGCCATTTTGATAAGTTGGAGCAATATCTCCCTCTTCTAATAAACAAAACCCATTTTGGCCACATATTCCTATTCTAAATTGACACTTTGCCACGTGTCATGTTATACAACATCCCCATATTTCCCAAAAATTAAAATTAAAATTAACATAAATTAATTCAACAATTAATCAGGATTGCACATTTCAAATTCAAAAATCCCTATACTTCCGAATTATATATATTATATCAAATATCAAATACAAAATCCCTATACTTCCGATTGAATGGTTCAATGTTTCAATTTCAAATTTCTTTTTTTTTAAACAAAATCAATTGTGTTTGTAAATTTTTGGTTACATGTCCTATTTATTTTTTGAATACTTTTAAAGATTTTAAAGAATCCCAAAAAATCAGCATTTTTAATTCAAATTTTAAGATTATACATATCGAAAACTTCAATAATACGTCTTTCACTTGCGTTCCAATTCCAATTGTCGACTTTCATTGTGCTTTCTTCTTCAACATTAAGTTTTCTGCAGAAAATACATCATAAAAGAAAACCGGTTAGTTCATCTTCATATGTTTGTAAACCAATAATTCTAATCTTTTTCTGAAAATACTTTAATAACATTCTGCTTTCAGTTCTTATTTCTTTCTTCAAATGCATCCTACTTTACTCATCTATGTCTGATTCGATTTCTCCATATATGTTTTGATTCACTGATTTCATATAGATTTTGATGTGTTTATTTTGTTTTCTTATTTTTTCTGTATTATGATATGTAATAATGTCGTAAGAAACATTCCAATTATTTTTTGCAAAGTTTATAATTGCATACCAGATTAAGTTTGGTCCATTCTGATATATAATCAGAGAAATGTGAAGAATATTTTTTATTAAATAATAGCTACGTTTTCCATGAATGCGCTGTATTTTTTTTTTTCTTTCAATTTACTTACCGAATCAATTTTCTTCTGGTTTAACCACTAAGAGTTTGGTTTAAAATTAAGTGCATTCATGGAAAACGTAACAGGTCTGATATTTTTTTTATTTTTTTATTTTTTTTATTTTTGTAGTGTCTAATCTCATTGTTTTATGAAATGCTAACTGTAAATATGAGTTTTTTATAAACTAATAATAATAAATCAGATTGGCAATTTCATATAAAGTTGATATATATTATTAAAATAAAAAATACAAGTAATGGCCCATGTTAAATTTTTATAGCAATGTTCTTTGAAATAGGGGCAGTTTCGGTAGATTTTAAAAAACAGGGACAAATTTCGTCATTTATCAAATTACAATGTTAAAGGTTGGAGTATATTTTTGTGAATGTGAAAAATTATTATGATGCATTATTTTTTATAACTATTAAGAAGCTTTATTGAAACATGGACAACTTGGACCATTGTGCCCCAATACAAAAATTTCCATTCTATCATTGGCATAATAACATATTACCTTTTTAATGAGTAATTTACCGGTACAACAAAAATTTATCACAGTTACAAAGTATGTTGCCCAAATGCAATATTTTATTTTCATTTTTCTAATCTGCCCTAATATATCAATTTAGTTTCCAAGTACATTTGTATTTGCACATATACTTAAATTTGAAAAATATGTTGAAAGTAAACAAATTTACTTATGTTTTATATTTGTTCATGTAAACTTAATGCATAAAGGGTAAAACAGTAATTTTTGCAGTCCATGTTTGTTTATGTTGATGTGTATTTATCTGTTTATGTTATTGGTACATGTATCACATTATTAACATATATTGGTACATAACTATTTTTCCATCCATGCTGAGGTAGACAAGATGTAGTTCCATGACATATCTGTTCATATATAATCATATAGTCAAGGAAATTGCTCAACAAGTAAGATAATTATCTTAGTAACAAATATTTGATTTAATATGTGATTTTATAAAACAAAGTTTAAGTGTTTAATACCGTAATCAACTAATTTTTAGTATTATACTTACACCCCTGTCATGTCATATTTAAATTGAGGTATTTTTAAAAAATCATCATTTTCCTTAATTTCAAAATACATGATAAAACACCAAGCAGGAAATACAATATAAAACCAAAATTTCAGATGCTTTATTTTGAATTTTACACACATTAACACTAAAAATTCAAAATTCGTTTTTCAAATGCAATCACCTAAACAATTTATTAAATACTTAATCTAGAATCTATTCATACAATTATTTGTGCATCTTCTACAAAGAACGAAATTTTTTGATTTTACCTTTATTCCTCTTCTTCAAAACGTCTTTCAGCAACGACGCCATTATTTCTTCAAAACCATTTTTCCAGATTTTTATCTCGATCCAGATATCTTTCTTCTCTGCTCTCTATTCATTCCTTATTCAAAAACAAAGTTGCACCCAGGTTGAAAAAAATAAAAATAAAAAAATCGCAAGGTTAGAATAGTTTAGGGTATTAGGTTATGAAAATTCATTTTATCTGAAGAAACTGTAAGTTGTTTTAAAACGCAAATTCAAACAATTATTTATAATAGGACTTCACCACAATATCATATTACCTGCGGCTTGACTCCGGCGAGTTGATTTGGCCAAACCGCTAGATTTCTATTCCTTCTTATTTAGGGGTGTTTGGCTTAGCTTTTCAAGTCCAAAAGTGCTTTTTGAAAAAGAAAAAAAGCAAAGATGTTTGGCAAAACTGGTTTTAAAGTTACTTTTGGAGTTTTTAAACAAGGAAAATGAACTTTTTGGAAAAGTAAGGAAATTCTGATTTTTTGTAACTTTTCCAAAAAGGACTTTTGAGCTTTTAAAAGCTAAGCCAAACACCCCCTTAGTCTATTCATCTGTTTGTTGCCACATAAAGTTGTTTTAGTAGAGTGAGTTACAATTATAGTCCCTAGACTATATTAACATAAAATTTTTGCCCCTTGGCTTTCACTTGAACAATACATTTAAAAAATGTAATTAATTAAGAAATGTGATCATTTAACTCTCGATATATTATTATAACATCTTTACAAAGAAATATCAACCAGAAAAATGGGTTATGTAATGATACTAGACTTCAGATGGTATCATTGGATAATCGTGTCATAGAAACAGTGGTCTTAACTAAAAGTAACATTTGACATTGAGTTTTTATTTCAAGTTGGTCTTTAACATCTTCAGACAACAAAATTCATATAAGTTCAAAAGGAGACAACAAAATTATATTTTTTACTTATCAAATAAAGTTGTACTTATTTACTATCCAAAATCAAATGCTTTTTTATAGTTATTAATTTTTTTGGTGGATAATTTTTTTTTAACTTACCTCCCGTGGTTTCCACGGGTTATAACCTAGTTTTTCAATATATAGGTTCCAATGAACTGATATGGACAGGGAAGCTCCAAAATACAACCCTAAGTATGAGAACTGAAGCCAATGGTGTAACTGATACTCCTGAAAACTAGCTCAATTTCAACAGGATTAGAATCCATTCAAAAGATGCAACTTTTTCCCCATGTTACGTTATGCCCTGATGATAATTCAAAACACCTTAATATGTGAACCAGGTTCCGCGTATTATTGTGGACCAATTCCCCATGAAGATTGCATCGTTAGCTATTATAGATGTGAAAAAAATAGTTCACCATTTGGAAGTTTGATTACTGAAAATACATTTTTAAGGCCTCTTCCATAGGATGATAGGGATGTTTAAGCCCTTCACAGTATAAACATAAATAGGGAGGTTGGGTAACCTTGCATAACCCCTATCTCCATAGTGAATTCGGAAGTGGTTGAACCATGGATAAGGGTAGACAACCTAACCGATGATAAACAACCCCGAATCCAGGCATGCCAAGTGTATTGATAGCTGATACGGGTGATGATTTAATCCGAGTACTTACAATTAAGACAACTGAAGGCCTTCTCAAAATCTACGTTAAATATAAATGCTTTCTCTTTGTTTTTTCTCGAGGTATATAATCACTTCATTGACGATAAAGGGATCGTCAAAAATCTATCTTTTACGATCGACCACTATTTGAATGGGGCTCATAACCATTTTTATTACTTTTTTGAGGTGTTCATCAAGAATCTTAGTAATTGTTTTCTATAGGCAACCGGTTAAACTAATGGGACGGAAGTTCTCTAGAGTACCGGATCTGTGATCTTGTTTCAAATATATATTAACTCGCCGTATCAATGAACATGTGATGAATTAGAAAAGATAATAAATTGTTGATGGATACCCTATTAACTTCTAGTGTTTTGTACTTGCCTGTTTATTGAATGTTCTTCGTCTACATATTACATAGGGTACATATATATATAGGGGTAATATTAATAATAAAGATTTCATATCTGCGAAATATTAAAGAACTGTTGATGGATACTGCTTTTCTTATGCATTTTGCCTAAGTATAAAATATAGAGCCACGTTAGCGAACACGTGATGTTTGAGAAATATCAATAAATTATTGACGAACAACTTCTACGAATATGTCATGTCTGAGAAAAATATAAATCGCTAATGGATAATCTCATAACTTGCATTGTTAAGTTTCTACTTCAGTATTATATATACTTGCATGATTAAATCACATATCATATGCTCTAAACGGGAAATTAAACTTGATCTTAGATTAAAATAAATAGCATTTGTTATACTTTATTTTCATTATCCACAAAGACTCTTTTTTTTTCGCTTTTTCATCATGAGTCTTAATGATGCACAGCCACGTGAGGTTGTAAACGGTGGGACTTCGGTTAATGGGAAGGAGAAACCGAGGGAAATTGTTCTAGGTAGGAATGTGCACACTAGTTGCCACGAGGTAACAGAGCCTGATGATGATGATGAAGTTACCGGAGAAAGAGAAGCTTATATGGCCGGTGTGTTGGCCAGATATCGAAAGTCCTTGCTTGAAAGGACAAAACATCATTTGGGTAACAGTCTTTTTCGGTCTTATTTGCTGAAATTTATGTTTATGATCTTGTTTTTTTTATTACACAATTGTTTATCATGTCTAGAAATATCCAAGTGATATATGTGTGCATGCAGTTCTTAGTTTTGGCTTTGAGGGCTAGTGGAAATTTGTCATATGACAGTGTTTGATGTTAATCTTTGATGTTATTTTTATAAAAAAAATATAGGATATCCGTATAATCTGGACCTCGACTACGGTGCGTTGTCTCAGTTGCAGCGTTTCTCCATTAACAACCTTGGGGACCCATTCATCGAGAGCAATTATGGTGTCCATTCCAGGCAGTTTGAGGTTGGTGTATTGGACTGGTTTGCTCGTTTATGGGAGTTGGAAAAGAACGAATATTGGGGTTACATTACAAATTGTGGAACAGAAGGCAATCTTCATGGCATATTAGTCGGGTTTGTATGATTTTATCTCATTTCTTGGATTTTTTACTATTTGAATACCTTTATATATTGTGTAAAATGTAACAGGAGAGAAGTGTTTCCTGATGGGATTTTGTATGCTTCTTGCGAATCCCATTATTCCATCTTCAAAGCAGCAAGAATGTATCGAATGGATTGTGAAAAGGTCAACACGCTCCTTTCTGGGGAGATTGATTGTGAAGATTTTAAAGCAAAACTTGGTCTTCATAAGGACAAACCTGCAATCATCAACGTGAATATAGGTTCTCTCTTAGGCTCCATCGTTACACACACAGGATATGACATCCAGTGTTTGATATGTATTAAACTGACATGTCAATGGTACAAATGTGTTTTATTAGTGCAAAACACATGAACGTTTATCGTAAAAAATAATCCTAAAAAGCTTGTCCATCCTATTATTTACATTTCTACAAACGAATTTGCAGGAACAACAGTGAAAGGAGCTGTGGATGATCTTGATCTGGTCATAAAGACCCTTGAAGAAACAGGATTTACACATGACCGATTTTATATCCACTGTGATGGGGCTTTGTTTGGTCTAATGATGCCTTTTGTTAAACTTGTAAGTAATCCGTGATACTATGAATCTTATAACGTAATGTATGCATGAAGGGCCAAGTTACACGGTTCACTCGGTTAATTGAGTAAAAAACAATTTTTTTGAATAAAAAACTTTATCCAAACACACATATTAACCGTTCAGCCATTTTATCAGTATAAAACTTAATAGGACAAAAAATAAAGAAACATTCCTGTAATGGAAAAAAGGAAAATGGTATTTGAGTAATTGACAAATTTGCCCTCGTTTATTTCATAGCTCATAAATTGCACTTTCTTGTACAATCAGGCACCAAAGGTATCTTTCAAGAAACCGATTGGATCCGTGAGTGTTTCCGGTCACAAATTTGTGGGGTGTCCAATGCCATGTGGCGTTCAAATAACACGATTAGAACACATCAACGCGCTTTCAAGAAACGTCGAATATCTTGCTTCACGAGACGCAACAATCATGGGAAGTCGTAATGGTCACGCCCCATTGTTCCTTTGGTACACTTTAAACCGAAAAGGGTACAGAGGGTTCCAAAAAGAAGTCCAAAAATGCCTCAGAAATGCCCACTACTTAAAAGGCCGGTTAACCATTGCTGGAATTAGTGCCATGCTCAATGAGCTCAGTAGCACAGTGGTCTTTGAACGCCCACAAGATGAGGAGTTTACACGCAAATGGCAGCTTGCATGCCAAGGAAACATTGCTCATGTTGTGGTGATGCCGAATATAACGATTGATAAATTGGATGATTTTGTTGATGAGCTTATTGAGAAACGTGCGATTTGGTATGGAAATGGGAAGCTTCATTCGCCTTGTGTTGCTTCGGATATTGGTGAGGGTAATTGTTTATGTGTGTTACACAAGTGACACGTGTTACTTTATATGAAATTATGTTGATTGTTTCAATGTATTTTTTTATGGTTATTTATGTTAGACGTTGGAGTGTTGGGATTGCTATTGAAAAGAAAGCATATTGCTGTTTGAAGTTAAAATTATAAAGTTAAATTCGAGAATTATGTGGTATGAAATGCCTCTTCAATAAACATGACATACCAACGACTGTTAATACCATAAAACCTTCCAACTTTTGGCACTAATTTTGCAATCACCAAAAAATGTGTTAGTTTGAAAACTCCTAATTTGTTCTATCATTTTTGAACATTAAAACCACCAACTAACTCCTAGACTAGCATTAAGATAGATCAATGGTCCAAAAAAGATTTGAGGAATAATAATAATAATAATAATAATAATAATAATAATAATAATAATAATAATAATAATAACTAGATAGAAAACCCCGCTTCGTGGGGGTCGGATTCGCCGCTAATATCAAAGAAAACTGACTGAAGACATTATGTAAAAGATGGTGTCATCGTTTATCAGTCTTTCGTCATGGAAGTAGGATACTATAGTTGGTTGTCTATGAAAGTATGATGCCTAAAAATGAAATAAAGTAGAAGTGAACTGAGATCTATTCTCTTTTTACAACACATATGTTGGATTCTTAAAGCTACACAGATAAACAAAAACACATATTCAGAATTTAAGTATACATCTTTAAACACAAAAACAAAATGCTTATATCAAAACTTTGCAATATGTGATCATGTCATTTGGTTAGAAATAGAAAGACCTAAACAAAATAGACAGAGGGTAGAATTGGGAGAACAATTGGTTTAACTTTACTTATATCAAATTGAAGATGTCATTGTGCAGCCCATCACCCCCATCATCCTGAAAATAAAGCAATATTTGACTTGGCATATAGTTACATAGGAAAGTTTGACTATTGACCAAATGTCTAAAATGCCCTTTATTTTGATTAATAGATACATACGTTGGCCACATATTTGAAACCTTTTTGATAAAGGTGGGAAGCTAGCTACTGATAACAATCAATCCTGGATTGCCTCAATCGTTTCAAGAATATCTATGATGTTCGACTGTTCTTTGCACACACAAAGCTAAGAAAAAAAAACTGTAAGCGTAGAAAAATACATTTTTACCCTTGTTACATACACTTATAAATACATTGGTAATATAAATTTTGATACGCGAATCTTCACTGATGTTGTGCAACAGTTGCATTGTGTCCAGCTTACGATCTGATTTGAGATTCCATGTAAGCGCAGCATATGGCCCTACTCATCACAAACATTTTTCTTCATCAAAATACACAAAAGTATTTATACCGAGAACACATTTTTTAGGAGAAATTATGGAATCAAATTTTAGATGAAATCCCACATGTCACACCATTAAAAAAGAAATATATAATTACATTATATATAATAATAATAGTAATATATAAAAGCTTTTTAGAAAACATGAAGAGAAATGGGAACTGATTTAAAGGATTTGCATACACACTTTTTATAATTTAACAACACTATATTTTAATTTAAACCTATATTCACAATATACTAC
Organism: Lactuca serriola; assembly: GCF_051521515.1. Classification (NCBI taxonomy): domain Eukaryota; kingdom Viridiplantae; phylum Streptophyta; class Magnoliopsida; order Asterales; family Asteraceae; genus Lactuca; species Lactuca serriola. The sequence continues at coordinate 245,594,500 of NC_136412.1, forward strand.
AATTATCCGAAGGATTAATTTAGCTGAAGTACAATAACCTTTTGTGTCAGATCCTATATAATAATAAAATGATGTGCTTGAAAATCCTTTACAAAAAATGAATAAAGTAAATACCATGGTTGGTGCCAATTTACTTATTCAGTGGGTTTCATTGTTTTTATATTACATGATTAAGAACAATTAAATAAATTTTCAATTTTCTCATGACTTTGAGCACTACCAAATGTTTTCATGGTGGAAGGGCACTTCTCGCCTTCTTCCTATTACATTGACTCAACTGAAAGTAAACGATTTGAGGGGCGAAAAATTCGGCTAGAGTAAAATGGTCAAGTTTGGTTACGTGATGTGTAAAGCGCTGTAACATCCATCAAGAAGTCAAATGCTCTAATCAAACAGTTTAAAATCAACATCTTTATCAGCTATAAAACATCCTCAAAATGTCCATGTAAAAACAATGACTTAATCACATATTTTAATTTTCTTTGATAGCTTCATTTGCCTAAAGTTTCAAGAAAACAATAATAGATGTAAGACAACTGTTTTTTGAATGGATTAAATACAACAATGACATCATTTATAGATAAATGTAGAACATACCTGGGGTGGTATTTCATTGCCATCCACTGTATAAAGTTCTACAATCAAGTGAAGCACTACAATGGAAAGAATAAACATGGCATTATATTGTCAAAATGAATGAAGAAAATATGAAAGCTTGATAAGAAATAGTGAATATCAGTCATGTCAATTTGTCAGAGTGGGTTTTAGAAGTTCCCCAAATCACTTGTGTAATGTTCAAATCAGTAATATCCTTTAAGCATTAAAAAAAAAGAAAAAAAAGAATTCAAGTTGAAGATCCTGCAATAATCCATGAAACTGCAGGCCAGATCCTGTTGTAGATCGAGTGTGACTGTTTCTCCAAATATCATCCACTGATACCTCTTAAGGTACATGTCAAACAAACATGTTAATAAGCTATACTATACAATGGTCAACCTGGAATGGAACTTTGTTAAGTTATAAGTAGACTTACTCACCAACAGTTCTATGTACTCGTACATGTGAACCCAAGTACCTATAATCTGAGAATGTATTGAATGCATGTCTGGAAAAATAATATTATTTAAAGTAAAATTAGCTTCAAGATTACCAGGAAGGTCAAGAATCAGTTATTTTAGGGTTGAAAAAAAGAAACAATAACATACTTCCATCTGATCCAGGCAGTCCAAATTAGCTCTTGTAAGCTATAGAAACAGCTGGTTGAATCGGATATTTCATCAAAAACATAGCATGCAAAATGAGATACAATTCCAATTAATAAGAAATTCTTCGAATACAACTAAAAATACACTCCAAATGATTCCATAGTAAAGAAACAAAATCGAAGATTAAGGGGTGACAATGGTAGAATCGGAATAGCAGGGTAGTTCATCTTAATGGAAGTTGAAGCAAAAAACCCTTTTCATGGATAATTAATTCCTCCTACAAGAAACATCACACCAAAACAAATGATGAAAAAAAAATTAAACCCAACTGTAGTTACTAAAATTGTATCACCTCCCTTGAAATAATTTTAAATTTACCAAACTACCCTTCACTATATGGAACATAGCAATAGCAAGAGGAGAAAAATACACCAAAAACTCACTGTTAATTAATCCTGCAAGAAACATGAGACCAAAACAAATGAAAAAAAAACATTAAACCTAACTCTAGTTACTAAATTTGTATAACTTCCCTTGAAATAATTTTAAATTTACCAAACTACCCTTCACCATATGGAACATAGCAATAGCAAGAAGGACAAAAACACACCAAAAACTCACTGTTAACCCCCCCTGCAAGAAACATGAGACCAAAACAAATGAAAAAAAAAACATTAAACGCAACTCTAGTTCAACAACACTTGTGCTACCTGAAATCACAAAACAATAGACAAAAATGACTAAATTTTTTTATGAAAAAAGAGAGGATAACTACAAGGTATAGAGGGTGACATGGTAAATTACCTGGTTTGAAACACAACTGAACCAAGCATCATAAGCAGAACCACCATGCCAAAGAAAGTTCTTGAAGCCAAACATTGATGTCCTTTTGACTCTATTTTACAATAAGTGTATACCTCAGGAGAAAGCCCTTATCGAAAACCTGCAACTAAGAATTATGAAGCAAAGTCAACCTCCGTATACACCTTTTAGATTCCCCTTCAATAGATTCCAAAAAGAACACTCCTGAAACTGAATCAAAAGGATTCCTACAGATTTTCAGTTATTCACACACAAAAAAAAAGGGGAAGTCAAGGAGGTGGAGAAGAGGTGTGACGGATAGAAGTGGATGATTGATAGTCATCTTTGTGAGAAGTGTGAAGGGACATAAAGGCATATGAGCAGATGCGCATCTTCATCCCAAAGCAAATACAAAACTGCAAATACGTTGAACACAAAGGGAAAAAAATAAAGCAGAGAAAGATACCTGCACCTGAATCTGATTTATCTTCATGCTTTCGGCGACTTCATTGAAGGCGATGAACAGACACCGGAGGTTTGGGAGGAGTTCAATCGCTATTCCTCCCGCCACCCTTACGAAAAATCGAGGCTTACGTTGGCAGCGAAGTCGATATCCCAATCGGCAACATCCCCAGATGGCAGAGAATGGGAAGTGGTGTGTCGTGGGTGTCTCTCTAGTGGCGGTGAGACACGATGGAGATGAAGGGTTTATAGAAAGAGATAGCGAGGAAGATCTCGAAGCGGGATCACCAATAGCTGTAGGCGTTGACTGCTTTTTGTGAAACAATGGAGAAGGCAAGCAGTAGTCGGTAACGATGAGAATGAGGGAGTAGAAAAGATGGTCGTCGAGATATTTGAGCGGTGTAGCGGTTAACCCAATGAACAGTGACCGGTTACACGATCAACAGTACCTCGAGTCAGGTACTGTAGCCGTAGCCTGTATTTCCTAAAAAGAAATGGGTGAATTATGACAAAATGGTAAGGAACATTATTGCAACAAAAGGTATAGTTAAATGACCATTTTTGTCATTCCCTTAGTACAAATCTCAAACTGCAACAAAAGGAATACTTAAAGGACCATTTTGTCATCCCTTAGCCACTTTACTGTAGCTAAGGGTGGAGAATTTTAATATATAGTATAATAATAATTATTATTATTATTGGAAATGTTGATTTATGCACAATCAGCGATATATAGGCTAGGGATATGCACAATCAGCAGTCATATGAACTGTTGATAAGCACAATCAGCAGTCATATGGACTATGAATGAGCACAATAAGCAGTTGTGAGTGTTGATTGTACATGTCCATAGTCCATATATATAACTGCTAATTGTGCGTACATGTAAATTTCCAAAACAAATAAATAAATGTCAATCTTTTTGAGCCTATATATGACTTAGACGAACCATTTGTAGAAGATCAGTGTTTTCGGTTTTGAAAAATGATGAGTGTATTAGGAGTTCTCAAATTTTTGCAAATCTTTTGGTTCTCACAATAACTTATATATATATATATATATATATATATATATATATATATATATATATATATATATATATATATATATATATATATATGTCACAAAGTTTTTTGTACAAATCAATTATACATAAATAAATCATTAGTACTTGTCAAAAGTTTGAAGACTTGAATTAAGAAAACTAATTAAGAAAATTCAACTTGATGTAAAAATGAAAATTTCTAAATGTTAAATTCATGTATATAAATTAATTTATATCTCATAAACTACACACCAATATTAATTAATTTACATCAACAGTATTAATAGACAATATAAATATAAGGTATAAACAAAAATATTTAAGATAAAAATTGTAATTTTTATTACATAATAACTAATAATAAAATATAATAGGTTTTTCTCCGTAAGAAACTATTCACCAGAAAAACTAATTACATCGCCGCTTTGTGTGGGCATACATGTAGTATGTGTATGTGTGTGTGTGTGTATGTGTGTAACGCCCGCAGATCCGAACTAGTCAATTTACAGACAATAAGCATCAAAAATGAGTTTTTGATGGAAAATTATTTAGAAGGATTAATCCTAACTAAGTTGTAGTATATGTTACAAGGGTTCAGTACATATAAAAAAACGCCGAAATCCGAGTTATAACGAAGAAGTTATGACTCGTCGAAGTTTTTCGGCAAAACCGGCACGGCATCGGGAGACGTAAATAGTGAATTTACGATAGAGGACTTTTTAGCCTTAGTAATCTAAACAAAATTCGTAGAATATGTTAAACTGAGAGTGTCCATAAAAAGAACGCCCAAATCTAACTTCGTATGAGGAAGTTATGAATTTTCTAACATTTGGCATAGCAGTGCACGACCCGAAACTCGAATTTTAGTTCGAGCGGTTTTTGGCCTACGCGGCCTAAATGAGAGTTGAAGATCTCATTAATAGGAACTCAACGGTAAAAAGACAGACGGAAATGGAGTCCGTATATAGAAGTTATGAATTTTACACGGACATTTAACAGTATAATCTCCTCCTACTATTAAATTTAAGATCGGTCGAGAATTAGCCGACGGAGTCTAAATGAAAGTTTTAGATCTTATTTTTACCTTCGCACAGATATAAAGAATGTCGAGAACAGAGCTCGTATGTTAAAGATATGGACGAAACTTGGTCCCTACTCTTCGAGAGCGATAAATTCGATACAGTTTTGTAAATCTGATGTAGAATGAGAATTAGCTGACGACGTCTAAATGAAAGGTGTAGT
>NC_136412.1:246291754-246419254 GCF_051521515.1 Lactuca serriola
TCTCATGTCGTGAGATGCGTCTAGACCCGGTTCTGCCACATGTCATGCTCTCTCACCATGTGTCACACTCTTTCGCCAAGTGTCCCAATGACTTGTCTCATCTCACGTTGTGAGAAACATATCCTCACGCTCTGATGGTCAAAAGTTGACCATTGACTTGACTTTCATTGACTTTCTCAAAATAGCAACATACTTTCATGTAAACTTCAAACGACCATAACTTTCTCATATGAACTCCATTTTTGACGATCTTTATATCCACTGAGACCTCTCAACAAGCTCTACGACATTACTTAATCATATTTTGCTAAATAGAATTTCTCAAATTGAAATAACTCCATACTCTATTTCCCCTGCTCGCTTTATATCATTCTATATCTTCTAAATTGATACATGGTTACGAAAGATAGGTATTATAGTATGTATCCTTCCGTGTAGAATATTGTTATGATGTAGTGATCTGTTAGCCTGGTAGATCTGTTATGATTACATGTGTTTGCTGGTTATTATTTGTTTATTTTCATATGTCAACATATTTCGGTTGGGTTGAGGCGGTCCTGCTCGGTATTGTAGGCCAAGATACCCGGGCGATCCAGTTGATAATGTAGGCCCAAGGTGAGCGATCCAACCCTTTTTTTGTAGGCTCAGGAGAGTGGTCCATGTGTACTATAGGCCTTGCAAGGTAGTCCAGTCAGACTGAAGACTCATGTGTGCATGCATTGTATGTGTATTGTTGTGTGAGGTATTTTGGGGAACTCACTATGCTTTGACCATAGTTGTAGATTTAAATATTTTAGGTACTTCAGATGACCAGAGGAAGGCAAAGGCTTGACTGTACACTTCATCCAGCGGTTGAAATGTTTTTGAGAGATATTATGTTTTAATACTCTAATTTTATGATATGGTTGTGAGACAACATTTTTATGACTTAGGTTTTATGGGAAATGGTTTATCCTTTTTTGAAATTTTACTATGTTTTTGGGATGTTACACCTCTTATCTTCGACATTAGAACCCGCTGGATTTACTATGTTTCTCTTGCCTCTGACGACTACCACCTCCCCTGTCATTGAATATTTATATTCCAACATACATGTGGTTGTCTACTGTCACCATTATACTATATATTTCTACCTTATAGGCAACGAACACCTCTTAGTCCCTTTTCAACCGTCATCGTTGATTTTGAATTTAGATTTACGAATTTCCATTTGGTTGTGGTAATGGTATTAACGATGGTGTCGATGATGGTTGGTTTTCTTTTGACGGTGGGTGGTAGTGGTGGGGGCGATGTGATGGTATTGGTACCGACGATGGTGGTGGTTGGTAGCTGGTTTCGGTGTGAGAACAAAAAGTTATCACATGATCATTCGAAAAAAAAAGTTAGGTGTTTTGTTTCAACTATATTATAAGACTAGTCATTTCTATTCTATTTTGCTTTAGACGTTCTATTTTGTATCTTTCCAAAAATCTGTATTTTTGACGGTGGTTAGTGGTTGGTTTTGTGGCGGAAGTAAATGGTGGTGGTGTATGTATTAGTGGTGGTGGTTGTTGTAATGGTAGTGGTGGGGGCATCCCTTAATTAAAAATAAACATAATAAGAAATCCAAAGGAGAGGTTTTAGTCGATTCACATGTACGTATCAGAGCAATATATACGTTAACAGCACCTCACAGGCTCACACCTCAGGTGCAAGATTTGGAAACCACTAGTCATATCAATTTTTCAAGAATTAGACCAAAAATATAGATTGGATCAATCTGAAAGGACTAAATCTATATATTACTCATGATGTTAACTTAAATCAAGAAATTGTAGTAAAACCGATTAAATGGAAGGACAAATTAGACTTTTGGTATCTAAAAGCTAGAGGGTCGTATGAAGGGGGTATTTTCAATTTTCATAATCAACTCTTGTGTACTAACAATTTATATTTAAACATAAGAGTACTCTTAACATAATTATACACAAATACGAAAGTCCAAATCATTAGCTTCATATCACCTTGAAAAACGTTTACGATAAACACAAGAAACTCCAAGATTTCTTCGAAGATATAAAATCAGTTTCATCCCTTTTTAAAGATATTTCAATTCTTATATTTTTCAAACTTGCTGAATTTATTCATAATTCTTTCGAATTACTCAAAATAACAATCGGATAGTGTGTGCTTTTGTAACACACATTACTAAAACTAGCAACAATAAGCTTTGATCAGTGGTAACGAAAAAAACCTTTATTTTTGTGGCTTTTTAAAAAGAAAGTTCTAAAATCCTTGGCAAGACGTTTCACTAACATCAAATTTTTATATTTATTTACTAAATAGTAAATACGTTAAGTACACAAAGTTATATGCATCTTATTTTCCTTTCTTCACGTTTATCCATCTTTATATTTATCATAGGCGTGACATGTCACTTTTTTTTTTTTTGCTTATGCAAATAATAAATAGATCATTTTGGAGCGTTGATTTTCAACCAACATCAATATGACAAAATGAATACAACTCATGCATTGGTGTATATGTGTAATTAGTGTTAGAAAATCCAATTTACCTTTTAAATCGTTAAATCTATACTTTGGTTGCAAAAATAAACATTAAGATACATATTTAATTTACATGACACTTAGGCTATACCCATCGGTAAATTCTTTACCTATTCGGTCGTGAAGAAAAGATTGAAATAAAGGGAAATAAACAAAAACAATCGACCAAAGTTTTTGCATCAAACCAAGTTTGTGTTGTATTTTAATATTTAAAGGATCAAGTTGTTTTCTGTTTGAGACAAGTTAAAATATAATCTACCAGTGTATTTGAAAAAATTATTTTGACTATTCTTCAATATTCAATTCGTATAGAAAATTTTATTATAACTTTTATATTCTACCATTGAATGAAAATCAATTATGATTTAAGATAGGATAAAAAATGGGCTGAGATATCTTTTGATTTTATATATTTTATCGTAGATTACTCGTGATCATATTTTTATCTGTTTCATATTTACGTATAATATTTATAGGATAAAAATACTTATAAATTATACTAATTGTATTTATTTCATAAAAAATAAGATTGGGTTAGATTGTATAGATGGAAAAGTAAGAAATTAGTTTTTTTTAATGAATAGAAGTTTTTTATTTTGAAAATCTAATTAGAACAATAAAAATTGTAGTATATTTAGATTGGAAAAGAGTTTGAATTACACTATTATAATATATAATTAAAAAATAAAATAAAATAAAATAGGACAGTATAATAAACAACTCAACAAGAAAGTACTTTTAATCTTTTATAGTTTCGATTTAGCATTTTTTTTCTCTTATCTATGCATTAATTTGCTATTACACAACAATAAAACAATTATAAAACACGTCAATATGACGCAATATCATACAATAACAGAGATAAAAAATCAATTACATACTACGAAATTTATAAATAATTACGACTCTAAAAAGAACGAATATTTATTCAACTCATATGTCTATTAACAAATTTTATATGTTCATGCTAGTTATAAAAAATGAAAGAAAGGATGCTCATATTTATTACTCGTACCACATTGTTTGTTTTTTTGACATTATTTGAGAGTTATAATGATACAAAATCACGAATTTTGTGATTTTTAATATAATAAAATCCAAATACAAGGAAACATATTGTCTATGTGTGTTTACTTTTAAGGTATTTCTTAAAGGTAGTTGTAGTAATTCACAACCAACAATATTGAGGAATAAGGTCATATAACTCAAAGGGATCTTTTGCGTTTCCATAAAGGGAGTGTACCTTTTTGTGGCCCACAGGGACCCGTCGATACTTCTATTAAGTCGTGGGTCTTGCAATAGAATTCTGTCCACTTATATCATAACACGTCTCCGTCTCAGTCGGCTACTGTTACATCAAGTTTTAACAACTTTTAATTTAATAGTGACAAAATTGCAAAATGGGTCCTGTAATTTGTCAATTTCTGTGGGTGAGGTTAAAAAAAACTTTATTAACAAAAAATGTCCCCAATTGATGGTTTTGTTGTAGTTATGGTCCCTACCTCGTTAAGTTTAACAGCATGACTGTTAACTTTTGTCAAATGACGGATTTACCCCTGGAACTATTTCTACAGTTTTATCTTTTTACCAAACAACAAGGACCAATTATGCAATTTTTCTTTTACATTTTATTGATTTATTAAATAATTGAATTACTTTTTTCTTTTTAACTTTTTTTCTTATTGTATTATTTTTTATTGGATTATTATATATTAATAAATATTATATTTAATATATTATATTTATATATTAATAAATATAACTTTTTTTATTATTAACTTTTTTTAATTTTTTTTTGAATTTCTTCTTTATTGCATTAATTCTTTTTTGTTGGATTATTATATATTAATAAATATCATTTTTAACATATAATATTTATCTATTAGTAAGTGTTATTTTATTGGATTATCACAATCATTTAATTATTTTTTTTTTATTTTTTTATTTCGTTAATTCTTTTGATTGGATTATTATATATTAATAACTATTATTTTTAATATATTATATTTATATATTAATAAATATTACTTTTTTTATTATTAACTTTGTAATTGATTTTTTTTAATTTCTTCTTTATTGCATTAATTGTTTTATTAGATTATTATATATTAAAAAAATATTATTTTTAGCATATAATATTTATCTATTAGTAAGTGTTCCTTTAATGGATTATTAATTTTATTTAATTAATTTCTTTTAATTTTTTTATTGCATTAGTTCTTTTTATTGGATTATATTATTAATTTTATTTATAATAAATAATATTTTTTAATTGTTTTTATTTTTTTTTAATTTCTTTCTTTATTGTTTCAAATAAAAATACCAAAAAAATCTCACCAACCCCAACATTCTCTAATTTATTTGAAATATTTGGAAGATAACATGTTTTGGACAACACCGCTAGGGGTGTTCACAAAGCGGTTCAGATTGGATAGTAAAAAAATTATAAACCGTGACAACGGGGCGGGTACCTTGCTAGCACTAACCGTAACCGAACCGAATTGCTAAAAAACCTAACCGAACCGAACCGTATAAAGGTGGGTAACCATGGTTCGGTTCACGGGTATCCGTTAAATATAAAAAATAATAATCAATCAAAACTACAAACTCCATTTTAAATAATTCTTTTCTAAAAATAAAAAACTCACAAAATAAAGAAAAAAAATCAGTGCTTGCTAATAAACCAACTCTTTAATATTATAAAACCAATCATCAATTCTTTGATATATCGATATTTAATATTTATTAATTCTTGTTTTTTTTGCATATGGCCTCAAACTAATTCTTTGGTTATGAAGGATAATTAATTTGATATCATAAAACCAACTTCACTTCTAGATTTTCTAGATTTACGAATAACAAAACATAATATATTTGATTTACGGTCAAAGATAGTTAGTTGTTTGATGTTTAAATTACAAGCAAATATATTAATATAACCCAATCTCATATATATATATATATATATATATATATATATATATATATATATATATATATGGCGGTTCGGTTTGGGTATCCGCGGATATCTAAATATTCAAACCGAAACCGACCTATAGGTACCCGGTTTTTTCGGTTTCAGTTTTGGTTTTTTCGGATTCGGTTTTTTTCGGTTTCGGGTTGGCCAAATCTGAGGATTGATTACTCGGCGGTCGATCGAACGAGTACCGAATAACGAGTTCTATAACTTTGTCACCACCTATGGTGGCTATGATGGTTTGAAAACCATCGATCTAACATTGTCGTCATCAATGATGGTATCTGTAATGAATGGTCGGCTGGAGGAGGTATGCTTTATGGATCTTTTTTGCTAATAAACTTTTTTTTGAACCTTACCCACAGAAATTGACAAACCACAGGGACCATTTTTGCAATTTTGTCTTTTTCTTCAAACTAAAACATTTCTATTATTATTATTATTATTATTATTATTATTTTATTAAAAATATAAATAAGTATCAAAAAATTTTAATTCGTTATTATTAATATTGTTAATAATACATATAAATACGTTTAAATAAAAAAAGAATATTAAAGACATTTTCTTAAGGATGACGATGGAGGGGATGGTGATGATTTCAACATTGAAATCATGAATGTATGCTTGTGTATTCTCACTTTGTATGTGTCAATTTCACATTTGTTATTATTGTTTTCAATTATGAATATTAGCACTTAACAATTTAAATGAAGTTGTCTATTTGTAAAATTGTTTATAAATAGTTTAAGATAGAAGGATTTCCAACTTTGTTTATAAAATTGTTTAAGGTAGAAGAATTTCTTTCAAATCCAACATTTTCATTACAACATCTACATAGGTAGCTTGTATCAAAATTTAAAAGTACTAATTACAATATATTGTTTAATAAAAAGTAATATGAAATGTTTTTTTTATCACACTGTATTTGTTATGTTTTCAAAAATCCACATGAATAAAATAATGAAAAATGTCAACACACATGTTACTAATACATGTGGTAATCGACTCAATCATGATCTTGATTTGATCTTAGTTGTGGACCCAAAATCGATTCTCTCTCTCTCTCTCTCTCTCAATATATATATATATATATATATATATATATATATATATATATTGCCTACTTACAAGTTTAGAATGATAAGGAAACAAAAAAACTAAAAATTTAATTATAATATTGATTGTCCATCATGTAAAATCACTATTTATAAACAATTTCAAAAATATGTAACTTCTTTTAAATTGTTATGTGTTAGTATTTTGAATTGAAAAAATAACAACAAATGTAAAATGAATGCTTAAAGCATCATCATCCCCTCTATATTCACATTAAAAATGTCTTTAATGTTTTTTTTATTTAAACGTATTTATATGTATTATTAATAATATTAATGGTAACGAATTTAAAAAATAATATACTTATTTATATTTTTAAAATACTAATAATAATAACAATATAAATAATAATAATAATAATAATAATAATAATAAAGTTTTTGTTTGAAGGAAAATCATAGTATTTTTCGCGGAAAAGTCATAATATTTTGGGTCAGTTTACGAAATAGTCATAAAATAATTGTTATCTGTTTCAATCGGTCAAAAAGGTTAAAATGAAAAAATTTGCTAGTTTTTAGGATCTTTTTTGTAAACAAAAAATTAATTTATGACTAAAACGTAAACTCGACCAAAAGTTTGAGGCTTGATTAGTGATTTTAATGCATATATATATATATATATATATATATATATATATATATATATATATATATATATATATATATATATATGCCTACTTACAAGTTTAGAATGATAAGGAAACAAAAAAAACTAAAATTTTAATTATAATATTGATTGTCCATCATGTAAAATCACTATTTATAAACAATTTCAAAAATATGTAACTTCTTTTAAACTGTTATGTGTTAGTATTTTGAATTGAAAAAATAACAACAAATATAAAATGCATGCTTAAAGCATCATCATCCCCTTTATATTCACATTAAAAATGTCTTTAATGTTTTTTTTTATTTTAACGTATTTATATGTATTATTAATAGTATTAATGGTAACGAATTTAAAAAAATAATATACTTATGTATATTTTTAAAATAATAATAATAATAATAATAATAATAAAGTTTTGGTTTGAAGAAAAATCATAGTATTTTTCGCGGAAAAGTCATAATATTTTGGATCAGTTTACGAAATAGTCATAAAATAATTGTTATCTGTTTCAATCGGTCAAAAGGGTTAAAATGAAAATTTTTGCTGGTTTTTAGGATTTTTTTGTAAACAAAAAATTAATTTATGACTAAAACGTAAACTCGACCAAAAGTTTGAGACTTGATTAGTGATTTCCCATTATAATTAACATATTTTGACATACCCTTGTATGTTATATTACACTTGGGAAATTGTCATAAAAGCCCTTAAGTTTTTCAAAAAGTGTTGGTTTTACCCTTGGATGAGTTTTGGGGTAATAAAGTCAGATACTTTCGCTAAATGTTTCAAATATCTCATTTATGAGGTTGCACCCTTAGTAGCCGGTTACCCATGTGCTGATTTGGCACTTTAGGTGACATGTCAAACATGGGCCCCATTTTATAACCCATTCCCACGTAACCCTTCCCCCTCCCCCCGTTTTGTGACAACCGTCAAATTCAAGTCAAAGTCAAAGTCAAAGTCAACAAGTCAAACCGGTCAAACTTAACTAGTTCTTCTATGATAAAAGTTATTCTATAAAAATATGCATTGGTATGCCAAGAATTCAAGTGTTTTGGATATTTTATGTGTTTAGCAATGTACAACCCTAATAAGGGAGCTAAATGCATCAAAACACGACTATGGACCCTTTTAGGGACTTAAAACAGTCATAAACGAAGCATAACAAGGTTCACGAACCTTGCATTGTGAGATTATACACTAATAATGGCTAAAAATGAATCTCTCCCAAATCTCTCCTAAATCTCTCTCAAAATCTCTCTCAACTTTTTATAGTCATCCGGGTCATCCCGACCCTTAACTTGGCCAAAAATCACTCAAAACGGGAAGTTTACTTGAAAAACAGCCCTTTAGGACCGAAATCCTTCTTAAGGATTGAACGTCTTGGAAGCGAAACCCTAAGAAGCGAAACACCTTAAGAGGACCGAAGCTTCTCAGAACCGAACTCATCTCTTCAGGACCGAAGGTCCCCTTCAAAACTGAACCGAAGCTGTCAGCCAACCGAAACCTCTTGCAGCAGAAATGAACCGAGCCTTCCCTTCGGTTCCTTCTCCCCACTCTCGGTCCTCATCTCCAAGAACCGAACCCTCGCAGGTTCGCCACTTCTTGTCCGATTTTCGACTACTTTCACCTGTTAAGCCCGTTTTTGACGTTTTTTACGGGGATTTTCACCAAATTCATACTTTATCATTTTAAACTCCCTAAACTCATATTTTAATCACATCCTAAGGATTTATTAATTATAAATCATTATTTTACATTAAAGAAAATAGCTTAGGATATTTTATGCTACAAGTGGGGCAAGTGTGTCCACTTGCACCTATGTGTCACTTTCTCATTAGTCCAACCTTATCCACATCACACACATCAATGTAAACATCCCTTCAACCTAGCCACTTGCTCCAGCAATCCTTCATATAAAGAAATACCTGGGGATTTCTTGATCATTTTCTTCACCATCAAACACTTAACGCTTCTTAACCATCAACAGAGCCTCTTTTTCCCTCAACTTCCAGCCACAATTTTGAAGTGTTCTTGAGTTATTTATTCACTTATTGGTAAGTATTTCCTTCTAACTCAAGTGCTATTACATGTTTTCATAACGCTCTTGAATCATCTACACACATTAACATGAAATCGTTCATAGGATCATCCAAAAACTTCGTGTGTTCATAAAGTGTTTTTGACTTGAAACTCATCATCTTCAACCTTCCATCCTTCAAGAAATCACATAAGGTGAGTTCAAACCCCTACATTTTCCAGTTTTCTTTAGTTTTCAGGGGGGGCATACAAGTTAAATCATCAAAACATATACAAAACTTAACTTGACAGCTTACAACAGAAAAGTTGTGACCTGTTCACAAACTGTTTTACCCAACTTAAACTTAATATTTTTCAAAACTGTACAATATGCAAGTAGTTAAAGTTTATACCTTTCCAAGGACTGCTCGCACGTGTTTATACGCTTTTTCTACAATTTATAGTGATTTTTATAAAACTGCCTGTCACTACATCAACGAATTCAGACCAGTTTGTCAAAATGAACGTTTTCACACTGTTTTGAGACCACCAAAAATTATAAGAAAATTTATGAACATAGTAGACTATTTTTCCAAACTCTCATAGTTTACGGATTTTGTTTTCGACTTACGATGATTTTTCTATAAATATTCTAAAACAGGGACAGTAGAGAGTAAAACTGTTAAAAACAAGTTTAAGAGTTATACACACTTTGTAATATGTCGAGCAAAGTACGTAATACTAGGGTCAAATATACTTAATATTTTTATGCCATTTTATTTCTCTCAGGAATAAAAATCATATTTATAAAGGTCTTACATCATTACAAAACATTCATGTTAATCTATAATAAGTATAGTTTGTTAGTGACATTCACCTACACAAAAAAGAAAACACATACTTTTACAAACAAAAAGGGATTTTGGTTGCTTAATACGTAAACTTGTTAATGAATAAATTTGTGAGGCATCGTCTTCAGGGTACTCTTAAGTACCACAAAAAAGTCATGTAGTTTTAACCAGAATCTCTTGTAGGGAGAGCGTGATAGTTATGTATAGATCTATATTGGGTCTGACAAACCCGCACCTAAGCTGATTGTGTCACACCCCAAAACCGGAACGGCGGAAACGTTTTGGGGTGGATGACATCATGTCAAGTATCACAACATATGTAGTATAGTAATCAAAGTACAACAACCATTGCATTAATAGTAATAGTTTTACATGGTTTACATTACATAGAAAACATCAAGTAATACAAGTAATAATATAGGTGCAGCTTGGTACTAAACTGTCTTCATCCAAAAGCTCCTAGAATGTACCTGTCTAAAGCTGACCTGAGAATACAAGTTATTTGAAAGTGAGTATCAGCATTTTTATAAATGCTGGTGAGTTCATAAGTATTCAGTGTCATTTTATTCAAATAACTTTATAAAAGTAGTAGTTTAGAATCAACGGTGTATTAGAGTCCTTTCCAGAAAATCCCATATTTTCTAATTAAAAGCAGTCTTCTACCAAGACTGGACAGAGTTATGTGGTAAAAAGTAATTTTTCCTTAACACTATCATTATCAAATGTGGTATTGATTTTGAAAGAAAGTAGGAGAGTATCAGGGAAAATAACATATGCCTCAACAGTAAAGACTGCTGACTAAGGCAAAAAGAAATCAAAGACTCCAGGAGAGTATCGAATGAACGGTACGCCTGGCTCAGTCTAACAAAAGGGAGACACAGAACCCAGACGGTATCAAATGAAAGATACGTCTAGCAAGGTCTAAAAACAGTGAACACAGACCCCAGACAGTATCAACTGAATGATATGTCTAGCAAGGTCTAAAAATAGTCAATACAGTGTTAAAAACCGTTACCTTAAGGCCATGAATTATAAGGTAACCCTGAGATACTCGTAACCATACTGATAGACACTAGAGAACTTGACGCCCTACAAGCGTCGGTGTAGGTATGACATTTGTCACCCCTTGGCTTGGTAGGCCGTGGACTGTAGCTAGCAGTCAGGGTGTGGGGGTGTCAATCCCGTATAGATCTATACACACAATGTCCGCTCTCCCTACAAGAGACTCTGGTTACCAGCTTGACAACGGAGAAGGCCGTGTACTGAAGATGTATCTCGTATAGTGAGATCTGATGTAAAATATTGGACTAATGATAGAGACTCACAACTGAACTGACTAATGTAAACCTATATGTCTGTGCTTGTATACATAATATATAACTAATGATCAAACGACCTTTGGACGGACATCCGATCCCACCAGACCACATCTCAACGAAGAAAAGGAAATAGGGTGAACTAGCCTTCCTAAGTCCTTTAAACATTATTTATATAGCTTATACAAGCACAGGCATACATTTAACTAAGTAGAATCATTTAACGGAGTTTAAGTGTTTAACGAAGTAGAAGTGTTTCACAAAGTATAAGTGTTAACAAGTAGGAGCGTATCGTGAAGTAGAAGCGTATCGTGAAGTATAAGTGTATCGTGAAGTAGGAGCGTGTCGTGAAGTATAAGCGTATTCGTGAAGTAGGAGCGTATCGTGAAGTAAAAGTGTATCATGAAGTAAAAGTGTTAACAAACTAGTAGCACTTAACTAAGTGGGAGCATTAACTAAGTAGAAGTATAACAAGGCAGCAGAATCTAAGGAAGTAGGAGTATAAAACATGGAAGAAAACTTTAGTGAAAACTTTGGAAAACCTTTATACTTAAGAAAATCACGATTTGGTATTCTTTTATATAAGAAGTTTGAAAACCTTTAGAAATTCTTTGGAAACCTTTCATAAACAAGTTTTGATTGAAACTTGATAAAACATTTTGAGAAAAGCTTTGTACAAGTAAAGATGTTTTGGAAGACCATTTACAACATCATACTTGGTAAAAACTGTTGACAGTATAATAAATCCTTGTGCATGCGGGTTATCAATCACATGTGATTGATATGATAACTTGCATGTTTAACTTGTATTCCCCCCCCCCCCATAAAACATGTAAAAACATTTTAAAAAGGTTAATTCATGGGTATGAACTCACCTGATGTAAGTGGATCCGACGAAGGTGCCGGTTGGGTGCTCGGTGTCAAGTAAAGACTTGAACACACTTAGTGACCTATTAACATATGATAATATATGTTTACATACAATTAGTACATATAATACTAATTAAACATGTATACACATCCTAAAGTGCGGAAAACACTTTGATTAAGTGCTAGGGGTGTCCCGGTTAACATTTAAGGGTGTGTATGACTTGGATAAGGAGTTTACTCTTCAAGAGTAAACTCTTAGGAGAGATTTCGGCCCTAAACACCTCATACCCATGAGTTTACGGCCGTAAACTCATGGATGAGGTTCTTGAGTGCTAAATGGCCTTTTACCAATTGAGGGATGATGCTAGGTTTTGTTCTAGGGCATTAGAAAGGGACTAATTCAAACATATGGACCATTTGATGAGTTTACGGCAGTAAACTATGAGTTTATGGCCGTAAACTCTCACCCACACATTCATTATGTGTTTTGAAGGCCATAGGTTAATCAAGGGGTGAGTTTAGGGCACCATTTAACCCCTTTATAGGAGTTTACGGCCCAGGAACCCATTCATGAGGGGTTTATGGCCGTGAACTCCTTATGGAGTTGTTTTAATCAAGTTTAAGGTCCCTAACTTGTTGGGGGTTGATTCTAGAATTTAATCCAAGGCTATTGGTGTGTTTAAGTGGCTTTTAAACACTCAATTATGAGTCTACTCCCCATGAAGGTGAGTTTACGGCCCAAGCATGTTCTTGGGCAGTAAACTCATGTTTACTCTCCAAAAACTCGTTTCAAGGTGTTCTAAGTCCAGTACATTAAGTCATATAGCCATATCTAAGCTCCAAAGGTCGATTGGAAGGGTTTAACGGCTCAAAAACCCCTTATATGTGTGTTTACGGCCCAAGCATGTTCCAGGGCCTTAAACACATGAAAATGGTCCTAAATGATTGTTTAACCATGAATTTGAAGGTCTAAGATGCTAATCTATGAGTTAGG
This sequence comes from Lactuca serriola, assembly GCF_051521515.1. Taxonomy (NCBI): domain Eukaryota; kingdom Viridiplantae; phylum Streptophyta; class Magnoliopsida; order Asterales; family Asteraceae; genus Lactuca; species Lactuca serriola. The sequence continues at coordinate 246,305,053 of NC_136412.1, forward strand.
GAAGTTACCTTAGTGATTTGAAGCTTGAAAAGTGTGATTTTTGGACCTAGATCTTGGATTGAGGAGAGAGGTTAGAGAGAGAGGAGAGAGAGTGAAAAAGTCTCAAATGGACTCCACTCACCCTTATATAGCGGTTTGAGTCGGGGCTCAGTAGAAATCTACCCGATACTGCTGTTAAACGGGGCTTTTTGGTCGCACCCGATTAAACGATCGTATTTTGACTTGGTTGAAACTAAAAATTTTCAAGGGAATCTTGGGGTGTTTCTAATTTATTTCAACCTTTATAAAGTCATTTAAAAAGTCCCAAATTAATTAACCAGTCCAAAAGTTAACGGACAGTTAAATAAAACGAGGCTTATTAATGGAAGAAGGGGTTAAAAATGACGGAATAAATTTCGGGTTGTCACAGATTGCAACAGCTAGACCGACAGGTCTGTGGTGAAAATTTTCATAACATTCCAACGCTTAAAGAACGTTGAGTACGAGGTCTTCTAGTTTTTAGCATGGTTATAACAACTCACATGGGGTCTTAACAAAACATAAAGTTTACGGAGACTTAAGAACTACACACACACACCAAAAGGAGTTTTATGCACATATAAAACTACGTATACTATTTTAATTATGGGAATTTACTTACAAAAATGGAGTCTTAATACATTAAAGGCTACAAGCCATATTTTTTAAAACACATAATCCACCAGGTTAAACGTCATCATTGGCGAAGTGAGAACATCTTCAAACTAGTTTTCTTAATAGCAAAACTACACATTTGTAAACTAAGTATGGTATTTATACTTACATATTTTGGCGTTGGTTCAATTAAGGCTATAACACACTTTACGGAAGATATAGGATTTTCTGGAAACATTAGAGACTTAAGAACCACACAAAAAGGGGTTTTATGCACATACAAAACTACATATGCTATTTTAAGTATGGAGATTTACTTACGAAAATAGTGTCTTAGTAAATACTTAGTGGATCCGTTCGATCTAAAAACTTTACTAACATGTACACACCAAGAAATCGCACCAGGAACATATTTTGTTCACTAGTCTTTCGAATTTTGAAACGTTCTTTAAAAACATGAGAAAAACATATATATTTTGGTCTTAAGACTCAAAGGCAACATTCCATTTTTCCAAAGAACGAAAGGACATACCCATTTTACAACAAAATTGCTTATGAACTCACCAACTTTAATGCTGATACTCTTTCAAACTACTTGTATTCTCAGGAAATTAGTAAGTCAAGTATGCATCCAAGTTTCGAGAAGACGAAGCATCATAGTACCAAGTCTTAGTTTTGTTGTTTACTTTTGGATGTTAAACCTATGTAAATCAATTACAATGTAAACTATATGTTATCAATGAAATGGTTTTTGTTACTTTGATTACTATTGTACAGTTGTTGTGATACTGTGCATGACGTCCTTTGCCCCCAAACGTTTCCGTCGTTCCGGTTTGGGGGTGTCACACGTTTCTTGCATCCTCTCGCATCCACGGTATTCTCTCACGCAAAATGCCAACATCTTCTGCAAAATCAAGCTCGAATGTGAATTCACGATTCAAGAAGAAGATCGAAGTGAAGTGTTGGGTGAAGATTTATGCCCTGTGTTTGTTTCACGCACACCAGAATATCCAGGCAAGAAATTTTAGGGGTGGCCTAGTTATAAGGTAAAAATCATCTTCCATTTTCTTTATTTCATCATCCTGAGATTTTCAAGTAGGATTACACTAAGGGTATTATGCACTGACCTAATTATGTAGGGAAAAGGAGGTTGTAGGTTTTTCAGATGGGTTGACAATGAAGGAGTTCAAAAACAAGATATGATGCCAGAGTCAAATCGGCTTACAGAGCAGCGACAAATAATGGAATTAATGCAGATGGTTGTTGTTTTGTTAGCGCTATATTGTTCATACTTGTTCTAGTAGTATAGAAGACTTAATGGTAGTTAGCTGTTATGCCACTAGTATTGTGATCTTGAAATATATAGCTTTTGATGGTATAAAATCTGTAGCTTTTGATGGTATTTGATACTTTGGTAGGTATATTTAATGTTAGGATTGTAATTTGTAATGTATGGATGTTAATTGCAATGTTCAAATGGTTAACCTCAGTAAATGGAATTTGGAGTACAAGTTGGTTTGTTTTGTAAGTACATTGCATAAAATGGTATTGCAATAGATTGCATTAAATGGTAATTGATATCTATTAATGTATGGATGTTAATTGCAATGTTCGATGACTAATTTCAATAAATGGAATGGATGATTAATTTCAGTAAATGGAATTTGGAGTACAAGTTGGTTTGTTTTAGATTAAATTAAAATGGTAATTGGTATGAATTTGGAGTACAACTTGGTGAATGGTAACAATTGGTGAATTGTAACAAATGTTATTTCAGTAGATTGAATTAAATGGTAATTGGTGTGATGAGTTGAAAACTCTTAGATCGATTAGATCTTCAACAGGTTAATCAATAAAAACAAAGAAACACAGTAAACACGAGATGGAATCAAAGTATTGCTTAATGATTCAAGAATAGTCACACCTCAACAGAGCTCGATGAAGAACCTCCACTGTAGAGGCGCGCTAGGGTTTGTAGTACAATTATGAGAATAATAATGAATGCGATAATGACAAAGGATGCATGCATGCACCTTAAATACTAAACCCTAATAAAAATAAACACGGTTGGATATGCCCAAACCGGTAACAAAAGTGGGCTAAGGAGTGAGCCAAAGACGCAACACTTCAGGTCCCAACAATCTCCCCCTTTGCGTCAATTGAGGCGAGACTTCACTTCTGTTGATTTGCTGCAGTACGCTTCACCACATTGAATAGCTTCGGAATGATAGCATGCAAGACTTGACGAAAATCGATATACCATCTAATCATGTAAGTGAAATACTTCTTGTCACCTTCACTGTTCTGCTTGCATCTATGTATGATATCTAAAACGTGTTCCAAGCACGTTGTAGTGAAAACATGTTTGTCAATTAGAGCGAACAAGCACTTTTGACCTTCGCCTCTGGTGAACATCACAGAGTTGAGCTTCGAGTCTATCTTCCCCATCTTCATTCTGTTGATGTTGCTAGATGAACCAATGGGTACCACCGTTGGCTTCGTTTTAAGGACCGAAACAATCTCTGGATCCATCTTTGCCACTTCTAGAATATAGCACACCAATATCCTCTTGATGTGATCGATGATCGGCTCATATTCAACTGGATTGGTGAGCAAAAAGTTTTATAGCACAATCTAGTCGTGGGGATTAAGATTTGGTAGATCAGCCAGAGAAATTGTATGCTAAGAGTTAGCTGAACCTCTGGTCACCTTGAATTTAACATTAATGAATTTCCCTGCTGCAGTCGGTTTTAGTACCCTGGTAGTCGTTATCTTTTGAGCGCTCCAGGTAAGATACTGAGGCTGAGCAAACTCAAGATAGTAGTCAATCAGATCCCTGTCGACTTTTGGGTCAGGATGGGGAACTTTAGCAATAGGAAGGAAACAGTGAAAGTCAAATTCCTTTCAGGTTATAAGCATGTCAAACTGAGAATCCCTAGATTTCTCACGGTCTAGTGACACTACCGGCTCAAGCCAATGTGTGCTTGGACATTCTATAGCTTCCTTAATCAGCTTTTCCATTGACCAAATAGGAAAAAGCGTTTTCCTGCTTTCCAAGAGATCGTGAGCTTTTTTCATTTTTCTCTCTTTCTCTTCGGCTTCCCTAGCAGCCTTAGCATTAAGATCAAGTTCCTTGTCCCTTTGCTTTCTCTTCAGAGCCTCAGCAATGGTCTCTTCTACTTCGTTACTATCTTTTAGAACACCTTTTCCCTTGTCCTTCGCACTAGAACCCGAAGCTTCATTACCCTTCGGTCGTTCAGTGGTGACCTTCGATGGAACAGTTTTGCTTGTAGGAGGAGGCTAAGTAGTGCTTATAATTCCTTCTCCCCCTTGTTTCGGAGGGACAACAGTCTCCGAAACACCCTCTATGCGAATTAACATTTCAAGTGTCACGCCAAACTTTTCTGCAAGATGACGTCTGACAGAAAGAGTGAGAATTGAGTCGTGAGCTTCCAAAACATTGGAGAGAATGGCATGAACATCTCAGACACAACTCTTGACGATGATCCTCTCAAAGCGAAGGTTGTCAACCTCCTTGTTCGCCTGAGAAAGTTCCAGTGAGTTAGTCTTTAGTTGAGTTGTTTTGAGAGCTACTTCATCCATGATCCTGCTTTCCATGGCCAGATCTTCTTGGAGCTTCATGAGATGCTCATTGATAGAGGTCTGCAATTTAGTGTTATCTATTTGGATATTCTGACGCATGGTGGCAAAGTGTTGCTTTTTGGTCTCAAGAGACACAGCAAGCTTTTCCACAATGGTGTTCACCTTGTTTGCATTCAGCTCCACTGCACCCTGTAATGACTACAGAAAAATTTTAGCATCACAAATCAGTTTTTTGACTTTTTGGTCGCCTTGTTTACAGGACTTGGTGGAGGCATCTATAGCAGAGGTTGCCTTAGCAATTGAAGCCTCATGCTCTTTTACAAATGTGGCCATCATAGCCTTCACTGCAGCTTCTGAAAATGAGTCTTGGGAAGAGGAGGAAGGTTCCACAAGCTTGTAAAGCTTCTCGTGCAAATCCTTGAGGTGCCTCTTGGTTACTGGAGCATCATCATCATCATCACTCTGCACCCTGTATGGATTGTAGTAGAAGGTATCGAAATCGACACCCCTCACCACCAAGAATGGTATTAGTTGATGTCGATTGGGTAGGGGATGGAGGTTTGGTAGTAACAGGGGTTTCAGGTGCTGAAGTACGAACCCCCGTATCAAATACGTTGGTCTGAACTCCAGTAGTGGTTGTGGTTGTAGCTTCAGAGAATATAGGAGTAGGAATGGGAATGGTGGAAGTAGGTTGAGATGTGATGATAATGGAAATAGGGATGGAAATAGATGGAGGAGAAGGTGCTTGGGAGCGAACTGTTACCTCTGGTGTAGGCGAACGAGGTGGTGTGTCTCCACGAACCGAACCTTCGTCATCTGAGCTTTCACTCTCTGATTCGCTTTCGATGGGTTGATGACTAGTAGGCACGTACTCTGATTCACTTGATGAAGAAAGAATGAGCTTCCTAACTGCTTTCTTGGCTTTCTTCTGCTTGGGATGGGATGGTGCTGCCTTCTCAGACTTTCGCTTCTTTGGAGTCTGCACCTTCGATACTTTAACTCTCGCTTTTTTCCCCTCTTATCAAGTTTGTCTGCTTCTTCAATAGACCTTATCATTTCCGGATTGAGTTGCCTTGGACCAGATGAAGGGAGCTTCTTGTACTCCTGAATAATCTTGCTTTCAGTGGACACACAAGCATACATTGACTCTGGAATTGAGCCAATGAAGAGATACTTCGAGGGATCAGTGATAATGATTTTCGTAGTGTGAAATGTAGCGATGAAGGAGAGTAGTGAGTCTGCCATGATGGGAACATGATAGCGCTCCATTGTCCATTAAGTGACAATGGTCCAGAACCGGGCACAAGAAATTTCTGTGTGGTGAGAGGTAGATGACAAACTTTGAACCAGTTGTAGCCATAGAACCGAACCACAATCCAGGTTGATACCATTGTACAACCCATAAAGCAGAGTCATGAATGACTTGCTAGCACCATCTGAGCCGACACTTCGTTCTGAAAGCCCTTTGAAAAAGAGGGTGAAGAGTCCATTCCATTGAGGAGGAATACGCGTTTTCTTGACTTTGGTCACAGTAGTTAGGGTTTCGGTATACCCCATGTTGGAGAACATCGAAAAGAGCTGACCTGTGGAGATGGAATCAGGATTTACCATGGATGCTTCATAAGTAAGCCCTAGCAGCGAGCAGAATTGGCTCTTGGAGACTGAAGCCTTCTGGTTGAGAATGTCAAAATAAACCCTTTCTTCAGCTTTGTCATAAGTAGCAGTGGAGTAGATTTGTGAGAGGCACGCCATTGGGAAGACTTCCACCTTTGATAGAGCGATGACGAGTGGGGAATACTTGAGACATTCCACCACTTGATACATGTAAGTATCATAGGTGAATGGTGTGGTATCGATTAGCAAGTTTTGGTTAGGCTTGATTGTGAGAAGAGCGGAGCGACCAGAGGTTTCTTGAACTGAAGAAGATTCTGCCATTGTTGAAGCTTGATGAAGAGGAATATGAACAGTGAACACCGAATCGCCTAAAATCGCCTTTTTTGCTTGAGAGGGTTGAAGAGTGGTAGAGAGTTGGAACGAAGTATGATTCACCTTTTCGATTTAACCATTTCAACAATTTCTGATTCCTCTGCTTAGACATACTAGTGCACTAAGGTGTCCTTAGAGGATCAATTGTGACACGGTTTCATAATCACTAATTTAATCATAAAACACAATACTTAAGTACTCTCCCTTCTTTTCAAATTGGAGAGACTTTTATCTTTCTGCTTAATTGATTCTTCTTATTCGTTCTGCTTTACATTGAAACCTTTTCAACGATTCAGAATCATACTTAATCTTTTAAGCATAACCACATTTAATAAACTTTTAGCAAATCATGACAAATATTCTTATCTTTCTTTGTGGTGTACCTGTCCAATTCACAACAATGTGTACTAGATCTCCTAGTCCTTCACTTGACTCACATCTACATACGAACAAGGAATTAGTCTTAATTTCCAAAATACTACGGTTCCCATTCATCACACAATGTTAGTTGCATGATTCCAAGTTTCTGTCCAATTGAGATTTGGGTGATGAGAATTACTCCTTATTTGGTAAATTTCTGACACTACCCCAAATAACATAACTTCGAATCACATCATTTTCAATATTTCTATCAATAGAAATATACAAACATCAATTTTCACAAATGCCATTTCAAGGAAATATAAATAAGACAAAACAAAATTTATTTTATTTATAAAAGTGCGGAAAAATTTGACCTTACAACGCAATTACAAATGAAAACTATGTTACTAAACATTTCTAAGCAATCTATTCTAACTCTTAACCAGCAGCTCAAAAATCTAATCTTCGAATCATGTGATCGAAATCCATTTCTTCGTGATCAGACTCAGTTCACTCTTCCTTTAAGCTTCCTTTCTTTTCTTCGATCCTACAAAACATCAAAATGCAATCTTATCACATCATGTATTAAGAATCTACAAACAGGAACTTAATAGAGTTAGATAGTGGATTTTACATGAAGCAGAGTCATACATTTTGACTCTCCCATCTTCACGATCCTTCAGGTAGATACGGTAGCTTCGCATCCAATGCCCCTTCTCTTGGTAGTAGAAACAAAAGGACTTTTTTGGAATAGGACATGGGACACTCTCAGATTCAGCCTTTCTCTTTACCATCCGGTCAAACGGTTTGACTTTGGTCGATCCCTTTCCATTGGGAAGAGAAGACTTTTCCGGACTTCCAATGTTGCCATTGTCAGTGTCCATGGAAGTTTGGTAGGTTGATCTACCAGTCAAATTTGCTTTATCAGTGCGCCAAATCATTGTTGATTTAGCAGCAATAAGCAAATATGTAAGATCAATGAGGGTCACGTCGTGGTCTATCATATAGTACTCTCTAACGAACTCACTATATGAGTCAGGAAGTGATTGAAGAACCAAGTCAACAACCAGCTTCCTTGAGACATCGACACCCAACATTCCCAACTTGTCAATTTGTAACTTCATCAACAAGATGTGAGCACATATAGACTTTCCATCTTCGTGTCTGCTTGCCAATAGGGCTTGAGTGACCTTGAACTTTTCAAGTCTTCGAACACGTGGGTCATGGAGAATTAATGGAGGAGGTGGAGGAAGTGAAGCATGGTTTCCATTTCCACAATCCAATCGTGGAACATCATCTTCATGTGGAAAGCTTTTTCCAAAGGATTCGGGAAGACCATAGTTATTAGATTTTGACACCTACAAACGGGAGAAATTCAAGTTAGTTGATTCAATCCTTATAACACCCAAATGAAATATTAAGGCTAGGACCCAACACAATATTCTACAACTTGGAAGACGGATGTCGTAATCCAACTGCAAAATATTTGAAGGTAGGTAAATGACGATTTACCAATTTCCACCATGAAAAACGAAAATGTGAATTAGGTTTTAAATGAATTGAAATTCCTAGATCTTTTGAGATTCATTGAACTTTTCAATGGCATGTTTAATCTCGATTATGCCCTTCAAGTTTGTGACTGGGATGCCGAGGATCACAAACAAAGTGTGGATAACCATGTAAATTAGCTTGGTACTCTCAAAGATGTCTATCACCTAATCAATGTGCCAGTTAACCACACACGCTCCATTGATCTATGATAATCTACGAGCTACCCATTACCATCCTTCATTGGTCCCATATTAGTTTGCCGGTTAACCACACACGCTCCACTAACGACTGACAAGGTGCAATGTGCAATTTCATGGATTAGCACCAAATCCACATTTTTTCCTAAAGTAACTAAGATTTGGGAATTTCAAAAGTGTTTAGTTACTTCGTATTTCATTATACTTATAATGGAAGATTGTGCCCTATCCTACCTGTTCGGCTAATGACCCTCCACTAGTTAAGAGTGTGGTGGATAAGAGTGGATACCCAATATCGGTCATTTTACAGGCCGCTTCCTTAAACACCCCTTATAGATCAGCTTCGTGAATGAGGCCTACTAACGGTAAGACTGACATTTACTTATACATATATAATATTAAACTTTTAATTTAGTATAAGGGTGTATTTTATACTTTTAAAATACTAGGTGCTTTAATCTATTAATACATTAGACTTTTAATTTGATTAACTTAAACCATATAATTATGGATTTATTAATTATCTCTTTTAATTAAACTCTTAATTAAATTAATAAAACCATAAGGGTGTAATTTGAACTTTTCAAAATACTAGGGTTCTAGAATTTATTATTTTAAAATTAATACCTTTTAATTAAATTTTAAATTCCAAAACTTGAGGACAAATTTTGAAACCTTTCAAAATATTAGGGTTTAACTATTTAAATTTCAAAAACTAAAACTTTTAAGTTCAAATTTAAACTAAAAACCTAAATTGTAACACCCAGGATTTTGAAAGCCAAGAAAGTGAAGGAAACCCTAAATTTAAGAGGCACTCGACGAGTCAAAGGAAGGACTCGGCGAGTCGGAGCGGGATCCGGGTCGATAAGAAAGTGACCAACTCGACGAGTCGGCCAAGTGGACTCGGCGAGTCTGGTCTGTGCGAGGAAAACCCTAAATCCGGGGCTTGGAGCCTATATAAGCATCTTAATCTTCTTCCTAGGGCTCCTTTACAGCCTCTTGCACCCAGAACGCCGCACCTTAAGCCCCCATTGTGTTCATTCAAGCTTCTAGCCATTTTGAGTGGGTTTAAGGAAGAAGAAGGAGTGGGAATCCTTGAAGCATCAGGGAGTGGCTTTGGATCTGAAGTTTGGGAAGCATTTCAGAGCATTGGAAGGTATCAATTCGTTTCTCTCCTCCATATTTTTCCTTGGTTATGAGTTTTGGGGCTTTTAAGCCATGTTTAAGACCAATCTTGAGCCTGAGGTCCAGATCTGAGGTTGCTACCTCAGATCCATGTTTATTTTGGTATGTAATCCCATAAAGTATCAGCCATTGGGTGGAAATTGGAGTCTCTTGGTCCTAAACCTTAGCTATGGGTGTATTTTGCCTAGATCTCACTCTCTACACGTAAAGGTTGCAACTTTACGTGGGAAATAGGCTTGGGGAGGGTAGATCTATAGTTTGGAGCTCATGCATGACTCGGAAGTCCTCTGCATGTAAGTGGATCTTAATGGACTCGACGAGTCCTTCGAGTGGACTCGGCGAGTAGCTTGAAGATGAGGAGGAACTCGACGAGTAGGATGAACAGCTCGTCGAGTCGGATGAAGTTAGGCATGGACTCGGCGAGTTGGATGAACAACTCGACGAGTTGGTTGAAGATTGTCTTGGACTCGGCGAGTCTGTTCTTGGACTCGGCGAGTCAGATCGCGAAACCCTAAACCCTTTGAGTTGAGACTCGAATCAGTGAGTCGGGTGGTGACTCAGCGAGTTGGACAGGACAGGTCATGGAACTAGTTGGACTCGGCGAGTCATGGACTGACTCGGCGAGTCGAGTCGCGAATAAGAAGGACCCTGAGCTTATGAACTCGGCAAGTCTTTAGGAAGACTCGGTGAGTAGGGTTGACCTGGAAGGTTGACTTTGACAAGAGTTGACTTAGTTGATGGCAGACTAAGTGTTATATGTATATTGATAGCTCGGAGAGCTAGAGGAGCAGCGGTTCAAGGGATTGTCGAGTAGCAGCCAGAGGTTTATCAGCAGGGCTCAGCAGTTCAGGTGAGTCTTCTTCCAGTAGGAATGGGTCTAAGGCCACAATGCCGGCCCGTTTAGCTAGCAGTAGTTTTCGGATGTTGATCTGATATAGTAGTTAGTATGTTTGATGCCTTCGTGGCTCAGACAGGATTTATGTGTTATGTGTTCCGGGCTACGGCCCGAAGTAGTATGCAGTATACGTGTGTTCATGCTAGTTGATATGTTTATGTTATGTTCTGTTCAGTTAGCCCGGACTTCGGTCCGATGCAGGGGACAAGGTCCCAGTTAGCCCGGACTTCGGTCCGATGCAGGGGACAAGGTCCCAGTCAGTTAGTCCGGACTTCGGTCCGATGCAGGGGACAAGGTCCCAGTCAGTTAGTCCGGACTTCGGTCCGATGCAGGGGGCAAGGCCCCAGTTAGCCCGGACTTCGGTCCGATGCAGGGGACAAGGTCCCAGTCAGTTTCCGGACTTCGGTCTGATGCAGTGGGCAAGGCCCAATATGTGCTTTATATGTTTTGTGTGGTATGTGGTAGATTGGGGGAGCTCACTAAGCTTCGTGCTTACGGTTTTCAGTTTTGGTTTCAGGTACTTGGTTTTCAAAAGAGGAGCTCGGGAAGATTGCAGAGCACACACCATAGTCAGTTAGCCTGGGAATGTTTGACTCTGATGATGATATTATGTTTTGAATTTAATACTCAAAAGTTATGTTTGACTTATGATATATTGTTATAAATCTATTTTTAGTAATGTTTAAAAGAAATTTTTAGTCATGATTTTTGGGTCGTTACAAGTTGGTATCAGAGCCTTGGTTTGAGGGATTCGGGCGCACTCCTGAGTGTGTTTGAACTCAAACTAAGGAAGTGGTATATAGTTTTCAAAAGAAAAATCGTAGTTACAAAAGAATTTTGAAAAAAGAAAACAATTTTTAGAAAAAGCAAAAAGAGTTTTGAAAAGAGAAAAGGGTGTGGTGCATGCAATCAGCCGAGCTCAAGTAAGTACTCCCAATTTACCCATACAAGTTATATTATGATTATCAGTATCGGTTTCAGTTTCAGTTTCAGTTCCAGCTTCAGTAGAACAGCATGCTAGAATAGGACTAAGGATCTAGGATGATGCCTTATGTGCCTGCTTTATGTGTTCAGCTTTATGAGAATTGCATGCTAGTATTGAGTAGACAGCAGTAGGATAGCCTGTTTAGGTTATGCCTGGTAGCATGAGCTTAGCATTGTATGCTAGTGTAGTTTCTCGTTATGAGAATAGTTTTGCCTGAGTATGTCTCCTTTATCCGAATGCTGCTTGCTTTGTGCTTTGTGGGACTCCGAGTGGTGGGATTTAGCCATTAGGTGAATACGTCACATCACATGTGAGCAGGTTTGAATAATCTCAGAGTGCTGGATTTGGCCCTACTGCGCAGCTCTCGTTTGAGTCCAACCGTTGTAGGGACGAGACTTTTACTCGAAGGATTATCCGAGCCTCATTACATGTGATGGTATTCAGGTGGTGGATAATTGGCATAACAAGGAGGCCTTCAGCAGCTAAGGACTGGTTTGAGTAAGAGTCAGAGATTCCCTAGGGCAAGCCTAGGATGAGAGTAGCAGAGATCAGTTGAAGAGTAAAGGGGACTTGGTGGAGTTGAGGTAACTCTTGAGGAAAGTACGGATAGATGTGGAAGGTAGTAGGGGCCCATACTACTGAAAGCAGAGGATCCGTATTCGATTCAAGAGGGGCCGAGGCAAAATCAAGGAACTAGTAGAGTATGCGAGAAATTCCTCAGCAGTAGTATGTAAATTGATCAGGATTTTGTTATATGTTCAGCATGGTGACGTTGCGCGAGATACCAGTTAGCAGTTCAGGTGTCGAGGAGGGGTCTGGCTCGGGCTTCAGAGCCGGGCAGCTTGATGATCAGATGAGGGATTTCATCTCCACAGAGATTACGCGCAACATCATTGATCAGACTTCAGTGATTTTCGGTTCGGTTAGAGAGGCCATTGTGGAGCTCATGGACAGTCATCTTGAGGCCTTTAAGGCCGGGTTAGTTTCAGGACAGATTGGGGCTCGTCTAGGTCCCGAATCTTATGGAGTTCAGGGATCCATCAGGGAGGGAGATCCCATTTCTAGTTCCTGCCGTCAGGGGGCAGGGGTGAGTGGGGAATTCTGTCTCCAAGAGAGACCATTGCATGATTGGATAGTTGAGGAAGTTTCGCGAGCCATTCGCGAGGATCTGCCCGACATGGTCGTGAGGATCACTGATAGATTGATAGCGAGGCTTCAGGATCAGACATCTGTTGTTCAGTTAGCAGGCGTTGCCGTTGGGGTAACACAGGAGCGAGAGTCGGGCAGGGAGTCAGAAGGGAAAAGGAAAATTGATGAGACTCAGGTAGCCACAGGTTCGGGTAAGAGGCCCAAGGGTCCAGATTTGAGGACGAGGAACTATCAGAGCCGCAGTCGATGCGGGAAGTGCGGAAGGACACACATGGGTGTGTGTAGGCGTAGAAGTGGTGGCGATGTTGGGTGTTTCAAGTGCGGCCAGATTGGTCATTTTAGCAGAGACTGTGTTGTTACCATCGCCCAGGGGCTTGAGCCGTTATGTTTCCATTGCAGTCAGAGGGGCCACAGGAAGGCCCACTGTCCGAGTTTGTATCCAGCAGGGCAGGTGCCAGCTCCTGCCCTTGGGACTTCGAGTACCGCCAGCAATTGTCGAGGCCCGGCAAGGGTGCCTACGGCTCAGAGCCGAGTTTTCCAGTAGATTTCAGCAGGGATTCGAGCAGCACTGAGTAATGAAGGTACGTAACTTTTGTTTTTCTGTCAGCTTATGTCATGATTATATTGTAATGGTTCTGCATCAAATTGTGGTATAAGTGTTGTGTTATGGTGTGGCTTGCTTGTGATTATGTTATATGCCATTTGCATACCTCGGATAATTGGTTGGTAGTTAGGGGAAGTGCTCTTATGGAGAAGGTTTCGGAGGATGCAGTAACTGTAGCATGGTTGAGAGAGATTTGGTTCGTTCCACTAGTTCGGAGTGGTTAGTGATTGGGATGGATTGGTTAAATTCCTACCTGGCAGGCTTGGGTTCCCTAGTAGATGTTCCGGAATGGTAGTGAAGATCAGGATCTCTTTTGAGTGTGAATCAGCAAGGGGTAAGCAGGATCGAAGTGGGGGAGGACCCTCCGAGTATTCATGGATAAGAGACACGTAGACCCAGAACGAGTGCGTAGCCTCCGAAAAGAAATGGTAGTAGCACAGCGATGGATGGATTGAGAAGTTCAGAATTGGGAGTTCGAGAACTTTTCCCAGCAGCTAGTTCATGTAACCGAGATGGTTAGAAGCTGGTTGGGAATCCAGGAATGGAGGACCACCTGTCGGACGCATGAGAGTCAGAATGAAGATCCTGAGAGCGGGTAACAAGAGATGTTTTCGTATTAGTAGCCAGTGTCCGAGGCAGCATGCAGGTTGCGTAGATTCAGGAGTTGGGAGGTTGGAAACTTCCCAACAATAACTTCTTGTATCCGGACTAATAGACGGTTGGTTTGGGAACCAAGCCGAAGAATTCCTCGACGAAGCGCTAAGTATATCAAGGATACAAGATGTCGAGGATGATGCAGAATTCAAAGACTGGGGGCTGGTTTGAGAAATCGGGATGAGGAATCACTAGCGGAACTAGGGGTAGTCAGGATGTTCTCGAGATAGCAGTAGTAGTGTTGTAAGTCTACGGGGGGTAGCCGTAGCATTCACTAGCAGTCAGATGGCAGTAGTAGTGTTGTAAGTCTGCGGGGGTAGCCGTAGCATTCACTAGCAGTCAGATAGCAGTAGTAGTGTTGTAAGTCTGCGGGGGGTAGCCGTAGCATTCACTAGCAGTCAGATGGCAGTAGTAGTGTTGTAAGTCTGCGGGGGTAGCCGTAGCATTCACTAGCAGTCAGATAGCAGTAGTAGTGTTGTAAGTCTGCGGGGGTAGCCGTAGCATCCACTAGCAGCCAGATAGTATTAGAGAGTTGTAAGTCCGCAAGCGTAGTCGCAGCCTTTTATCAGATTGGTAGGTAGCATGAGCGCGTGTTAGACGCGGGAAAGCAGTTGTACCCACCAGTTCGGGTGCAGCAGTGAGGATATGGGAATCCACGGGTTAACTTTCGGAATTCCCAAAGGGATCAGTTACGGCTAAGTTAGCAATTTGGGCTTTGGATCGTCACATCAGTTATGAGATCAGAGTCGCAGTGGACCATTGGGGTTCGGGTATGTTGTGGGCTACCGTCAGTCTGGGAGCCAATATGTTGTTAGTTGTGGAATTGATGATGTCAGGATGTGACGTATGGATCCGATCGGTTGGATCGGAAGGTTGCGAGAGCCACAGTAACAGAATAGCTAGTGGAAACTAGTCCTAGAGGAAGATTTCGTTCAGAAGTCGTGGAAGAGACTAAGTGAGGAGTCCCTTGACTCCACAGTTGGGTTGGAGTTCAGTGTTTCAGGCAGCTCAGTGTTTCAGTCAGTTCAGTGTTTCAGGCCGTTAAGCGTCTCAGTCGGTTCAGCATTTCGGACAGTTTAGTGTTTCAGGCATGTTCAGTATTGCAGGCAGTTCAGTGTTTGGAAGGTTTCAGGGTTCTGGGTCAGTATTGTTTTTGCGTTGGAATGCAAGTGCTGACGGTATAGTTGGTTGATTTGGAATTGGCAAATCCCTCTCAGCAGGATCAGTTGAGCCTTTTGCCGAGTATAAGTGATTTGTAGGGATGGCTAGGCAGGTAGCTTTTCATTCAGGAGGAAAGACTCGAGTAAGTAGGAGATGAGTAATCAGGTGGGATAAAAGCAAGCTGGTTCCAGCAGCATCGTTTCGGTAAGAGCGGCAGGATGGATAGAACAGTTATAGATAATCGAAGTATCTTTAGGAGTCGCTGGAAGAGACTAGGAGTTTGCGATGGAGTGTAGTGACCGGTGGGAGTCCGGTAACTCAGATATAGGGGGATTGGTTAGACCAGAGTAGTCTCAGTACATCCGGTAGGCGAATGGGAGACAGCAGGATTTTCAGTCGGAGGAAGTAACGTTGAGGAGATTATGGGAAAGAGAAGGATTTAGTATGTTCTATCGGTAGTGATCGACGCTGTGAGTGGCCGGAGTGATGGGCAAAAGGGGTGAGGGATTTTCCAGACAAAGAGTTGGAGGCAGTTCGCAGGCAGTTGACCATGGTAAACTTCGAGGGCGAAGTTCAGTTTAAGTGGGGGAGAGTTGTAACACCCAGGATTTTGAAAGCCAAGAAAGTGAAGGAAACCCTAAATTTAAGAGGCACTCGACGAGTCAAAGGAAGGACTCGGCGAGTCGGAGCGGGATCCGGGTCGATAAGAAAGTGACCAACTCGACGAGTCGGCCAAGTGGACTCGGCGAGTCTGGTCTGTGCGAGGAAAACCCTAAATCCGGGGCTTGGAGCCTATATAAGCATCTTAATCTTCTTCCTAGGGCTCCTTTACAGCCTCTTGCACCCAGAACGCCGCACCTTAAGCCCCCATTGTGTTCATTCAAGCTTCTAGCCATTTTGAGTGGGTTTAAGGAAGAAGAAGGAGTGGGAATCCTTGAAGCATCAGGGAGTGGCTTTGGATCTGAAGTTTGGGAAGCATTTCAGAGCATTGGAAGGTATCAATTCGTTTCTCTCCTCCATATTTTTCCTTGGTTATGAGTTTTGGGGCTTTTAAGCCATGTTTAAGACCAATCTTGAGCCTGAGGTCCAGATCTGAGGTTGCTACCTCAGATCCATGTTTATTTTGGTATGTAATCCCATAAAGTATCAGCCATTGGGTGGAAATTGGAGTCTCTTGGTCCTAAACCTTAGCTATGGGTGTATTTTGCCTAGATCTCACTCTCTACACGTAAAGGTTGCAACTTTACGTGGGAAATAGGCTTGGGGAGGGTAGATCTATAGTTTGGAGCTCATGCATGACTCGGAAGTCCTCTGCATGTAAGTGGATCTTAATGGACTCGGCGAGTCCTTCGAGTGGACTCGGCGAGTAGCTTGAAGATGAGGAGGAACTCGACGAGTAGGATGAACAGCTCGTCGAGTCGGATGAAGTTAGGCATGGACTCGGCGAGTTGGATGAACAACTCGACGAGTTGGTTGAAGATTGTCTTGGACTCGGCGAGTCTGTTCTTGGACTCGGCGAGTCAGATCGCGAAACCCTAAACCCTTTGAGTTGAGACTCGAATCAGTGAGTCGGGTGGTGACTCAGCGAGTTGGACAGGACATGTCATGGAACTAGTTGGACTCGGCGAGTCATGGACTGACTCGGCGAGTCGAGTCGCGAATAAGAAGGACCCTGAGCTTATGAACTCGGCAAGTCTTTAGGAAGACTCGGTGAGTAGGGTTGACCTGGAAGGTTGACTTTGACCAGAGTTGACTTAGTTGATGGCAGACTAAGTGTTATATGTATATTGATAGCTCGGAGAGCTAGAGGAGCAGCGGTTCAGGGGATTGTCGAGTAGCAGCCAGAGGTTTATCAGCAGGGCTCAGCAGTTCAGGTGAGTCTTCTTCCAGTAGGAATGGGTCTAAGGCCACAATGCCGGCCCGTTTAGCTAGCAGTAGTTTTCGGATGTTGATCTGATATAGTAGTTAGTATGTTTGATGCCTTCGTGGCTCAGACAGGATTTATGTGTTATGTGTTCCGGGCTACGGCCCGAAGTAGTATGCAGTATACGTGTGTTCATGCTAGTTGATATGTTTATGTTATGTTCTGTTCAGTTAGCCCGGACTTCGGTCCGATGCAGGGGACAAGGTCCCAGTTAGCCCGGACTTCGGTCCGATGCAGGGGACAAGGTCCCAGTCAGTTAGTCCGGACTTCGGTCCGATGCAGGGGACAAGGTCCCAGTCAGTTAGTCCGGACTTCGGTCCGATGCAGGGGGCAAGGCCCCAGTTAGCCCGGACTTCGGTCCGATGCAGGGGACAAGGTCCCAGTCAGTTTCCGGACTTCGGTCTGATGCAGTGGGCAAGGCCCAATATGTGCTTTATATGTTTTGTGTGGTATGTGGTAGATTGGGGGAGCTCACTAAGCTTCGTGCTTACGGTTTTCAGTTTTGGTTTCAGGTACTCGGTTTTCAAAAGAGGAGCTCGGGAAGATTGCAGAGCACACACCATAGTCAGTTAGCCTGGGAATGTTTGACTCTGATGATGATATTATGTTTTGAATTTAATACTCAAAAGTTATGTTTGACTTATGATATATTGTTATAAATCTATTTTTAGTAATGTTTAAAAGAAATTTTTAGTCATGATTTTTGGGTCGTTACATAAATGGTGTAAATTGAAACTTTTCAAAGTTACTAGGTCAAATATTTGAATCATTATAATCCTATATCATCCATATTTAACCAAATCCATTAATTTTGATAAGGATAACCATACCAAACATGAAAAATCGATTTTAGGCAAGAAAAATGAGTTTTGGTAATTATCCTCATCAAAAACTACTCAAAAAATCGAAAATCCCGGCAACAGCACCCTAGACTCGTCGAGTCCACTGATGGACTCGTCGAGTCGGCTTCGTAGACAATAAAAATTCGACTTTTTGATCCTTTGGCAGTTCACTTTTGCATCTATTCAACTAGAAAAACGACTTAGGCTCTGATACCACTGATGGGTTCTGAGCATAACATCATTCCTATGGTGTACATGCAACCCTAATTACTTTGATCTAGGTTTTTCTAATTTGAACATACAACATTGAATACCAAAGCACTAAACCCTAAAACTAGCATACCAAATTCGAAAATCACACATGATTAGGGTTTAGATCTTACCTATCTTATTATGTAGTAATAACAAGATTAATCCTTCTTGATCTTGACTTCTGAAAGCCTAGTGCCCCAAGTGTTGCACCTCTAACGGAGTCACAAACACTACTAGCAACAAGGAAGAACAAGAGAGAGAGGAGAGGCTCAAAATTGGCTATGGAATCCTTATAGGGTTTCTAATGGCCGATTTTGGCATGCCCATGGGTTCCTTATATAGCTGAGCAATTAGGGTTTCAGTCAAAACCCTAATCCAGTTGCTTAGTCCTTAAGCAGCCCAAAGGATCCTTCCAGATGGCCCATTAGACGATTTCAATAGGGTTTCAGTCAAAACCTTAATCCGGATGCTTAGTCCTTAACCAGCCCAAAGGATCCTTCCAGAAGGCCCCTTGGACGATTTCTATATCGACTCCCATATAGAATTCGTTCATTGCTTCCTTGTGGATCATAAGCCCAACTTTGTAACTATCTTATAATTACAGTATCATTCCCCTTGATTTAATTAATCTCTTTTGACCACAAAACTAATTCTAAATTAATTTTTGATCAATATTAATTAAACTATATGATTTATCTTTTAATATATTATTCACATAATATATTAATAAATCACAATTAATCATCTTTCTCCATAATTCATCATATCAATTGCTAAGGTGAAGGCAACCCAAAAGGACCATGCTCATAATCGGGTCAAGTACATACCAAAATAGTTATGCTCTTAGACACCTAATCCAACACGGTATGCTCTAGGGAACTCACTAAGCATTAGCTTACAATTTGCAGATTTGTTTCAGGTACTTCTGAGCCCAAGGGCAAGGGCAAGGCATGATGGCGCGGCGTGCACTCTCTCAAGTGTTTTTTTATGCGACACTCTGATGTATTAAAATAAAATTGTATTCCCTTCATCCCAAAATAAGTTTCCACCGACAAAAAACACGACAGTTTAAGAAAACGCAAATCAATGTGGCTTTTAAAAATGCCATTTCTACCCTTATTAATTTTTTTTGTTTAGTTTCTTTTAGAATTCATATAATTTAATTATTACACCTACTTTTGTACCAAACAAATTTTTTTGCCACAAAGTATCTTGAAACTTTCATTATTTTTTGGTAAACAAATGGAGGCAAAATTTGCCGCCATAATTTTGTGGCAAATCACAGTTAAAATTTCATTTAGCTTAAAACTCATTTAAAATTTCATTTTGATTCTAGATTATGAAGCCTTTTCTTTTGCCTCCAACTTATTCTATGTGTCTGTTCACTTTCCATTAATTAGTTCCATAAGTGAAATAGCTTCACGATTTTCGGTTTCTACACAGACTATTAGTCACATTTGGCATCAAGCTAAATTTCAAATTGACCACGGATTATCGGTTGATTTATCTTCAAATAAACCAAAGGTTGTTGGTCGGAAAATGGTACAAATAAACTGGAATCAAGTTTTAGAAATTTTGTTACATCGTCAAGCCAATATACGATCTCTTGCGAAATCTATAAATGTCTCGAAATCAACGATGAATAGACGTATCAAGGAAGGTGTGCTTCGACCACATACAAATGCCATCAAGCCAACTCTAACTCATGAGAATAGAAGAGAAAGGTTAGAATTTTTCTTATCAAAGATTACTATATAATCATTATTAAGTCCGATTCCTACATTCTATGATATGTTTAATGTTGTTCAAATTGATGAAAAATGGTTTTACATATCAAAACCATCAAAACGTTACTACTTTGTCCCCGGTGAGGATGAACCGTTGCAAACATGTAAAAGCAAAAAGTTTATCACAAAAGTTATGTTTATAGCGGCCGTAGCAAGACAGAGATTTGATTCATTAGGTAACGAAGTATTTTCAGGAAAATTGGTATCTACCCGTTTACAACATTAGAACCCGCTAAGCGTTCAAGCAAAAACCGTATTGCGGGAACATTGGAGACGAAGCCTATTTTATCGATGAACAAAGAGGTAACAAGGTCATGGTTGATAGAAAAGGTTCTACCAGATATATCAAAGCCAAATGGCCGCAAGGTCATATCGGTCCAATATTTATTCAACAAGACAACGCAAAGCCCCATATTGATGTTAAGGATAACGAGTTTCTTGAAGCGGCATCTCGAGATGGATGTGATATTCGACTTTGTTTTCAGCCCCCTAATAGTCCGGATTTGAATGTGTTAGACCTTGGTTTTTTTTCGAGCAATCCAATCACTTCAAGAACAAGAGGTTTTGCGCACAATTGATGAATTGGTTGATACGGTTCAAACATCTTTTGAAAGAATGTCATCACAACAACTTAACAATTTTTTTATCTACAAACATGTATGAAAGAAATCTTAAAAGTTCAAGGTGGCAACAACTATCATGTACCGCATATTGGTAAATCTAGGTTAGAACGAGAAGGTAATTTGCCACTCCAAATTGAATGTGATCAAAATTTATTAGACGATGCCATATTGTATTTGAACCCGTAAAAATGCATTGCACGTCACCTAGTTAGTTTGGAAAAGAACACTTGTATTTTGACTTTTTTTTTTTAATAAAAAAGAATGAGATGTTTTGTTTGTGTGGGTACGATTTGATTTACTACCACTACACAATGAATTCATAAGGTTGAATTTTTAGTTTAGTAGAGTTACTATTTGTTTCCATATTCTCTCGATGACCTTTTTTTTTTAAATTTTACTTATCATAAACACATTAATAAAAACATATTCGTTAACTCAAATGATAAGGGTTAATTTGGTAAACTATTCATCTATTTTTAGTAGTGGACATTTATTTTGGGACAGCCTTAAATAGTAACCTGGACATTTAAATTGGGACGGAGGGAGTACTTAATATGGATTTCGGAAACAATTGTATTTGAGAATTTCAACGATCATGGATAGTGTTTTGGTTAATCAAAAATGAAAATTTTCTTTTGAAAATTGGGTCGTTACATCCATAAGCTAAGAACGTGTTTTGGAAAGAAACAAGAGAGAAGGAAGTGTAATTGTGAATCTTATGAACCGACTATTCATCAATAATAGTGTGCATTGAAGATTAACCATCTTGTTCTTATTCTATATTTCGTCTTGTCTAATTCACTTGATAGAGATTTCGCACCATCATAGTGAAATCCGATTGATACATACCGATTTAGTGACTTAAAATCATCCCTTAGAAGCTCAAGGAACCATGTCCAGTTAGGCTTATTCTCAACATCTATAACATCCCAAACAATTGGGTAGACCTGATTATTGGCATCTCTACCTATGGCTGTCAACAACTCACCATTTACTGCTCCCTTCAGAAAGCACCCATCCAAACCAATAATTCTTCTACACCTTCTTTTCCAGCATTCACATATAGCTTTGGAACCAATGTAAAACCTATGAAAATAGCTTATCCCATCTGGATTGATAGTTACACACACCTTACATGTTGAGCCTGGATTGGATCTTAACAACTCTTGTGCATAATCATATATTCTGGCATAATGTTCAATCAATTTACCTTCAATTAGCTCTTTGACACATTTCTTTACCCTACGACATTGACCTATAGACACAACACACCTAAACATTTGCCTGATGTCAATAATCATCTCTTTAAACTTCACCTTAGGTATTTTTGCTATTTTACTTATGTAGTGTCTACCTATCCATTCAGGAGTAACCATAGAGCCAACTTTGAACTTCCTACCACAAACATGAGTAACTTCTAAAGTCTTGATTTGAATAGATCTTTCATTGAACATCCATGAGGCATATAGTCTAAAAGGGCAACCATTATCCTTATTTCTTTTCTTACATCTTCCAAGTATTCTGATACTGTCACATTTCTCAAAGTAGAGCTGATACCTATTGTGGACTGTGTAGTTTTGGATACAAAACTTCAGCTGTATAACATTCTAAAAAATGTCACCAAGTTTTGGTTCCATTTTGCCCCATCTTGTTTTTTGATCATGTATTATGTACCATTTTTTTCACCAGTTCTTGCTCTTCTCCATCTTCATCACTTTGCAAGTCATCACCATGATACACTTATGCTCTTACATCATTAGTCAAACTAGAGTTTCTAATATTTTCATCAGTTAGTAATACATTAAGAGATACATCCTTACACTTGTCTAATAGAGTAATGAACTCTTCGCTTGGTTCATGATCCATATACATGCCATGAAGCTCAAAATCCATCTCATTAAGACCAGAGAAAGGCTCGCGTAAACCAAAAAAATGGGTTTGTGTTGTCTTCGTCTTCAGAATCCCAATCCATCAAAACAACCTGAAAAAACACACATTATTGTTATGCGTTAACCTCTAAAGAACAAAGAGCTGTAATAACACAATCTTCAAAGAAATTACACATACCCTATAAAAACGACTCTCCAAATTTGCGATGAATGATGTCGATTTTCTGAAGGATTCTGAGAAAGTGTATGTTTACGTGTAAAAGGTTGAGGTAAGGTGATGGGTACACTGCTCCACGTAAACGGACATAATGGACGTAATGTCCGTGCCAACTCCTCAATTAAGTGCCAAATCAGCACACGAGTAACCGGCTACTAAGGGTGCAACCTCTTAAATGAGATATTGAAACATTTAGCGAAAGTATCCGACTTTATTACCCCCAAAACTCATCCAAAGGTAAAACCGACACTTTTTGGAAAACTTAAGGGCTTTATGACAATTTCCCTATTACACTTTCCAAATCACATACTTTTTATTAAACATCATTTTTTTATCAATTATCGGCTAATATTTTGGCTATAAGTAGAAAATGTTTCCATTTTACAATTTAAAAATAAAAGTTTTTCATAGACATAACAGATAATAAATTGCATTGTAACCCTTTTTTAAAATTAATTCTTTTAAAAACAACATTTATCTACGGCTATAAGCTAGTCAGTCAAATCTAATGGTGTTTCTAAGATAGATATAAATGGATAATAATAATTATTAAGCAAATCATGTTATAAACTTGTCCATACATTCAAAATAAGGTTACAAAATTATTTACAAACTACATTTCTTTAAACTTCTTCGATGTTACTATTTAAAATAATTTATTTAAATATAGATAGAATATAATGATTTCGAAACAAAGGAGGTTATAAATTTGTACAAAACATTCTAAATAAGGTCGTTAATGTATTTCGAAACTATAGTACCCACAAATTTGAGATTAGGTTTTTAAGCCTTATTGAATTGTTATTCATTTTAAATATAATTATTACTTGGAGTTGATATAAATGAGGTACTTTAGGTGTGTAGTGTAAATTAAGGATTTGAACTTTGAAGATGTTAAAATTACAATATATGCAGAAGGTATGAGGAAGCCTTTATTGTACGTTGCTAGTTAATTAATTAATCAATCTTTAACTTATGAAAATTATGTAGGATAGGTAATATTATCATCTTTGCGGTAAGGAATGATTACAATTGTATAATTTCAGATGTTATTCGGCCATTTTAATCTATTATCGATTTGTTCAATTTAATTTAATTTATTTTTTACTTTCAAAATATTAATGTAACACCTCTTTTAGGGTCCAGTAGAAACTACATTAAAGGGATGTTTAGTTTAACTTTTTCACAGATCAAAAGTCTTGTTTGGAAAATTTATAAAAAGTCAGATTATCTGACTTTTTCAAAAAGTTCATTTTTTGTTTGTTTTTTTTTTCATTGTTAAAAAAGATGATTTTGTTATGAAAAGCTAAGACCATAAGATGTGGGTAACTAGATGCAACATCATTTTGGTGCCACATCATCAATGGTGTTATAACACCAAGTGAGGAAATTGGCAACATGTTATATCTTGTTATGACACCAACTTTTTTTTTTCATTTTATAATTTATTTTATTTATTTTGATTTTTTTTAAAATTGAGACAAATATTTTTTAAATTAAAAATAAATAAAACATAATGTTTAAAAAGTATAAAAAACAATTAAAATTTTCTAAAAATTAAAATTAACATAAAGACTAAATTACACATAATATCCAAAAACAAACAAAAAAAAAACAAAATAACATCCAAATTCAAAAAAAAAAAAAAAATACAACGTTATTCGTTATCGTTATTGTTACCATAGAAGATATGATCCGCTAAGTCCTTTCGAAGTTGTCTATGTTTATTTGCGTCCTGAATGTCAACAACGCGATGCAAATAATCTGATGTTCCTGGTTGAAACTGAACGTGTCTGGGCTCCGTTGGGATACAGTGTGCAATATTTCGCCATTTATCCTCTACTACCATGTTATGCATTATGATACATGCATACATGATATATCGTAAAGTTTCTAAATCCAATGGTCGTGCTGCATGTTCGACTATATGTCACTTCGCCTTCAGCACTCCAAAAGCACGTTCCACATCCTTACGTACTCCTTCTTGTCTTCTCTTAAAAAATTTGTCTCGTTCTTCAACCGGGTGGCGGAATGCCTTCACGAATGTGGAATACTGAGGATATATTTCATCTGTAAGGTAATACCCATATTTGTATTCGTTTCCATTCACCGTGAAATGAGCATCCGGGGCTTTTCCATTCAAAAGATCGTCGAATATTGACGACTGATCAAGAACGTTGACATCGTTGTT
The DNA here is from genome assembly GCF_051521515.1 of Lactuca serriola. NCBI lineage: Eukaryota > Viridiplantae > Streptophyta > Magnoliopsida > Asterales > Asteraceae > Lactuca > Lactuca serriola. Next base: position 246,329,744 of record NC_136412.1, read on the forward strand.
GGAACCCGTAACCCCAAAAAATGCATGCCAAATCCATAAATCTTGAGAAGCGACAACCTCTAACACCAAAGAAGGTGATCCGTGATGACCACTTGCGTATTGCCCTTTCCATGCTACCGGACAATTTTTCCATTTCCAGTGTGTGCAATCAATGCTTCCGATCATTCCGGGAAACCCATGGCGTTCTTCATGCGCTGCATACAATTCTTGCAAATCATGCAACGAAGGTTTCCGCAAATACACGTCACCAAAAGTTTCAACAACACCCCTTGACAATGTATACAAACTCTTTTTTGCGGTTCTTTCGGACATTCTCATATAGTCGTCCATGGTATCGGGTGACTCCCCCATAGCCATCAAACGAATGGCCGCGACACATTTCTGCAACGTTGTAAACCTGCGTCTACATCTAGCATCATATCTTAATTAAAAAAATTCGTACTTAAACATAAATTAACTACTGTTTAAAAATATATTGCATATGTTGTAAAATTAAAGAAACATATAGTACATTTTTATTTATTTTGTATAAAAATAAAGTAAAGAAATGATACCGGCTTTCCAAGGCGTTGGCGATTCGTAAGAACACATCCCTACTCAAACAAAATCTTCTTTTGAAGTCCTTCGCCCCGTATACATAATTATCCGCAAAATAATCGCGATATAGATGTTCGTGTCCTTCCTCGCGATTTCTGTTTAACATCGCACGTCTTGTTAGTAGCGGGGCTGTGTCTGATTATAACAGATCGGTAGTGTAATAATGATACATTATCCTAAAGAAAATATCGTCATCTGAATCATCAGACGAGTCGAAAAGATCCATATTTTTTTTTGAAAATAATTGAAAGTACGTAAAGAAGAGAAGAGAAAATGTGAAAATTTTAAAATAAAATAGGAGGTATTTATAGGATAATAAATTGGTTTTTTTAATAATTAATTTTTTTTTTAAACCGTTGTATCAAACAGTCAAAAGATCCTTTTCTTCCCGTCGCCACGCCAACGGGATGCGCCTTAAACGAGTTGCAACGAGCAGGGGTGGTGTTCCCCCGTTACGCAGCCGTTGCGGTCGAGCCACGTCAGACGCGTTGCTTCTCGTTGGTCCCATACCGAACACTCTAAGCTATCATGCAAACTTCACTCGAACTTTCCTCACCAAAGTCCTTTATCGATTATCGATTTGTTCAGTTCGATCATCAAAGTCACCTGAAAATCTACATTTCGCTCAATCTTTCCTCACCTCACTTCCCTCTCTTTGTGTTGTTGTCAATAAACACCACCAGAGGTGGTTGCTTTTTCCGGTGAGCAAAGGGGCAGCAACCTTTGTTTGCCTCTCCTTTTTGCCAAACGAACCAGCCAAACGCCCGCTGAAATATTGTTGCTACTGCCTACTATCATTCTTCTTCTTTGATTTCTGCCATGAACACACACTCAAGTGTGTGTTTTTCTTCTCCTTCTGATACAAGCACGAGAGAGCCAGCAGCCCCTCACATCCTTCTCTTCTTCTTTCTTCGAGAGAGTCGAGCACCAGAGGTATTTTTCTGGTTTGCCACTACCGTCGTCCCTTTTGTTGTCTCAGTTCCTTTTTTTTTTATCTCGATCGATTAAAGATCCGAAGACCTCTTTTCGATTTATACCTTTCTTCTTCTTCACAATCGGTCAAAGACCGGAGACCCTCTCCCTTCGCTGCCCCTATCGCAGGCGACAACTTCCAGTCGGCTCTCCCACCCTTCGTGATTTGATAACCACCATCGATCCACCTTTATTTGTTGTTTTCATTCCTTCCGTTTGTCTTCTTCGATCTGCCAAGGACCAAAAATCCTTTCCCCTTCGATTGTGTTATATGGATCAGGTCAGCCCCTCCTCGCGATCGCCAGCCACCGCCGTAGCTTCCCCAATCTTCCTTCGATCCGTTCTCTCTCTCATTCAGATGAAGACCAAGAAACGGGCACCCTTTCCCCCTTTGTTTGTAATCGTTTGATAAACAGCCCCAGTTGTGTTAATTAATTAAAATCAGCCCCTGTATTGTATTTTTGACAGATAAGCCCCTCTTTTGAGTTATTTAACCAAAAACAGTCCCACTTGAAATTGATGATCACAATTAACCCTCCATTGGTGGTTATTGTTCAAATCAGCCCTTCCAATCCGTATACAAGATTTTAAACAATCATTTTGATTTAAATCATTTCAAAAATAATCCCATTAGTTTGATTTGTTACAAAATAGTCTCGAAAGCGTTTCAAAGGTCAAGGATTAAGGAACTTCGGCTTTTCACGAAAAGCTTCACCAAAACAAACATAAATCGAGATCACGCATCGAATGTGAGTTTCTATGACCCTTTTTTTACGGTTTTAATAATTGGGAGAGAATATATGTATGTCGATTAAAGTTTTGATGATTTTCAAGTTTTATATACAAAATAGTATCATACTTTATTTTTGGTCAAAAGTTTACGAAGTAGCAATCTAAAAATGTGATAAATCACCAATAAATCTATTAAGTTAAAGTAGATTGTTAAAAAGTTATATATTTATACCTTACTATAATTATTAAGAAAAAATCACAAGATTATAAGTAGATTACTGTAATAACACAAGTTGATATTACACGTCACAAACTGATGATTTTATATGTATAAGTTAAAGTATCTAATGGAAGCATGAAAATATATAAAAATCACCATAAATATTATTCGCGTATAAAACGAAAGTACATTGTCATATTTGGTGGAAATACCAAATTTATGAAATTATATAATTATTAGTTAAAGTTATCAAATTTAACTTTTAATATATAAGGTTATGAAAAAACGAATTGAAAAATTATTAATATATTTTTATATTAATTATAAAAATATAACTCAATTTACTAAGTTATGGATTTTTATTGCAATAAATAACATGATCGACTTAAAGTCTTAAGAGTCGTTATTTGTAAAATATCGTACTGTATTGATCACGTGAATTATAAATTATCATGGGAATTGTTGGTTTCACGTTGATTGAAACTTTGAAAATAATATAAAGACAGTCGTTTTGCTGCCCAAATTTTGTTACAACAGACAATGGAAAATTAGGAATCCATTAAGTCTTACATATCTCAAATACTAAAAGACTTCAATCAAATATTATTCATAAACAACAAAATCATAAGTATTCAACAAACCTATAACAATAAGTTTAGGACTAGGATGTCTAGACACATTGTTGGGATCCAACACACCAGGATCTCCCTGTAGGTGTCATGTTGTTTCTAGAGCCATATGAGTTAGGTTCGTTTCCTAAGCCATTTGGGTATGTTGTTGGGTATACTAAGACTGCGTCTTGGTGGAAAACCCTTTATTTTCGTAATCGTTAATCTGCAAAAAATGACTAACGACAGGTATAAGTGTCATACTATTGATGTTGTTCGGTTAGACCGCCCGCCTGGAGTTGCTAGCTACAACTACGTCTGACGAGACGAATTTTGGCGTTGACTTTAGTGTTGGATTAGTGTCTAAGTCCATAACTATTTTGGTATGTACTTGACCCGATGGTGCATGGTCCTTTTGGGTTGCCTTCACCAAAGCAACTTGATAGGATGAATTATGGAGAGAAAGGATTAAATATGATTTATTAATATATTATGAGAATAATATGTTAAAGGAGAAATCATATTGTTTAATTAGTATTAGTCAATAATTAATTGGTAATTAGTTTTGTGACTAAAAGAGATTAATTAAACTTAAGGGACTGGAATTGTAATTATAAGATAATTGCAATTAGGGCCATGGATTGCCTTTTGTTATAAGGTGGACGAATTCTATGGGGGAAGCCCATATGAAATCGTCCAAGGCTTTAAGAAAAGGGCTCCATGGGTTGCTTAGGGCTTAAGCAACCAAATTAGGGTTTCCTTGTTAGATAACCCTAATAGCCTCACTATATAAAGACCCTTTATGCCTCAAAAACGTGGACAAGCAACCTTCTAGGGTTAGAACACGTTTTGGGAAGCCTCCATCCTCTCTCCTCTTCATCCTCTTGCTTATGGTGTTTGTGAACCATTAGAGGAGTGACACTTGTGACTCTAAGCCTTCCAAAGTCAATTAAAGGAGGAATTGGGATTGTTATTGCTACATAACAATCAAGGTAATATCATAAACCTAATTATATGTTAATATTGATTTCCATATGCTAGAATTAGAGTTTACAGTCTTGGATTCAAAGCATGTACAATAGAGAAACCTAGATCCAAGCATTAGGGTTTGTATAAGCACATAGGATGTCTTATGACCAAAACCCATCAGTTAGTACCATTGTACATTACCACGTGTTATAACGGGGTAAAGGACTTACTCATGCCCTCATGTGGAGCCGGTGCAAAAAGTGTGGTCGATAGTAGTTAATCCAATCTTGATTTTTGATATGGTCTTATTTAACTATTTTTTTTAGGTCATTATCCTAATATATTTGAGTAAAAATGTTAAATTTTAAAATATATGATGTTTAATATGCTTTGAAAGGATTAGTTACAGTTAAAATGAGAGTTTGGATGCAAAAGAAAGCAAAAAGAGTTGAAACAAACGGAAAATAGACGAAAGCGGGACGAAAGCCAAAAGGCACGCTACAACCTCTTACGATGCGCGTCGCGCCCTAGTTAAAATGAATAAATTTTTTCTTTTTTCCTGAGGCGGTTTATGACTTCGTGGCCAACACCTGATACCACGACGTGGTAAAGGCATTACCACGTCGTGGCGATGCTGACAAGTATAAAATGATCTGAAAATTAACCCTAAGGATAGATCTTACATTCCAATTCGTTTTCTACAAAAATAAACCACAAAGTTGCGATTTTAAGAGTCTAGAAGGTGGCAGGAGGGCCATTAAAATGATATGGAGCGAAGATATGAATGATTCAAGAGCGGATTCATGACAAGAATCATTCGATTTACTTTTCTGATCACGATTAGTATTCCAATTGTGTTCCTTCTGTTTTTACTTTCTGAATTTAGGTATTAAAACCTTTTGCTTTGCATTTAAGATTAGATGAATCATGAGATTTTTTATTAGACTGGAGGGTATGGGAGGGACGTTTCCCTCATTTTTTGTGGGTCATACCACCATTTCCCTCACTTCCTTTCCCTCACCTAAAACTCAAGGAATGGGTGGGAAGCTCCCCTCACTATTTTTTATTTTTTTTAAAATATATTTCATACATATATTATACTCATTTTGCAGGGAATTAAAAACCATGAATCTTGATATATTTTTTATTTTTTTTAGTAGGTATATAATTTTATAAATATTAAAAAAGATTAAAAAAATTGTCCAATAGCATGAAGAGAGAGAGTGCGGCACCCCCTTCCCACACCTCTTTCCCGCGGGTTGCTTCCCTCACCTTAGGGATGGTGTTCCAGAGTGAGGGAAACTTCACTCACCCCTTTCCTGCTATGATACCGTCCGGCCTTAAATTGCTATTTGGATCGCTTGTTCTCATTTAATTTATTGTGTCAAGTTTGATTGAAGATCCATATGTGTTATATTTCATTCCTTTATTTCATATTACAGAGTCTATGGGAAAAAAAGAACAATCTAGTTATATATTCTTGAATCATAGTTGTTTTATTACCATAAAATAATTGTGGCTAGTGTTGGATCAAAACCTAGGGTTAGGTTAGTAAAGTTATGAACTTTAATGTGTGTGCATGTTTTAGATTACCATTATTAGCATGATTTAATTCTAATAATCTTTAGGATTAATAAAGATCGAATCTAGCATGACATGAATTCAACAACGAATTTAAGGATAATTAATGGCATGAAGATGAAATTAAAAGTCTTTATAGTAATTATTATTCATGTATGGACCAAATACATGAATCATTTTAGGAATCGGTGAATAATGAATAAATGACCATTGCACTAAAGTGGTTATCCATGATTTTGAGATGTAATCCAATTTGAACCAAAGTACGTGCAGTGATTCGTTTCCAGTGAGTTTATCTAGGTAGTTTAGTTATTGATTACTTGAGATTTAATAAGAACCCCCCCCCCCCAATTTTTACTGCTTTTCTTTATTAGTATAATCTATAATCAAATATTCTAATTGTAACATCCATAAAATTCACAAAAATTTAAAACTTTTTCAAGCATCCAAAAAATATTACTTATTACAAAGTATTTTCAAAATAGTTTCATATCAGAGTATCCCAGAAATCAAAATCATAAAATAAGAGGAGGTGCACGATCAAGCATTCGCCTTCTCGCGATCATCCGAAGTACCTGAAACAAAATCCCAAACTGTAAGCCCGAAGCTTAGTGAGTTCCCCCAAAATACCAACGCCATACAAACCAGAACAATATCATAACAAATAACATGCATATAGAGTCTACAATATGGCTGGACTGCCCTCACTGGGCCTTCAGTTTATATGGCACACTCTTAGAACCTTCAACATGTCTGGTCCGCCCTACCGGGCCTTTAGCTCGTCTGGACCGTTCTCCAGGCCTTCGGCCTAACTTGTACGCCCTGATGGGCCTTCAGTCTATCCGGACCGCCTTGGGTATGTTGGCCTAGAGCACAAAGCAGGACCGCCTCAACCTACCCCACAATCACATAATCAACACATAAATATCATACGCTAGCTAGCATGTACAGATAGTCATACAGATCTGACATATAACTAATCATATCATCGTCCTATATACCAGGATATCTATCTAACCGATCACTAACATAGCATCATCCTATATACCAAGATACAATCCAAAAAGGGTTGGCATTGGTGCCTTCGACCCTGTTAGTATAGTGAGAAGAACTCACCTCACAATGTCGAACTGAACTGGAAAGATCAAGCTCTCGAATCACAACTCCAAACTCAAACACCTACAACCACCATAGGACCAATTCCATCAAGACCCAAATTACCAAAATACCCTCAAAAGTCAAACATGGTCAACCCCGGTCAAAGTCAATAGTCCATGTTGACCCAACTCGTCGAGTTACTTCAGAACTCATAAAACAAGGAAAACCCTAACTAACTCGTCGATTTATCTCCTTAACTCGCCGAGTTTATCCAGAATCCAGAAAGCGGGAAAACCAGACTCAACTCGTCGAGTTGGCTAAGCAACTCGTCGAGTTCCTTCAGCCTTTTCATATTCAGTCCTTTCCAGTCAAATCCAAAGCCCCAAACTACAGATCTAGCCTCTTAGGACTGAGATACCACGTAAAGTTGCTAACTTTACGTGCATGCAAGGCATTAAAGGGATTAAAACACTAAAACTAAGCTTAATAAGAGGTTTAGGGCATGGAGAAGGGCCAAGACTATATAAAGTGGACAACTTTATGTCCATGGAGGCCTAGAGGTGTTCATATTTAAAACCACATCCTCTTGACAAGCTCAAATACGAGAATGACTCCATTTTGCACAAAAAATGACCATATACTTTCATAAGAGGAGATCTAAGCAATAAGAAGTTAAGGTATCAACTTTATACCTCAAGATGGTAGCCAAAACAGATTAGATGTCGGATCTACAACATCCTCCTTACTCCAATCTCTTTAATCTTCGAGTTTCCTTCCTAAAGAACACAAGATTTACTCTCCAATGCTCACACACACTCATGAAAGCAATAAAGCACGACTTAGGTTTCTCTCTGGACAGTAAGGTGGTAAGGGAGGTTGTTCAGGGGACTTAAGGTCCTTTAAATAGGATGCAAACCCTACAAAGTAGGGTTTCCATCCATAGCCTCAACTCGTCGAGTTGGGGTCCTCCAACTCATCGAGTAGGTTCCATAAACCACGCAACCTGATTAGTTTCTACACGACGAGTTGGGGCCTCCAACTTGTCAAGTAGGTCTTATGTGATGTACAAAAATCCTTAAAATCTCATACAAGGGAGTTGGGATGTTACACTAATGTTAATTCACTACCGTTCCCTTTGAGTTCGACACTCTTTCTTATCAAAATTATATTATATACTTGATAAGGTTTACTGCCTGTAAGGTATGGTTTAGATGTGATAGACTAGGAATTATAAGTTTAAAACTAGTGTATTAAAAATACACATCAAGTTTTTGGCGTTTTTGTGGGGAACACTTTTCAATTAATTTAGTTTATTTGATTATTCGTTATTTTTTTTTTAATTTTTTGTTTTATTTTTATTTTCTTTGATAACATGTCATTTGTTGGAAAGGTTTTTGTTGTTATGTGTAGGAATTCATGATCATACGCATTGCAAGTTATTAGGGGATTTTTTACATGTTTAGGGCGTTTTTGGCAAAACTAGTTGGTAACGGGTAGTAGTTAGCGAGTAGCAGTTAGCGGGTAGCAGGTAGTGTTTGATTTGGAGCGTTTTGTTGAAAGCTTATCCATGTAGCTTTTGATTTTTGAGCGTTTTGTTTAAGATAAAAGTTAAACGGTCATGTCGTCGAACGAGATTTTTTCTTTTTTACGAGCATTTCCTTAAAAGCTAGAACCAGAAACTCCCAAACGCTACGTGTCGAACATGTCCTTAGTCTACTACTTTGGTGATTTGTCCAACTCAATCTATGAGGCATAATATGGCAAGATGTTTTATAGTGGTTAAGAGGAAGACCGAACTCTTGTTATTCTTAATTAGTTGGGCCACTATTGTTCTGCTTATTAGTTAATGGTGCAAAGAAAGTAAAGTAAATAGTCTGACAGGTCCCAAAAGTTTTTGTTTTCACAAAGCACTTCTTGCATGCAAAGGATTTAATCAACAATTGTAGCATGATTCCGACGAAGACGAGTGATCATGATATCATTTTTAGTTATTTTGATTTTGCTAATTTTTAGTTACTTTAATATGTTTTTTTTAATTTTTATTTTTAGTTTTTTTAGTTTTGTTTTCCATGTTGATGATCTTGACGGTTTAAATCTTTGCAGAATTTTTGTCCTTCACATGCTATCAGTAATTTCAACAATTAGGATTGGGTACGGTTTTGTCACGAAAGGCGTTGCACAACATTAGTGTAAGGTCACCTACATGAGAGATGGATCATGACTTTATTAAAGTCCATTACTAGAAGGAAGATAATATAAGAGGGACAAGACTAGGGTTTGGCCAACACAACTCTAGTCGATTTTATTCGAGAAAAATCCACTTTTCAGTTACCACATCGTGGCATGTGCACAACCGCTTCGTGGCATCAATTTTTTACGTTATAAAGATTCTCGATTTCAAAAAGTGTGTCGCGTTCTTGATATTCCTATATTATACCTATTGTACTGTTATACGATGTTTCGCCAACCGTTTTATGCATCGAGTCTCGACATGAGTAGAAAAGTACAAAAGATCTAATTTTTAGTTCTCGGAAAAATCTGAAGCGTCATCTTTTCGGCTCACGTTTTGAAGCAACCCACTACAGTCGATTTTGTTCTCACGACTATATACCCAATGCGAGTTCGTTCTTTTCTCCCTCTTTGATTTTATATTTTTTAGTTGTTATTATATACAATGAGGGCATTGTATCATTTTAGTGTGGGGTATAAAGATTTGAAAAGGAACAACAAACAAGCTAGATTATATTGATTAAAATTGAAAAAAAAAAAGACTTGAAATGGTCTAATTAGAAAAAATCTAGAAAATTCAAAATTTTTGTTTTGATATTGTTGAATCAATATGTTATAATATACTTGTGGCTTCCCATTTCTAATGAAATCATGAGGCAAAAACGTGAACTTATATAGTTTGAGGGACATAAAATTTTTTACATTGTTTGCTAAATTGCACCTCAGAAAATTCATGTAGTCATTGCATACTAGACTTATATCTTTAACCAATAAAGTTTGAGGTTAAGTTTCCAAGTTTAAGCATATGTTTTTCCTTTAGGTTTTAGTTGAGAGAAAAAAGTAAGTCATGAAAAAAAGTTGTGAAAGAAAAGGAGAAAAAAAATTGTCAAAAGTTGTTAAGCGAATAAAAGCTTGCAAATTATAAAAATCATGAGAAAGCAAAGAAATAAGGCAAATTGCCAAAAGCCAAAGTCTTGGTTGTAATTTTTGTTTCTAGGTTATTTTATCGTAAGTATTCTTGGAAATTTAACAAAAATACATTGAGGTTAAAAAAAGGGATGCACAAATGAATGTTGTTCAAAATAAATGGAAAACGTTTATTAAAGATTGTGAATATTTAGGACTTGGGAAGTAATCAGGCTCTAGACACAAATATATGCATTGAGGCGAGACACAATTGGTGAATTTAAATTAGATTATTTTGTGTGATGTTGGTGAACAAGGTTTTGATGTGGTGGTATTGAAATGAAAATTATGATATAAATCTAGTTTGTTTAAGAACAAACAAAAGAATAGTGTGAGTTATTTTGATATGACCTTATTTAACTATTTATTTTAGGCTATTTTCCTAATATATTTGAGTAAAAATGTTATATTTTAAGATATATGATGTTTAATATATTAATTACAATTAAAATGGACAATGTTATGCAAAAGGAAGCAAGAAGAGCTGAAATAGATGAAAAACGGACGAAACCAGGATGAAAGACAAAAGGCGTGCCCCACCCTAGTTAAAATGCTGAAATTGTTTGTTTTTTCCTGAGGCGGTTTACGACTTCGTGGCTAACACCCGATACCATGACATGGCGACGGTGAGAAGTATAAAAAGATCCAAAAATTAACCCTAAGGATAGATCTTACATTCCATTTCGTTTTCTGCAAAAATAAAACCTAGAGCTACGATTTTGAGAGTCTTTAAGGCTGTTGGAGGTCATTATAAGCTGATATGGAGCGAAGATCTGACGGATTCGAGAGCGGATTCATGATAGGAATCATTCGATTTGCTTTTATGATCACGATTAGTATTTCAATTGTGTTCCTTCTACTTTTACTTTCTGAATTTAGGTGTTAAAACATTTTGCTTTGCGTTTAAGATTAGATGAATCATGAAATTTTGTATTAAATTGCTATTTGGATCGTTTGTTCGTATTTAACTTATTGTGTCAAGTCTGATTGACGATCCATATGTGTTAAAGCTCGTTCCTTTATTAGCTATTGTTGAGTCTATGTGATTAAAAGAACAATCTAGTTATATTTTCTTGAATCATAGTTGTTTTATTATCATAAAATAATTGTGACTAGTGTTGGATCAAAACCTAGGATTAGGTGAGTAAAGTTATGAACTTTAATGTGTGTGCATGTTTTAGATTATCATTTTTAGCATGATTTAATTCTAATAATATTTAAGATTAATAAAAATCGAATCTATCATGATACGAACTGAACAATAAATTTATGGATAATTAACGGCATGTCGATGAATAAAAGTCGTTATAGTCATTAGTATCCGTATATGGACCAAAATACATGAATCAATTTAGGAATCGATGAATAATAAATAAATGACCATTACATTAAAGTGATTATCCATGATTTGAGATGTAATCTAATTTAAACCAAAATACATCAAATGATTCATTTCCAGTCAGTTTATCTAGTTAGTTTAATTATTGATTAACTGAGATTTAATAATACCCCTTGGTTCCTTTTTTTTTATTAGTATAACCTATAATCAAATATTATAATGTTAATTCATTACCGCTTTCTTTGAGTTAGATACCCTTATTTATCAAAACTATTTTATACTCGATTAGGTGCACTGTATGTAAGCTGTGGTTTAGATGCGATAGACTAGGAATTATAAATATAAAACTAATGCATTAAAAATACACATCAAATTTCTATTTAAAGGAAAGTCAAGAGTGAATTCCATTTGAGAAAAATCCTTCAAAAGCCTTAAAAATGTTTAGAAGAGAGAAGTGAATTTGATGCATAAACGGCCAAAAGGAGAATTCTATAGCCTTTCAAAAGTCCAAACGTGACACTCATCCTAATGCTTGTCCCTTCCACTATAGGGCTACGATAGGACACTCTGCCGCTATATAAAAACTTCTAAATGGCTTGGAAACTCTCTTAACTCATTAAGAACATTCGTTCCTTACGCTTTGAAAGTTTGACCATGTTGTTTTCCCACGAGATTTCCAAGTTTAACAACACATTTCACCTCGTTGAATCATATTTAAATCCTTTCAATAAACTAAAAAAATGTTAGATGAACTACAAGAAACTACAACAACAACAAAACTTATATTTAAAAAAAAAATCGGGCATTATCTAACAAAAGGAAATACAAAAGAAAAAAAAGTGTTCGATGAACTTGTTTTTGTGTAAGAAAAAGTTATTCGAAATCCCTTGGCTATCGACTGAAAACTAAACCCTGATAACGAAACTTTACGTCATTTCATAGCGAGTCCACCATTTTGCATATGTCACATAATAGGACCATTTTATCCGAAGAAGGTTTCAATGTATGTCTTTTACAAGAATGTTTTCATAGTATTGACCATTTTACAAGATGCTCACTACGATTGTAAAATGGCAAAAACGATATCGTTCAAGGGCAAATCCTCATTCTATAGTGACCCCATCACAAGACGAATGATTATTTGTAGAATTTTGTTACTTTTTGGTTATTTCTTGTAAAACACTTAAAAAAATAGTTATATTTGTATTTTTCTCTTATATAACGTATAGCTAAGTCTGAATTAATGGATGATGGACCATACATCTCAACCAAGTCTACCATATAAGATAAATCTTGACTCCAATTATTGAATAGAACTCTCCAAAGATGGAATTATATTTTGCCAATTATTGAAGAAAAATGTAACCTAGAGCAAATGGTCACATGGTGGAAGACACCTTTTAATGGAACTCATAGCAACAAGATGGTAAATATTGGGCTACAATGTCACATACCACTATACTTTGACGGTCCGTCTACTTCTAGTATTAACGTTTTTTTGGGTTTTTTCCGATCCAAATCCAAATATAGTAATCTTATATCTTTTCAATTATTTTATATAATTCCGTTCAACTTATTTGAGATGGAATAATGGTGTTTTATGTGTTATTTAAATTAGAGAATATTATACTAAAATGACATAATTTATTATTAATATGGACACTACATATTATATTTCAAAATAATAATATATTTGTATGTTTTTTGTGCATAACAGTAAAATATATTTTTTCTACTATATAAGTTTAGTAGTTGATGTGCAAAAACTCTTATATGCCAAAATATTACTAGTGCGTCTACTTCACCACGTACCCATCATATGATAGATAATGTTGGCGAATTTTATATTAATCTTTAATAATTATGAGAGTTGTAACAATTTTTTGGCATGTATATAGAATTTCAAAGTTGATTTACGATATAATATTTAAAATTAATGATATTTTGCCCCCCTAATAATTTTAACTTGAAATTAAATAATCTTTTTAATGTTCATGTATTTTAATAATCTTTTTAAATTTAATTAAGTTATCTACTTCTATTTAAAATTATCTGTAAAACTTTTTTTATACATTCATCATAGCTAAAATGTCACGAACAAATGGAATTATGAATACAATTATGTTGTGTTTTTTATATTTTATATATAAAATATGAAAAAAAAAATTATTATGCCAGATATAAAAGCAAAAAAAAAGATTAAAAATATTGTATAATCTTTATAAAAATTATATTTTCTAGATGAATTGTCATTATATATATCATAAAAATAATTAATTAGTAAAGAAATAAATACGTTAAACAAAAATATAATTAAGTGAATAAATAATATATGACTAAAGGAAGAGAGATTAAGTGTAAAAAACATGAAAATATATTAAACAAATCACCAAAAAGAATAAAAGAAAACAATATACTCTATCGATATTTAGTGGTAAATAAAAAAATTATTAGTAATTATATATATATATATATATATATATATATATATATATATATATATATATATATATATATATATATTCTATTGGATATTATTTTTTATTATGTGTTATAAGAAGCCTTCTATTAAGTATTAATTATAAGAAATATTACCATAACTAAATATGATAAAATTAATTATGTGTAGTATTATCATAATTAAATGTATAATATATATTAATTATAAAAAAAATATTATGCATAATTAATATTTATCATATTTAATTTTAGTAATATTTCTCATGAGTAATATTTCAATTAATGCTCTCACATTAGCCCTTAGGACATATAATAGAAAATCTCATGTTTATTTAAGGTTTATTTTAATAAGCATGTATCTTGTCGACCAACAAAAATAATTGTATCTCACATGGTTACCAACATTTAAAAAGATATCAATATTTGACCGTGGTTTTAGAGGTTTTTAGAGGTCTGTGATGCATGAAAGGTAACAGGATGGTCGTCTAGGTATTAGTGATTGGAGCCCCATCGATGTAAAGTTTGATCATATATATATATATATATATATATATATATATATATATATATATATATATATATATATATATATATATATATATATATATAAAACTTTCATTTTTCTTAAGCTTTTTTTTGTTCATATATTTCTTTTTGATGGTTTTCATTGCATGCATTCGTTCTTAGCTTTTAGGATCTTTCTGTCCCCTTTTGTTCTATATTTCTTTTTGCCAACTAGAAATCGTCTTGTTTCGTCCGATTCTTGCTCTTTTCTTGAGGACAAGAAATGTTTAAGCTTGGGGAGATCTGTTAGGTGCATTTTGTGCACCTTTTTGCACACCTTTTAGTCCATTTTATGCATCCATTTAGCATAGTTGTCTTTCGGTTTTCTTGCATTTCATCAAAGTCATGTTAGTCTCTAGAACAACCTTATTTGTACGCTTTTATGGTCTTTTTAGGTAAAGCGGAGGTTGAAACGCGTTTTGGGAGGTGTCGGGAAGCACGGGTGAAGATTCTGGGATGATTGGATGCAAAACGAAAAGGTTGGAAAAATAAAGATTGGACTTGGAAGCAGGAGTGAACACGGGGCGTGTTGGATTTGTACTGAAAAGTGAACACGGGTCGTGTTTGACAAAGAAGAAGTTGTTGACCATGCTAAACACGACCTATGTCTATTTAGCCTATTTTGACACGGGCCGTGTTGGTCCAACTAAGCATTTTTTAGCCTTGTACTTTGGAAGAATACCCGAGGATAACACGCCAATTTCCACTCAACACAACCTGTGTTGATTTACCCTATTTCGACACGGGGCGTGTTCGGCCCAAAAACTAACTTTTGTCAGTTTTTCCTATCTTTCATATTACCATATTAGGGACATTTTTTACACTTATACTTAATTTCCAAAGAACGGGAGAAGAGCAATTTCTAAGGTTTTTGCAAGGTTTCGATTGTAATCATTTGGAAACATTTTTTTTTTGATTTGTAAGTCTCGTATGTGGATTATTTCATCTTTTCTAGAATTGTTGATTGTTCTAGTCACGTGTGGTTACAACCCTAGTTTCTCTAACTTTATCTCTTGACTTTTAGTTGTGATTTCAATAATGTGATTTGATGTTTGTTTCTAATTTCTATCTAGTGAATTTCATTTCGTTTCAATCGAATGTTTGATTTTAATTTTAGTTCTTATTGATCATCTGAATTAGGGTTAGATCATTCAAGTTATCTATTTTGCAAAATCTGTAATTGTTTTGTGAAATAGAGCAAGTAACAAGCACTAAATTGAATTCTTTTGAATAAATCTAGTGTAAATCATATTCACACATTCTTATGCTCCTGAGCTTGTGAGGAGTACTGAATGTTTTTTTTGGGAACATTCACATAAAGTTTAATGCAATCTTTCGATCTAACTCTATGAGTTTGTTTAGATTAGGTTAGTGGGGTTAGGGTTAATCAAAGAGCTTATTTTGGTTAATTAGTGTGGTGAATGGCAAATGTTAGAGTTTGTTAATTTCAAGTACCAATTTAGGTAGAATTGAACAAATATCATGTCATCTTGGAATCACATTGCTTATTCATTATACATAGAGTTGGAGTCTTCATAAATTATGACTTTATTTCAATTAGTTAACATCTTTCTTGTTTCTTCAATCATTTACTTGAATTATCATTTACAAAACCACCTTTTTACTTTTGGTGACCAAAGTACCTTGCACAAAGAGGTATAGACTGATTGTCCTGTATCTCTGTGGTTCGACACTGCTTGCCTTGCACTATAATTTAGTATAATATAGCACTGTTCTTTTGGAGTATATTGTACCCCTAACATTTGCTGGGTTTGACAACCTAACAAGGATCAGATTTACAGATGACACATCAACCAAAATGCACAAAAAAATATGGTTACACTAGCAAGCAATTATAACATCACTACTTGAAAACAACAAAGACAACATAACCAGCTTGCCATCAGATTAAGGTAGTTTAAGAAGACAATTAAGCATATAGACCTTCATTCTCCCGAAGACACCTCTCATAGTCAAGCTCAAACAATGCTCTTTGATTCTCCAATTCAGTAACCCTATCAGTCACAGTACGATGCTGCTCAACCAATTCGGCATACATACTACTTGCCTTCATAAGAACTTTTTCTCCAGCCAACTTCATACTATCAACAGCTCGTAGATTAACTTCAGCAAAGAGATAACAATCCCGAAGGGTCAAGAGCCCATCGGAAAATTTCACTTCCTTACCAAGGGCAACGGAGATTATCTTTTCAGCTCGAGCCATAAAACGAAAAGCTTCATTAAGTTCCTCTTGAAACGAATGGAAAGCAACACAACCCTCTAAGAAACAAAAAAGATAACCAATAAAATGGAAAGGAAAAGATATATATAACAAAGTGTTAAACGAAAAGAACGATTAATACTAACGGAAGGAAACTATTTTACCAACGGCAACAGGGGCATGATAGTCAGCAGGCTTATAGGATGAAGGAATGGATGCCTCAAATACCTCACGAAGAAAATCCTCAAACTGATGAGGAGTTAATGTGCATTTATGTTTACGAGGAAAAGACGAACCAGTGGATGACCCAAGAACAACACTAGAAGGAACATGAGGA
The DNA here is from genome assembly GCF_051521515.1 of Lactuca serriola. Classification (NCBI taxonomy): domain Eukaryota; kingdom Viridiplantae; phylum Streptophyta; class Magnoliopsida; order Asterales; family Asteraceae; genus Lactuca; species Lactuca serriola. Next base: position 246,346,637 of record NC_136412.1, read on the forward strand.
ATAAGAAGAACTTCAGAGGGAGATGAAGAATTTCCTAGCAACTACTCAAGAGAAAACACATCCGACCCAAAACCAGGGAGCCTTAGAGGTGACCAGGGAACATGGGTAATGTTACCGACTTCCCTATCAAGAATAACATCCTCTAACATGATAGACTGTGGAGTTATGTCACTAGATAAATACGTCACCAAGTTGAAATAACTTTTATTCCCATCTAAAACAATAAGGGGTGTTTGGGATTACTTTTTGAAGGGAAAAGTCATTTTTGTAAAAGGACTTTTTCTAAAAGACCTTTTTCCAAAATATTTTGTTTAAAAAGTGTTTGGGATTTCTTTTTGCTTTTTCAGCCTCAAATCTTCAAAAAGACAAAAAGTCACGTAAGTGTGACTTTTGAAAATGCTACTTTTTGTGCTTTGCTAAAAGTTGGTTTTAAAAGTCATTTTCCATTTACCAAACAACTTTTGGACTTTTCTAACTTTTTGGAAAAGTTAAAAGTCAAAAAGTTGATTTAAAAGGAAAAACAAACACCCTCTAAATACAAAGGTAGCGCTGACAACATTAATATTAGGAGAAATAGATAACGCAAGATGAAAAAAACAATACTAATTTAAGACGATTAAAAGGAAAAATTAAATGCATACCTGGATGAAGAACCGGCAGCACAGGTAACTGATTACGAGCTTTCCATATTGGGCTCATATGACAAAGTGCAAGTACAACTTCTGGAAAATAAATATCTTCTTATACACATACGAGAAAAAGAGGAGATATGCTTAAATAAGTCAGATGACAGTGAAACGGAATCATCCAACTTAAGGAGAGGACCAAGAGATAAAAGGAGACAAAGACTATTGGCATCTAACCAACAAAACTTGCTTTTCCACCCACAATTTGTACCAGACAGATCAGGAAAGAAAAGAAGGGGGGGGGGGAGTGACGACTGCTAAAAGAATATCGATCGCCGTATTTTCTTCAGACGGTAAAAGTATCGAAACAATAAAACATGGAGAGTAATGTGATGACCAACACAATAGGCTTCGAAATTTATGATCTTGGATACATCGTTTGGACAAAGTTGAACAGGATGCATATCGTAGAAACATAACACTCCCAAGAAGAAGGATGATGGAGGGAGCCTCAACCCACATGCAATGTGTCGGAGGTAAAACCCTACCTTACCATTGGGAGCACCAAGAATGTAGGTTGACGATGACGGAAGGTCAACACCATGCACTTGAGAGAGTTGGTACTCATGCATGCATCGATCTAAGGAAAAGTTGTCAACATCACAAACAATTGATCACCTATCACAAGCCATGACAAAATCACTATGCAGAAAGTATAGGGATAATAAGAATAGAAAATTCTAAATAGTGATTACCCATTAAATAATCGAGATAATTGGGTAGAGCATTGAATGCACAATCTAATCATATACATAGACGTAGCTAATTGACGGTAGGGGCATTTAATGCACACTTACAGCAGACACACGCGGGACGTTTGGTTATCCAAGACGCTTTTTAAGTGTGAACGACAAAATCATTTTCAACCCATTATTTTACCCTTCAGACGGGGGGGGGGGGGGGGGTTTAATGGTGTATACATGTCGGTAATTAAGTAAAGAAGGGATATCGGCCTGACATGGACAAGCTGGGTAGTAAGAAGAACCACAATAAGAGGCCCAACAAGGAGAAATGACCATATCGACTCGGATATATCCAACCCAACTGATGAATGAATAACCAACCACTGTTAACAGTAAACCAAAAGATAATCCTAAAACACAACGTATAAAAAGCAGCATGCAAAGCATATCCCATATTTCGAGCAAAAACAAGATCTTTGGAAATAAAATAACAAGTCGTACAAGGTACTCTGTATTACAAAGCGACCATGTATAACCTTGTACCTGAGGATAAGGGGGAGCTTATAAAAACCTTTCCATATTAAAGGAGAGGGTAAGGTGCTGTTTGTTTTTCTTAAAAAACCTCTTCAAAACTCTTATTGTTGCGCAGCGCAGCACACGCGCAACACTTTTTGTCCCGTAACAGTTTGTTTTTTGGAAGTCTGTAGGGCTTAAAACATCTGCCCGTGTGCTTCTTGGGGAAGCACTTGTTATACCTCTTCCCACCTCTTCAAACCTAAACCTAAAAAAATCCAAACCAAAAAAACAATTGGCCACTTTTTTTTTTTTTTTCAAAAATGAACAACCACAGATGTTGTTAAACACACCCATTAAGTATATTTAATATTATGTTTATGGTCATTTACTTATATACTATATTCTATTTTCATCCCTTTAACATTTAATACATTAAATTTATATCCCTTTAACTATTTTCTTCCATTTGATTTAGATAAGTTAATACATTAAATTTATATCCCTTTAAATATTTTTATTTTCTTTTTAAATAAGTGTCTATTATTTTGTTTTAATGATGAAATAAAAATAAAATAGAAAAAACAGATTGTAACAAAAACAAATAACATATTATATTTTATTACTTTTATTTTTTAACATATTTATCTTGTGTAATTTTGAAAAAACCATTTTTGGTTTATTAAATTAGTTTATTTTAAATTTTTAATGTCTGCATCAGTCTGCAGATGTTAACAAAAACAAACACACATCTTATTACAGTCTGCAGCCGTTTGGTCCACCTCTTCTACTGCAGAGGTTTGCATAGATGGTCCGCTAGGGGTGGCAATTGATGACACGACACGACAAAAATACACGAAACGAAACGAAATTAAGACGAAATTGAAATTCGAATTTGTGTTCGTGTTCGTGTCAGGTGTAAAAAACAGGACGTCGTGTCGTGTCGTGTTCGTGTTCAAATTTTGACACGATTTAACATTTTTTGTCGTGTTTTTCGTGTTTGTCGTGTTATGTATGAATAAATATTAATTAAATACATTAATTTTTATTTCATGTTATCTTTGTCGTGTCGTGTCGTGTTTGTCGTTCGGTTCGCTTTCGTGTTAGTTAAAAAAAAACACGAGATCGTGTCGTGTCATGTTCGTGTTACATAAAACTTTGTCGTGTCGTGTCAGACAAAAACACGACACGATGACCCGATTTGCCACCCCTATGGTCCGTAGACTTTTTGAATTTTTGTTTCTGAAAAACAAACAACACCTAAGTATTCAAAATACTTGAAAACTCTTAGCAATTCTAATAGACCCCTTGGTATGACATTCTAACCTAGTTGTTGCTCATCTAAGGGATTTAATTTATTCCGACATGGATAATTCTGTTTTTTATATTTTTCATGATATTTTAGAAGAATTTAGTTCTTTCTTTTCTTCTGACCAAACATGGTTTTTCATTAGATTTAAATTCCAATTCCATTAAAATTTCACAAAATGAGTGAATTAATTAAAGAGTTAATATCGTTATTTGGAAAGAAACTATTGTGCTTTAAGTTGGCAACAGATGTATTTTATATTTTAAAATGGTAACTAACTCATGTTTTCTATATCTTTAGGTGCGATATCTTTGGTTGGTTGAGTATGTCACATTCTTTCTAATTTTACATTATGGCCCAAATTTTAATTTTGGGTTATTGTCACTATAGCCCAACAAACTTTAGTATATTAGTTTAAATGGTCTTTCGTGACTATTTTTTGCATTTGAAAGGCACGAACTTGTGATTTACCTGTTAAAAGGGATAGACCACATTTTAAGCAGGTTTTACCGGTTACAAATAAGCTTACCTGGCTTTTTATTTTTCTTTTTAAAACCTTGTGGGCCCACATTTTTTTTGTTATACTTTTGTTGACTTCTCATTACCTAAATGAATAATGGTTACCGATAAAGTGATGTTTATCTTCATAGTGGTCGGTTCATTGTGCTTATTCATCGTATTCCCCCAATGGCTACTTTCCGGTGACTAGTACTGTGACAGTAAACGCTTACTATCCCGACACACTCTCCGAAAATCATCGTCTAGTCTCTGACGATAGCAATATCCGAAGACCCATCGACAATGGCTGCATAAAATTTCCATAGAACCACGACCACTACCATTCAACGTTTGTGAATCGGTGGTGATCGATGGTGATTGACGATGAAGACACTTGAGTGGATTTGACGGAAGTGGTGGTTTCTTATTGACCGAGGCTACTTTTCTCTCGGTCAACGTTTGTCAATCGCTGGTGATCGGCGATGAAGACACAGGAGTTTCAGCAGGTTTTAATGGCAAAGATAGTTAAATGGAACGATTTACCTCTTAATCAATCAAAATTCTTCTTAATCTCATTGATTGGGTTGTCATCGTTCTTCTCAATTTTATTGATTTTCATGACGTCGAAATTCTTTTGCTTGAGTCGTCATCGATCCTCTCAATTTTCTGGATATTTTGGATATTCTCGATTTTTTCATCACGTACAGGTGATGAACTTTGCGATTCATTTGGAGTTTCTGCTGTTGAATCATTTCCATGAATCATCTTCTTCTGTTCGATAATAATGCCATTGATGACTTGATGACTTGATGTTATAATAGCTTCAAAGATTATCCAAGGAAAAGAAACCCCCCTTTCTAATCAATCCATGACTTGCTTTTTACGATTGTTAAAGTTTCATTGTTCATGAGTGAATTTCAATTTCCTTGGGGTAGATCTGAAACTGATTATAGTGATTCTAGAGTCATAGTTACACAAGGGATATGTGCCGATGGCTTTTAGAGGTAGTGAGCAGTCAGCGTCGTATGGTGAGCTGGTGTCCATCGGAGATCTAAATCCCGATGTAAACAAGAAACTAAGTGTTGCAGTTGCTGATATTCTTAGCTACAAGCTCTCTGTTCCCAAATCACGATTCTTCCTCAAAATTTTCGACTCAAAGGTAACCTATATGACTCTTACTTCTGTCTGTTTTATTTGTCAATATGTAATATGTTTTGATTGTTTGTTTTGATTTGGATTTGACAGAGATCTTTCTTTGTTTTGATTTTGATTTGACAGAGGTAGTTTGGACCATTTCAATTGACCAAAAGCCACGTGACATATCAAAATTAATTATTAGGAAGGGGTTTACTGGGTGACCTCTTTATATTTTTAATAATGACCTTTTAAAACGGAAAAATAGAAGTTCGTGCCATTCAAATGTAAAAAATAGTCATGAGTGACAATTTAAACCAATATACTAAAATTTGTTGGATTACAGTGACAATAACATTTTAATTTTTGTTACGAATTTTGTCTGAATATTTTCACAAATTTAGTTTAATATACAAATATGTTTCTCTACAACTTTTGTAAGACTTTTTTTTAATAAAATTTACAACTTTTTTTAGATTTCTTTTTCTTACTTTTTATAGCTTTTTATTTAAAAGAAATTCTTTTACAACATGTTTTAAACTGTTTTTACTATATTTTTTTTTCTCATTTTCATATAAAAAAAATTATAACCTCCATACAACTCTTTTTAAACAAATTTTATAATATTTTAAAACTGTTTTATAGATTTTTTTTATAACATTTAAAAATAATTTTGTTAAAGATAAGTCGTATATAAGTATAAATAAAGTTTAAAAAAAATATAAGCAAGTTTATAACGTTGTATTGATTGTTTACTATGAATCGTTGTATGAACATAAGTGGTATGAAACGTTATAAAAAAAGTTTTAGTAAAACGTTTTAAACTTATTCACACTTTCACACCACTTATCTTTGATGAAAGTAATTTTTAAATGTTATAAAAAAGTACAAAAAGTTAAATAAATCTATGAAACGTTTTAAAAATATTATAAAAAACGTTTACAAAGAATAGTACGAAGGTTATAAAAAAAGTTGTATGATATGTAAAAGTAAAATTCAAAAAACACTTTACAACATTTTATAATTTTTTTTAAATCTTAAAAAGGTTGTAAAATATCATTAAAAAAGTCTTGATTTTTTTAAATAAATTTGTAAATTTATGATGAATTCGTAAAATGTTGAACCAAATACGTAAAAAAAAAAAGTTAAAACTATAGCCAAAGGTGTAAAATTAGAAAGATGAGTCACCTATTATATTCAACTTCAACGTGAGATAACACGTAAAGATACAAAAAAAAAATAAAAAAAAAATAAATAAATAATAGCTGTCACCCATCACCTCATCTTTTAATTTCAATTCAGGTCTTAATTGTAGGTTTCAAGTTTCAAGATAGGGCTTAATTTCGGTTTCATTTTTTTTTTCTTTTACAATTTGATTTAGATCAAGTTTGATTTAGAAAGAAACAAAACAGGTGGGTATTTCAGGTTTTGGTGTGGCGGTCGTAGATTTTTGTATTTTTCTAGAAAACTTGGAATAATTTGGATTGTGAGTGATGGTCGACTACAATGGTGGTGGTGGAAGTTGCGGTGGTCGACAACAGTGTTGACGGTGGTCTATTGTAGTGGTGGTTGGTGGTCGATGGCAGTGGCAAGTGAGGGTGAAACCCAAATATCTAATTAAATATTTTCTTTTACTATATTAATAATAAATGCACAAGAAATATAAAAAAAAAAGTCACAATATATTCTTTTTAAGTCAATAAGGAATGAATAACACAATAAAACCAAAACACACATAAAACCAAAACACAAGGACGGCTGAATGCAAATAAATAAATAAATCTATTAGAATGCAAATAAATAAATAAATCTATTCTAATAAATGATTTTTTTTTATCACTTGTAACATTTTTATTTAATTTGTCAAATAACATTTTGTGATTATTTTGAATTTTTTTCCATACATGTTATTTTATAAGTTTTTCTATTGTTTTAAATTCCACGTAATATTTTAATGTAGTAACTGTAATAAATATTGTAATAAATGAATATCAATATCATTAATGAACTTATATTTTAATTTCAAAATTCTCAAAATTAAAGCCCGTTAGTTTTTTTTTTATTTATTTAAATTATTTGTTTAAATTTAAAAGATAAAAAACATTTTTATTATAATAATTCATTATTTTCTTATAAATTCAAAGTTTTCAAATAATTAGACCTTTATATTTATTTTTTTTTAATTTATTCATATAATACATGAGTCTCACAACTAGTAAATAAATAAATACAATAAACCAATCATACAACTTTAACCAAACCACATCAACAATTTCGGTAAATTACTCGTATCTATTTTTATGTTATACAACTTCTCTTCATAGAATTTCTCATTTTTTAAAATTAGTAACTATTTTGAAAAAAAAATTAGTTGACATTTTATATTTTAAAATAACTAAAAACAAGATAAAATATTATGACCGCAATGTTTTTCATTTTTTGATATTTTTGTTATTTTGAAAGTTTTGACAATTAGATTTTAACAACATAAAATTCTATAATATATTAAACTTATGTTAGAAAATATAACTAAATAGATTAACTGATCAATAAAAGAATAAAAATTTAATATCTAGATATAACTAGGACATAAAATGAAATGTTATTAATTTTAAGAGCCAAAATTGACAAAACATGTTAAGTGATATGTGGTGCTAATGCGAGGTGCACTGATGTGGACTCTGGAGTGGGGTAAGGTGCCTCCTACTTTTTTTCCTCGCAACCGTTTTCCTTTTTCCTTTGTAGTTGTACATAACAAAAAAAAAATGATAAAAAGCTATCTAAAGTTTTTAAATTGTAGAAAGTTTTGGTAAAACAATAGCAAAATGGATAGGACATGTGGTTACAAATCTTATCAAAATGAAGAGCTTCGGTGCATGTCAACATTATTTATTTTTTTTTTCTTTTAATTTTATAAGAATTTACGAAGAATTTGGTTCGCCGTATTTCACATGTGTTTAACAAATATTGGGATTTAATTCTAGGTTTCGGTTGCTAATAAAACTTACTTGAATTCCTCACAAGTGAATACAAGATTCCATCCCCAAGCTCATTAAATTCCATTACAAACATCTCCTTCTTGTTATACCATACTCAAAAAGACCTTTTTATTTTTCATATATATATATATATATATATATATATATATATATATATATATATATATATATATATATATATATAATTGAATTTTTTTTAACCAAAAATTAGTTTTAAAATTATTATTTAAAGAAAAGTGCATTTCCATCCTCTTAGGTATAATTTACTTTCGACTTTAAGAGACAACTAAAAGGGAATATATATATATATATATATATATATATATATATATATATATATATATATATATATATATATATATATATGCAATTATCAATCAAATTCAAAGCTAACCTGAAATATCAACTTACCAAATGTGAAGTTGTAACCAGGCATTACTGACTTTACTGATTTGGACGGATTCCGACAGAGTTGGAATTCAAAATTCCATTCCAGTAAAGGACGTATTTGGAATTCAATTATGTGGGAATCTTTTAAATTCCATGTTCGATAGATTTCACAATTCCGAATTCCTAATGAGGGTGGAGAGTTGTTTAAAGGACTTATTTTATTCAATATTCATTCAAGAAACATTCTATGAACCAAGCATGTCCACGTAAATAAGGAAACTGAGAAATCCAAAATAGGTATGAGGGGCAATCTTGTCATCACATTACTATCTGCAGATTAAAGCATAGTTTTGCTAGGGTGATAAATGTTACTAGTTCTATAATAGTATAATCATTATGTTTTAAAGAAATTATTAAGTCCCGTTTGTTAAGATTAAGATAAGAATACTATCTTTGTATATACTGGGATGTCAATTTAACAAAGATCAGAGTGTTGGTTTTACAAACAGAAAAAAGAAATTATTATTAATATTATTATTTATTACCTGCTACAAAGTTAAGTTGAGTCTTTTCCTCCAAGTGTCTGAATTATAGCTTCTAGAAGTTTAATCTCATTATCCCGTTTCAAAATCTCATCTTGTTTTGCTCTTAATTCTTCCATGTGCAATTCAAACACTTCTGCATACAAGAAACATAATGGAAATGTTAATCACAACATTTAAAGAATGGCAAAATGAAAAAAACTATCAAAACCCAATAAAATTAATCATATTTATTTAGGATCATCTAAAATAATTTACTTGTGGTATTCTCAAGCTCCTTGGTGATTTCTTGTGCTCTTAACTCAGCAGCCTTTTGGCCTGCTTCAGCATGTCGTTTTTCTGTACGAGCACGAGCTGCAGCTGAAATGGCAGCATCCAGTTCTCTTTCTAAAGTCTCTACCCTTTGTTCAAGAACCTGCACAATAATACTCAGATAAGGACTCTAACTATCAGACAACGGGAGTAACTGATAATATTCAATTGAAAACCTAGATTTGATAATTGATACTGATAAACGTTTTCGATTTGGAATATACCCGAAGTAAAACAGCTCACTTGTTGTGTTATGTTATATGCCTTTTATGGTTATCCGACTTTAGAAGATGATATCATTCAATTGCAAAGAAGAAAGAGAGACGATGTCACTAACAGTAGCAGAGCCCCAATTCAAGCCAATAATGCATTGCCCACCAAATTAGGTCAATTAGACTTGTATAAAAGAGCATACCACAGGATTTAAATTGATTGAACGAATTAAATTAAGTGAAAAGTATATCACCACATCAAAAGCAAACTTCAAACAGCTCAACGACAATCACATATGCGGTTTAATCGACGGAATTCGGCTGAATTTTATCAAAAGCATAAGAATCAGATGATTCAATGATGCATCGGCAGACCATATATGAAGTTTATTTCAAATTTGACAAGCAAGTTATTCAGGAAGTTATTGTGATCTGGCAACGAATTATGCAAGAATACAAAAAAAACCTTGATAGTACGGGCTTGATCGGAGGTTAAGGAGGCTTTGTTGAAAGTATCTTCATCGACGTAGACAGCTTTCTTGATGAGTAAATTCTCGAGGGAATCAAGATTGTTAGATATCTCGGATAGATTGGCGATCGCAGCGCTCCATCTCTCGTTTCCTCTCTCCTCCATTAATACGTCCCTCCGTTCTCTTTGACGCTCTTACTCTTTGTACACATATGCCGATTTCTTCTCGCATCCTTTTCTTTTTTAATTTTGTGATTTACCCTTTAATACAAGCAATTTAGGGAATTTAAACATGATAAATGCCCCCCTCTAAATTCTTATACAAGCAATTTAGGGGACTTAAACATTATAAAATACCCCTTTAATACAAGCAATTTAGGGGATTTAAACATCATAAAAAGATTAATTTTATAAGATTGTGTCATTCTCACGCTTATCTCATTATATTTCAAGGTGTTGAGCAAACCTTTAAATTCTATAACCATTTGTTTGTCTTCATCTATTGTAAATTTGAATCTTTGTCCGGTACTCTCTTTAAACCGTTTCAATGGGAAAACATTTGATAATTCTTTTCTAAATATTTTATTGTTTTTGTCGTTGCTTATTTTCAAGTCTTCCAATATGTTAACCCATGCATGTGCCAATGTCCTCTCTTCCTCTGGGATCCAATTTATATTCGGGACCTTCCCTTTTCTTTTAGACTTCACTTTAAATTCTTGAACATTAGGTTCGAGCTACAATTAGAATTTTGTTTAAGGAACATTTCCAAAAGGACGAATTTCGGTTAGAATTAAGAATGGAATTGGAATTGAGATTAGAAATGGAATTGGTTTGAATGTTTAATATGGTACATGCTCATATTGGGATAAGGGAACATTAGTGGAGAATAGATTGGATAATTTCTTTGAAGTTAATAAAAAGATGAAGGGTTGGATTGTCTCATATTGATTTTTTTTTTTTTTGGTTATTTGGAGAGTTACATAAAAACATATTCAAGTAAGGAATAGAATAGGAAGAATAGAATTTTAGGTTTAAGAATGATAAAATTTGGTATAAGTTGGTATATATTATGGAGAAAATATTGGTATATTTTAAATTTTGAATGTAAAAATATGGCAATATTGGTAAATAAGAAAGAGAAAAACAATTTGAAAATAAGAGAGAGAAAACGGTAAGAAATGTCGTTTTCTAATTTAAGCTCAACATGTTGTTGAGGACTCGAGGCCTCGCCCGATGTTTGTTGAGTGTCGACTGCCAACCACAATAGGGATGAACAGTTTGTCCCAAATCCTGATCTCGTACCAATACCGTACTGGAATCGGTACCGAACTGTACCGAATTTAGAAATAGGATAGTACTCGGTACTCCAAATACATGAAATTTGAGATTCAGTACCGCCGGTACTAGTACCAAAAACTGGTACCATTATCGATACCGATACCGGTACCGGTGATATTAATTTGGTTTGGTACTCGGGATTTACTTTCGATCAAATTCGATTTTTGGAAAATCGGGAACAATACGGGTCGGTACCGGTTCCGTCCCATGCTCATCCCTAAACCACAAGGACCAAAACTGCTCTAAATTTTCCAAAAATTGGGCTAAAACTGTAAAAAAATGATAACCACGTGGACCAAATCTTTAATTTACTCGAAGTTTTCATCAAACTTCTTGTCAGCCGCTTTAGACAGTTGTACGGGAGAGCCCACGCTTCGGAAGATTGTACAGGTCTCAATCAAAACCACACCGCCTTCCTTGCGATATGAAAAATAACGAAACGGGGAGTGCTGTGTTTTGAACAACGATCCCACCACGCACATGGAGGCGCAACCCTCTCGTAAGCGACCGCTCTCAGACAACGACGACGGTGGAGATGCTGATGAAGTCAACCGAAAACCTCCGTAAGTCATTTTCACCTTTCTCTTATCTGCTTCTTAGATATAGATTTATTATTGTTAGGGTTTGCGTTCGACTGAATTTGATCTCCCGTTTGAGTTAATCCAGTTGTTCAAGCTTCCTTAATTTTTCAATTTATTTGCTCACAAATCGATAGAATGAATGAAGTTGAATTGGGCTGGTGGTTTTCGTCCTTTTTTTGAAGGAAAACTCTTCAATCCTAGCTACATTGAGTTGTTTACATAAATTATGTTAGTAAGTTTTGCTGCGCAAATTCCCTTGAGCTTTTTCTTTGTGAGTTGCAAAGGAAAAGCATGTGAGATTATTAGAAATTTGATCGGTTCTTGTATTGACCTATTGCTCCCTAACTTAGTAATGTTTCATTGGGGCTATATTTATTTTATGTATTTGCAGGCAAAAGAAGGTGAGGTTTCCAAAGGGAAAGAAGGTGAAGCCTGGAGATGAAGTGATAGCAGCTATAAATGTTCCCCAAGTTGCTGAAGATGAACCTACTGAGCTGAAAGATACCCAGCTAGTTGCCAAAGCAAGGTCCAAGAGACGGAATCAGGATAAAATTGGACTCAATAATGATGAAACTGGAGATCTCCTTGATGTTGTAGCAGCTGCTGAAATGCATTATAAGGTATTTTAATCTCCATTTTTCTGTATGCTGATTCTTGTTATATTATGTTCATGTTTATGTTTAATTTTAATTTCTTTTGGCAGGATAACGAGACACTGGAAGATGATGGAGTTCAGCTTGAACCTTTCAACCTTGAACAAGAAAGGAAAGAAGGCTTTTTCGATAAAACAGGAAATTATGTTGAGTATGTTACTAATGACATCAAGGTACAGTAGTATTACATAGGGATTCTTGGTTGCTTTTAATTTCGACATTTCCCTTTTTACCCTCATTTTAATTGAAGTATTTTTGTAGGATGCTTGGCTTGATAGCATTGATGCTGAACCAAATCTTGCAAAAATACACTCTATGGATACAGATGATGTGGTAGAAGCTGCTGACCTGTCAAGTCAAGATATTGGAAATATCAAGAGACGAATTGCTGATGTGCTTCAACCTGGGGAGACAGTAAGTGTCTTGTTATGTCAAATTGTTCAATTCTCTTTCTCTTTTATTATTTTTGAAACTGATTGATGAAAATAATAAGTATAATATTCTTTTCAGGTGTTGCGAGCTTTAAGAAGGCTGAAAGGAAGTTCTAATAGAAAGGAAAAGATGTCAGCTGAAACAAAAGTTGTGTTTGATCAACTAACTGAAGATGCCATGAAGCTGATGGAGGATGGTGACTACAGTTGAGATAATCTTCTTTCAACATTTTTCTTTGTATTTATTATAAATTTGTCAACATTCTGATTTATTTCATAAATATTTCTGCAGATGTGTATGATGAAAAACAGGAGGTCTTTCAGAGGGAAGCAGGTAATTAGCATTTCTTTATAAGTTGAATAATGATTTAAATATTAATAATACAGTATTTCTTATATTCTTAATTATTGGGAATGTTATTAGTGAAACTCTGATTTCATTTTTTTTTTAATAATTTCAGAGGGATTTGAGAAGCTAGCACGTGCTAGAGGGGAAGGCACCTCTTCTAGTTCAGGAAACAAGCAACCTAATTCCTCTGGAATGAGTGATTCCGGTCTCAATGGAATACCTTCTGCAGATAATACTACAAACAATGAGGATGATTCTTTTGACATGTTTGCTGAAGATGATGACAAATCTACTGTTGATCCATCTGCTGGTAAGCAGATATGTAATTTTTTCATTTTTTCGTTTAGATGGCTTATTACGTTATTGCCCCTCAGTTTTGTTTTCACTTTTCACTTGCAGGCATTGGATCTACAGAAAACGACTATGTATTTGATGAGTCTTCAGGGTATGCATCTCTTTTTGTTTTCCATTCAGATTTATATTTAGTCAAAAAGAAACAGCATCCTATTGTTTCTGTATTTTTATTTTTTAATTTTTTTTTTGCAGTTACTACTACAGCAGCAGTTTAGGATATTATTATGACCCATCTTCAGGACTGTATTGCAGTGCAGCATCTGGACAGTGGTAATATATTATAATAATGTGGTCACTATTTTCAACCTGATTTAGTATTATTTGAATTATACTGATTTTGATTTGGAGATAAAATGTGGTTATATATATAAAGTAATGTGTTTGTGTTTGTGTTTTGTATTTTCCAGGTGTTCGTATAACCAAGAAACTGGTGCCTATGAGGAGTTGCCATCAGGGGAAGGCAATGGAAATGGAATTGCAACATAGTTGGAATGGAATTGGAATCACAGGTTTTTTTATTGATTTCCCCTTTTCTTGTACAAAGTGAAGAGGATATATATTATATATGTAACATACACACATTCCTAGGCTTCTTTTCTTGTACTTGAAGTGTCGCTAGTTTTGGTAATTTAAATTTATAGACACAATCTAACTCATGACTATATGATTTATGGATGTGAAGAGAAAAATGTGATGTGACAAAAAGGGTAGGTGAGTCATATGTGCTATGGTTTTGATGTGGTAATATAATTTCCTGAACAGAAGAATCTAAGGGGTATCAATGTTATTGTTATGTATGTACTAAAATATACGTCCAGTTTGCATTAACATGTGTGCATGAATCATGAATGGATAGATATTGTCATATTTATCATCGACCTTAAAAGGCATGTGCTTTGTTTCTCTTTTGCGTCTGTATTCTGAGCATCGAAATTTTTGGAAGAAAACAATACAATTAGAAAAAGCTTCCTTCGTGAATAGATATGAGACATCCATTATCAGCAAAATATGTAGAAACAATGATGAACAAATCATTGGTACAAATACAATTGAAGAGTATGCATCAATTTCAGATGGTATATTATTATTTTGACCAAGACAATATGATGTATTATTAGATTGGTGCAAAGAGTCTTTGTTCATCTCCATGTCATTAGATCATTTTTTACATCAAATATATATATATATATATATATATATATATATATATATATATATATATATATATATATATATATATTGAACTTATTAAGGTTAACAAAAATAATCATTCTATTAATTATTATTTAACAGATATATTCGAGTGTGCAACATTGTTTCAACTTTTTATGCTAAAAAAATAAATTTCTGGCATGTTACCGTAATCAAAATTTTAAATAAATTTGAAACATAAAGATTTAAGCTTATATTTACTATTAGATTATTAAAATTTGGCCTATTAAATTAACTCACAAAACTACAATTTAAAAGACCAAAATTGTGAATTATTGAAGATGAATAGTATAACAAAAAAAATTGATTCTATGCTACCGAAAATTAAAAGTGGTACAAAAAATTAGTGTTGGGTTGAAAATGATTGAAAGATAAGAAGATTAAAGCACGGGGTGGGAGAAAGTTACCATTGGATTCCACTCCAAGTATATCTCAATCTGAATCCCAATCTCTATCTCTAATATCTTTAATAATTATTAAAAAAGAACCTTAAATTCTAAAATAAAGAAATAAGGGCCCTTGATTACATTTCACTCATTTGGTCTCCACCTTTGGATCGTTTTGCTGACATCATTCTAGACCAAAATATGTGTGCGCCTCAGATTGTAACTTCCTTCTTACATTTCATTCCTAGGTTTTCCTCTCCACACAATCAACCAAGAGCGTATATCGAAAGTCCCATGAGACTCAATAGATATAATCCCCAATCCCTTCCTTCAATCGATACGCGTAACCCTATCGATTTCATATATACATCGAATTCATCCTATGTGTTCTTCCTCTGCTGTTACAAATTGTCTACATGAACTTATTAAACAACATGTGCTGAAGCTCCACAGTCGGAGCAAACTTAGCCATAAACCTGGTCACAAAGTCCGACCAAGTCATAACATCAATGGTTGGGGCTCCTAACGTGTCACTGACCGCCTCCCACCAATCTTTCGCTCTGTCTCTCAAACATCCCGCAGCATACCGGACCTTCAACCCCTTAAGGCAGAAGCTCGTCAATTGTGCAGACTCAATGTCTGCAATCCATCTCCTGGCCACGATGGGGTCCTTCACCCTGTGAAAGTTTGGCGCACCGCATCCCCTGAAATCCTTGAAGGAGAGCGTGCAAGTCCCTGACTGGCCCAGTGCCATGTCACTCCTGAATGCCCTAAGGCGATCATCCATCAACTCAATGATCCTTTCCTTGATCGACCCGAAAATCACCGGGGTCGCCTCAAGGATGCCTCTTGTAATCTCGGATGCAATGAACGTTCGCAATCCATCATCGACTGGCTCGGAACCCGAATCCGAACCCGAAGCTGATCCTGACCCAGACCCTGACCCTGAACCTCCTGCTCTGTGGCGTGTCACCACCATTTTGAAACAAAACACATAATTGTCAGGGCTATACATAACCTCAAGAGGTTTCACACACTACAAGTTCCCTGGTTCTATCTCAGCCCTCCTTGACTCGAGTATGGATCCTCTGATTTCAGTAGTACGGGCCCATATTACCTTCGACATCTATTTGTACTTTCCTCAAGGATTGCCTCGACTTCACCAAGTCCCTTTTACATTATTGCTCTCCATGCTAATCTCATCCTAGGCTTACCCTAGGGTAATCTACGACCTACTCTCCATCATAAGCTGCATAAGAAGTCCATGACATCTTTCCCTAACTAGCTCACGAATACCATTACATATTACTAAGACCATATAATTCTTCAAATGATAGGTCTCTCCCTACAACGGTTAGACTCAAAAGAGAGCTACGAAGTTGGGCTAAACCTAACCTTCTGAAATTATTTAGTCCTCGTAATATGTAATTTAACTTATTCGTTTACTAGTTAGCTAAAGATAACTAGAACTCCTAAAAGCACAAAGCAAGCAACATGCAGGCATTGAGTAACCAAAACCAAGCATATCCTATTCAAGCCATCATATCATTGACAAATCAGTACTAGCATGTAATTCAATAAGCATATATAGCAGTCACATAAGGCATCTTCCTAGATCCTTAGACCTAATCTAGCATGCTATTCTCATATTCATATCATAACATGTATGGGTATCTTGGGGAAAACTTACTAGAGCTTAGCCGATTGCACGCATCACACTCCTTGTTCTTTCTCAAAAACCTTAATTTTAAATTTTAGAAAATTTATATTATTTTTTTCTTGTAAAAACCTTTCAAACCCTCGATTTGAGTTCAGACACACCCGAGAATGTGTTCGAATCCCTAAAACCAAGGCTCTAATACCAACTTGTAACATCCCAAAATTCAAGACCAAAAATTTCATTTTTAATGTAATAATTCATAAACCAGATTATTGAAAACATCATCAAGTTATCTCATGTCATAAAAACCCATAAGTCATAAGGTAATAATGTCAGAGTACGAATCCCAAGAATCTCAAATGCAGAAAATCATGTGTGTGATGCGTTGCAGTCATGCCGACTCCTTTCCCTTCGAAGAAGATGTACCTGAAACCAAAACTGTAAACCGTAAGCATGAAACTTAATGAGTTCCCCCATCATACCACGTACCATACAATAACATATTGTCAGTCATATCTAGGTACCCGACCTGCCCCTTCGGTTTCTTTCAACCGGTAACTATCTAGTATATATGGGTGCTGGCCTACCCTTTTGGTCTCTTTAAACCGGATACTGCCTAACATATATGGGTGCTGTCCTGCCCCTTCGGTCTCTTTCAACCGGATACGGGGACTATTTCACCCCTACTACTACCACATAATACCTTATATATATATATATATATATATATATATATATATATATATATATATATATATATATATATATATATAGAGAGAGAGAGAGAGAGAGAGAGTCAAGATCAAATAAGAAGGAAATTTTTGGTAGGAAGGTAAGAAGTTTTTTTTCTATATATTTTTTTCACGAACAAACAAAATGAATCATTAGATGATTCATTTGTAAGATGATTCACAAGAAAAAATTCTCAAAAAAACATCTCGATGATTCATTTATACAATGATTTTGTTGTTATTCACTAAAATTGTCACAAAAGTGAATTTTTTCTTAATTTACTTAAAAATGAATCATAAAGATGTTTTTTTGGGAATTTTTTCTTGTGAATCATCTTACAAATGAATCATCTAGTGATTCATTTCTTTTGTTCGTCAAAAAACTATGTAGAAAAAAAAAAACTTCTTACCTTCCTACCAAAAAAAATTTCTTACCGGATCTATATCCTATATATATATATATATATATATATATATATATATATATATATATATATATATATATATATCATATACTGCCTAGCATATCTGGGTGTTGTCCTACCCCTTCGGCCTCTTTCAACCGGATATCTAGGGACTATTTCACCCCTACCACTACCGCATAATCACATAGCATACTATCACATAAAGCATAACAAATAGTGACATACCAAACAATTATCACAAAGACAATCATCTCAACAATAATAACCTACTAGTGGGCCGACATTGGTGCCTTAAACCCACTCCTACTAGAAGGTAACTCACTCTCAAATGTCATGAAGTAGTTGAACTACCCTCGGCTCTGCAATCAACTCTTCTCAAACTACTACACATAAAAATCTCATTTAATTACCCTTTCATACTCATAACCCCTTAAGGGTCAATTCTAGTCAAAGTCCAAGTCAGAGTCAACCTTCTGGTCAAAGTCAACATTTTGGTCAAAGTCAACCTTCTGGGTTGACTCAACTCGCCAAGTTGGTCCATCAACTCTCCGAGTTCCATAAATCATAAACCCTGAAATCACGACCCAGCTCGTCAAGTTCTTTCATGAACTCGTTAAGTTCCTCCCTATAATAGAGTCGAGACTTCTTCAATCAACTCGTCGAGTCATCCTTGAAACTCGTTGAGTTTTGCCCTTTATAGAATCGGGGCGCTTTGACCCAACTAGTCGAGTTCTTCAGAGTGATAAGCCATATTAAGGGATTAAGTCCTTATCCCTCAGATCTAAGTTCCACACTTCCACTACATAGCGGAAATGTCCTTTTAAGGGTAAAGTTTCCACCTTTACCTGTTAATACTTTTCCTAAATATATATAGCTCAAACCCTAACCCTTAAGGACCTAGATCTTGGTTTACAAGCCATCCATACTTCAAGATAGGGTGCACAAACTGAGATCTGGACCTTTGAGACTAAATGAACACATAAAGTCTCCACCTTTCTCTCTATGCATGGCATTTTGGAGCTTAAAAGGCCAAAATGACATCCTATTGCTTGCATGGGGCTTTAATGGCCATAAAGTTTGCACCTTTATGCCATGAAATCCCTCAATGGTTCCAGATCTGATGACATACTAACTTGGGATGTCCATTTCCCAAAGGTCGTGCTTCTTGAACCAAAAGTCCCATAAAAGTGAAGATAAAGAGATCTAAGCATATAATAGACAAGATAGGAGCTTTATACCTCCAATGAACCAGAAATGAAGCTAGACTTCTGGATCTAATCTTCTCCAACGCTTCCTTTCTCCTTCTTCAAGTCTCTTCTTCTTCAAAACCTCAAGAATGCACCAAAAGTGGGTCAAAACTCTCAAAAACGTATTAGGGTTTCGTGGCTAGGGTTTGGGATGATGGAAGATGTAAATGAGGCCAACCTTTAGAGGTTAAGGTGTTTAAATAGGGTGCTAAACTCTGAAAATTAGGGTTTCATTATGGCAACCCTACTCGTCGAGTTGAGTCCCTTAACTCGTCAAGTAGACTTTAAGTTTCGCGTATAATTTTCATTCCTACTTGACGAGTTTAGGGCCTCCAACTCATCAAGATCCTATTCAAGAATGAATAAATTGATTTAAAATATATACCAGGAACCGGACGTTACACATACAAATCAAAACGCCACAACTTTCAATATGGTTAACACTTATCAAAACTCTGGTCAAACTTTTTCTGTTCTTTCATTACTGGTTATTATATATGTTTCTTTATTTGATCATAAGTTTTCGTACATTATAATTAAATAATTAATTGTATATCTTTTTCTCAAGTTTCAAAATTCCTTCACAAACATTACCAAAACAGATGTCCATGTTATCTAATTCTTAAGTTGTTTCGAACAACCGGTCTATAATTCAAAACAACACAATTCATTCCACAAGAGGAAAACGGAAACAATTTAGTACAAAAGATATTCCATTTTTTTTACTTGAATGAAGATTTTGTTGAACCTTCCAGTGGCAATTTTGATCAGGTTGAATATTCATGTAGTAATATTGATCTACTTCATCATCTAGGTATTTCATTATCTATTTTATTAATACATGCAATTATATATTTTTTTGAAAATTAGTTATGCTGAAACCTCTTCTAATAAATACAAGGCAGTTGGTATCAACTAGGGGTACAAACGAGCCGAGCCGAGCCCGAGCCCAGCCAGGCTCGGCTCGGGCTCGTTTAAGTTATATGAGACTCGAGCTCGAGCTCGGCTCGGATCGAGCTTTCTTTTACTGAGCTCGGCTCGAGCTCGTAAAAAATTATCCAAGCTCAGCTCGGGCTCGGGCTCGACTCATTTGTTATCTCACGTGCCTAAATAAGCTTAAGCTCGGCTCGAGCTCGTTAAGAAGCTCGTTTACTAATACCCTAAATCCGTAATTCCTGTAATATATTTTTATTTTAATATATATAAATAATAATAAATTATATTATGTAAAGGCTCGTTTAGGCTCACGAGCCTAATCGAGCTTAATGACATAGGCTCGAGCTCGAGCTCGTTTAATAAATGAGCTTAATATTAAGCTCGAGCTTGGCTCGGGCTCGTTTAAAATCGATTTTCGAGTCGAGCTTTTAACGATCCGATCCCGAGTAGCTCGCGAGTAGCTTGACTCGTTTGCACCCTTAGTATCAACACTAACTCTAAAGAAAAGAAAAAAAGAGGTAGATCAATTTCTAGCAAAAAAAAAAAGACATAAATATGTATGCCTTTTACTTCAAATGCTCAAAATGATGTTACAGGTAATAATCAGAGTAAATTTATCGGAATTAGAAAATGTGTTATATCCATACAACAAATTATTTTATTGTTATAAACAAAATATGTCTTTACCCTATTGCATTTCCATCATATAACAAATCTAATTTTGTGAAGTTTTTTCTTTGTTAATAGATTATTTGGATTCTAGTGATGATGTATATGTTTGCTCACTATGTAAAACTAAAGTGTGGCAGAGAGAAGCAATTGAAGGAAATAAAGATTTAATGGAAACCAATTATTCCATTTGTTGTTACAATTGAAAAGTGCAACTACCCAATCTGATTCACCCATGTCAGTTGTGAAAGCATTCAGACCACTTCAATAATGATGTGCATCGATACAAGTCACTGTATTTTGCCGTTTATACAAAGGTATGATAAAGATAATATTTATATCATCACTGCATTTTTTTAAGATATTAATTATTTGCATCTTTTTGAGTTACAGAAACATTCTCTTTTTCGTGAGCTGTTGATTGTTTACAAGAATATGTCAAAAGCAGATTTGGAGATGTATCTCCAAATCTGCTTTTGACATATTCTTGTAAACAATCAACAAACGAAAAAACTGAATGTTTTTGTAACTCAAAAAGATGCAAATAATTAAAATCTTTAAAAAAAGAAGAAATATAGTGATGATATAAATATTATCTTTAGTATATATTTGTATAAAGGTATAAATACAGTTACATGTATTGAAGTGGTCTGAATGATTACATGGCTGGCCCACCTTAGAGGAGAAGTTAAATATTAAATTTTGTCCCATTGATTTCATCAAATTTAGAAAACACGTTTAGTTAAAACTTATTCATTTTTTATTTTCAGTTTTAGAAAATTAGAAAACGTGTTTAGATTTGTCTATTTCTATCGGTTTTTATTTTTAGCAAACGGTAGCAGTGGTAGGGAAGGGGTGGGGGCAGTGGTGGTATCGATGATGGTGACAGTGGTGGTGGTGGTGATGACAGGCGGTGGTGGTGACGGCGACAATTGTGGCAGTGGTGGTGATGGCGGTGGCGGTAATGGGGTGGTGATGGTGGTTATGATGATGGTAGGTCGGTGATTCTGGTAGTGGTGTTGGGTGGGTGGGTGTATGTGTGTGTGTTTTTAGGGGTGGGTGTGGGTATATGTTTGTGGGTGTAAGGGTGGGCTTGGAAGTGAGTGGTGTGGCCGTGTGGGTGTGGGTAGGTAGGAGGGTTGGAGTTGTTAAGGTATGATTGGATAGAGGTGAAAGTGGGTATATGCTTATATTTTGAAAAAAAAAATTGAAAAACAATAATCATTGGTTTTCCAAAAAATTTCAACTTTTTTGTAATTTTAGAAATGGACAATTTTTATTTTCCGTGAAAAATTCAGAAGAATAGACGACCTAAACACGTTTTCAAAATTCTCATTTTTCATAAAAAAAATTTCCGAAAAACAGCCAATTTTTCGACAACGTAAGCTAACTGTTTTTCATGATACGCCTCCACAAGACACAAGATACTGAGATACATTCTTACAACTTAATGGCAAGATGCAAAACAAAACACGTTATGCGCAAAAGATTAAACCAGAAACAAATGAGGCCACATTTGTTACCCTACCCTGCCACTGCCACGTCATTACAGGAACTATTCCGTGAATCCTAGAGCCAACCTCAGCTATATAGGTTTCGCATTCTATTTTCTGCTCACTTTTTTCACAGTCACCCTAATTAACATCTCAATTGGACAAAACTGCAAATTTGGTCCTTGTGGTTTGGCAAAACCTTTGGATGGGGTCCAAAAAGTTTCCAGCTTGCACCAAAGGTCCAAAATCAAGGTTTTCATGGGTTCTTAGTCCATTCCGTCATTGACCGTTTGTTTGGGGCCGTTAGTGCCTTCACGTGCCCTCCATGTGAGGGCATTTTGGTCATTTTAGGTCCTAGTTTTAAATAATATCATATTTCTCCTTTATATACATACTCATACGCAATCGTCTTCTTCTTCTTCATTTTTATTTACAGAGAAGCAACAAAAAGGGCTTCTTCGTCTCTCAAAGGATTCTTCTTCTTCGTGTCTCGTCTACTTCTACTGCTACGAGATTCAAAAATGATGCTCTGCTTCTGTGGGAACGTTGCTGTTGTGCGAACCTCATGGACTTCACGAAACCCTGGTCGTCGTTTCTATGCATGCCCTAAAATGGTAAGCAAACTCATATTAGGTTATGATATTTCGGTAGTGATGCAATAACTCTTCTACTTTAATGTATTCTTGTAGGGATCCAGATGTGGATTTTTGGGGTGGTTCGATCCCCCTATGTGTCAAAGATCAACTGTTATCATACCAGGACTGTTGAGAACAATGAATAGGTATGAGGTTGAAATGGGCCAGCTGAAGATGTGTTTGCTTGTCTCGTGGGTTTTGTTTCTGTTGTTTGTGCTGTTTTGGAAATAGGAATTAGAGGTTAGGACTTTTTTGTTGGTAGTAACCACTTAAAAATGTGGTCTTTTGGTGCTAGAAGGTTTAATTGTGGTTTATATATGTTTTTGTTGGTAGTAACCACTTAAAAGTGTTATCTTTTGGATCATTGTATATGTAATGCTTTTATGACAATGGGAAGTGTAATGGTTTTATCCTTTTATGAATATGAAATTATAAAGGTTTGATCTTGACATGATATGCAAGTGTAATGGTTTTTCTGTACGTTTGAATATGCAATTGTAATTGTTTTATATGCATACATTAAGTACATTGCCATAACATCTTCATGCTTTGACAGTACAACATAAACAAATAACAAACAACATTACCAAAAGGGGACCATAACAGATAAATGCCAAAACACAATCATTACCAACAAAGGGCATTAAAGTACATTATCATAAGGGCATCAAAGTACATTATCAAAATGGATCAAAAAAAAAGGCAACAAAGTAGCAACTAAAGTGCATTAACAAGTCTTCACAAACATAAAAAGTACTTAAACATCAATTCCCATCTTTGGCCTTGCAGGTCCTGGCATTGTGACCTTTTTGCTTACACTTACTACATGTCACAGTCAAAAACTTCCTGCTCAGTGATTGAGTTTCATTATCATTTTGACTTTGACTGTTTGCTTGCCTCTTACGTTGCTGGATTTCAATCCTTTCCTCTGCTGTAATCCTTCTTTTCTTTTTTGGCCTGCCTATAGCTTTGTTGTGTGGTGGAGGCACAAGAGTTGTTGGGCAGTCACTCTTAGGCCACATGGCTCTACCTTTGATAGGCTCCACCTTGAAGGAGTACATCTTTTTCCATGTATCAAGCCAATACACCTTATGCACATAGGTGTATAGTTCTCCCACCTTTTCATTATTGTCTGCCATTTCATTTAGGCTTGCAATTGCATGTTTGCAAGGAATTCCAGTAAGCTCCCACTTTCTACAACTACACTCCCTTTTCTCCATGTCCACCACATGTTGATCATTCCATGGACCTTTAACCTGATACTTTTGTCCCCCATTCCATCGTGCATGATACTTACTAGCTAGTGTTGTGTTTGATTCCAAAATCCTAGTACCAGTTGGAGTTAATGGACCTTGACACTTGTTTAACACCTTCATCACATTGCATACTCTCTTCATAAGGTACTCTCTGATGAACTCCAAACAACTGATAATGGGTTTGTCTCTCCCTTTAACAAGTTTGCTATTGAACACTTCACAAAGGTTATTCAATAACATGTCTGAAATTGCCCTTCCTAATAGTTCATTAACAAAACAACAGTTAGTGTATATCTATACTACAGTAAAAAATAAGACAACAAATTGAGAAAATACCTGAAAAATGACTTCTAGCCCAATGATGTGGAGGGATTTTCAAGAGCCACTGATATGCTTCTATGTCATAATTCCTTAGCTCTACCATTACAGCTTCAAACTCTGGTATGGTGGTGGCTGTAGCACACCTCCAAAAATACTCCTTGTATTCTGTAGTCTTAAATCTGATCCTCATGTTCTGGTATATGTGTCTAATACAGAACCTGTGTTCTGCATTAGGGAACAATTGTTCTATGGCTGGTAGAAGACCCTGTTGTCACCAAAACAAAATAAGAAATTAGTCTGTAATGCAACTAGTATGCAATATTAAATGTAACTATAGTACCTTCTGTCTATCACTGATAAAGGTGAAGTTGGAATTTGAAGACAAGTCAAGATCTTCTGCAAGACACTGAAGAAACCATTTCCAACTTGAAGTGTTTTCACTTTCAACAACAGCATATGCCAATGGGTAGGTTCCATTGTTGGAATCAACACCAACTGCACTTAGTATTTGACCTGGGAAAGGTCCCTTCATGAAGGCTCCATCTAAGCCTAAAAATTCTCTCAAACCTGCCTTAAAACCTTTCTTCAAAGGACCTAAACACACGTATATCCTTCTGAATTGCCTGGTTGGGGATGAAACCACAGGTTCTGAAACCACATCAATCTTTACAGTTGTACCTTCATTTGTCTTTTGTAGCTCTAGTACATAGTCTCTCAAAGCTGCATATTGCTTTACGTAATCCCCTGCAACATTTTTGGTGGCTAATGCTTTTGCCCTAAATGCTTTCTCTTCTGATATACTAACTCCATAAGTTGATTGGAGTTGCTCTTGTAGGGCACGAACAGGCAGTCCAGGATTAGCTTCAATCTGATCCATAATACGTTTGGAAAGAAATGTTGCTGTGCAAGATCTGATTTTTCGTGTTTGGAGGCAGATGTGTTTCTGATTATAGGTCTTAACAAACCAATAGTCCTGTTCACTTGACCTAGATGCATGAAGTTTCCATGTGCATTTAACTTTATCTGAGTTTACATCTTTACCCTTTACCTTTTTCCCAGAGGTAGGTCCACCTACCCCACTTGCATTTAAAACTACAGTTCCATCACAAACAGCTGTCAATCTACTCTTGTTGTTTTTTGTGAATGAGATATTCCTCCTTGTCTCTAAAGCATGCAGGTCAATTTTGTCTTTCAATTCTTTCTTGGCTTTATATTTCTGCCCAATATGAAAAGCTACCTTGTGCACCTCACTAGCAGAACATAAGGTTTGTTTCCCCAGCTCTTTGATCATTTCTCTTCTTTTCCTGTTGTCCCCTGAGTCCTCACTTAATGAATCCCACTCGTCATTGTCAATTACCTCCAAATCATCTTCTTCATCACTATCTTCATTTCTTTGACCACCCATTCTTTGACATCCATTGAACTCTGCTTCTGTATCAATATTTAGATTGAAATCCTCCATGTCAACGTCAACATCTTCAATTATGTTGTCCTCATCAATCATAAAGTCACTATCTTCATCTTCACTGTTTTGATTCTCAAAATCAATGTCATCAGGCTCCTCTTGTCTCCACTCATCATTGAAAGGAATGTTATCTTGGCCTTCAAACCCATTAAATGGGATGCTATCTTGGTCTTCAAAAGGTTGAAAGTTTGTCATTAACTCATCATCTATGTTGATGTTAGTTGAAAATTCATTGACTCCTTGAGGATCATTATCCATGACAACTCTATACCCCTCATCTGCAAATCCTTCTACACCCTCACCATTGGATTTGTTCACATCAAGTTCTTCATTCACATCAATCTCTTTGTTTAACTCTTTTTCTGCATCAACTACAACAAATTCATCTACAAATCCTTCTACACCCTTACACTTATCAACTTCACCACTTGCCATTGTTTTTTCAGCACCTTCCCAATCCAAGTTAAGCTTTGTACTACAAGACGATGCCCCTTTACTATTTTTCCAACCTTTAGACCTACTAAATTCAGGTGTTGCTGATTTGTATAAGGTTAATGCTAACCCTAAATCACCCTCACCAACATCAATTTGGATTGGAGTTACCACTTCATGAGCAACTACAGGTGATGAGGGTCTAATGGAATCCTGCTTCTCCATGTCTTCTATTATAACCCTTCTTGGACCAGTTGGGGACATAAAATATGTAAGCAAGTTCGTTTGACCATGCTCTGTGTACACTTTAATCATTTTGTTATTATGGGTAACATACCGTGAGAGATTACGCACATCATCATCGTTACCTAATGCTCGGAGTCCAAAGTCAAATCCTTCATTAGGCAAACGGAAATGGTAATACATGATTTCAGTATCATCATACCCTAATTCTCTCATCATCAAGTCTAGTTCATGAACAGAAAATTCATCAATGTCGACAACATCAAAGTACCTTACTTGGCCATTAATATACCTGATATTTGGAAACTTTGTGAAACTCCCTCCGTGATGAAGTTCAATAGAGAATATGTTGGGGTAACCAGCTTCAAAACAGAAAGAGACGATTGTTAGTTACAGTTTTTCAAATTTTGAAGCTTGATCATAAAATACAGAGTTTTTCTAAGTTTGAATCTTACCATAAACTTCTTGAACGTTGACAATCTCTCCAACATTTCTAAGTCCCCACATTTTCAAAAGCAGGAACACAATCCAATTTTCAGACGATCGTTAGGGTTTTTGCGTTTGAATCAAGAGGTATGAGTAGAAGACGAAGGAGTGAGTACAGTCTGCAATCTAATTAATTGAAGTGGCGGCAACGGAGGCTACGACCTAAAATGACCAAAATGCCCTCACATGGAGGGCACGTGAAGGCACTAACGGCCCCAAACAAACGGTCAATGACGGAATGGACTAAAAACCCATGAAAACCTTGATTTTGGACCTTTGGTGCAAGCTGGAAACTTTTTGGACCCCATCCAAAGGTTTTGCCAAACCACAAGGACCAAATTTGCAGTTTTGTCTCTCAATTGCGAAAGGACACAAAGTCAAAGTGTAAATTTCACAAAAGCCACCAATTTATTTATTTAACTTTCACAACTTGACAATTTTCTGTAGTGATTCTATAAACCTCTTGCAACCGCTAAAAAACATTTTTCTGCGTTGCACATTTCTAAGAAAAGGATGAAAAACATACAAGAACAACATAGTTTCATCATTTTGCCGCTTTAGCCACTAAACTAAAATATCCATATATTTATTTATAATAACACTCCACCGATAAAACGGTGAAGGTGCATTGTGCTTTTCTGTATTTTGCCCTAATACAAAAACCAGGCAAAAAATGGTTGTTTTAAACAGTGAAAAAAAGTATAATGTTTCATTACTTTAATCACTAGACAGAATTATTGATTAAACGTAAAGAAGAGCAGGCATGGTAACAACACTTCCCTGCAAAAGAGCATTCTCAGACTATTCACTGACTGCATCAACATGTCACAATATCATCATCGTCATCATCATCATCACAGCCATTGGTCTCAATCTAGAGATTATACCCAAGAAGGAACAACAGGTAACATTTTTCATCATCACAGCCATCCACCCCAATCTATCTTTCTTTATTCTTTTCCCGATCTTAACTATAAAAATCCAGTGTCAAGTCAA
This sequence comes from Lactuca serriola, assembly GCF_051521515.1. Lineage (NCBI taxonomy): Eukaryota > Viridiplantae > Streptophyta > Magnoliopsida > Asterales > Asteraceae > Lactuca > Lactuca serriola. Next base: position 246,374,683 of record NC_136412.1, read on the forward strand.
GTCAAGTACCAAAATCACAACATCCAAACAAAAACTAACTAAATATTAAACAACCATGGCATAGAGGGAATGGTTTCAACAATAAGTTGAGGTAAGCGAGTAATAACAAAAACTACAATCCACAAACACAATTCATTCTTATATCATAATACTGATGAAAATACCTCCTCCTACAAATCACTATAATCATGGAGGGATCCGATCCTTCCTACCAACATGCATGCATTCAAAAGAGGACACCTTTTATCACCTGTCACTCACTCCTGCATAAAATCAAATAAGAATAACGTAACTGCGTAAACACTTCTTTCTAAGGGTTAATGTCACTACTACTCAATTTGCTCTTTTAATACTACTGACTCAGTAGATCAATAAAACAAAATCAATATTGAATCCTACATATGTCCATGTGTTGCTGACATGGCATCCACATGGAAATATAACTCTGGTGAACAAATTCCACCAGAGTGGTAGGATTCAGTACAAATTTATCCCATTGAAATCCACCTCCACCCCAATATATAAGTGACCTAAACAGCAAATTGAGTATTATTTGTTGTCATTAACCCAATTTCTAACTCAGAAACTCACCTCATCATGAACACGCCGTGGTGGTGGTGATGGGCTCCTTGAATAAAGACTATGGCTTGGTGAACGGGTGTGGGGACCAACAGAAGGCAAAAAAGAAAGAGAAATCATATAGTATATTGAAAATATATGTGAAACCTTTCAGTAGAGTGACTCCTTCTGAAATACTCATCATCAGCATGGCCTCTGTTGTGATTGTGAGGGGTATAGCTACGACTCCTGCTTCTTCCATGATACCTGTAATAACTCCTTTCCCTACTATCATCATCATACCTTTTTCTCCTGTACTCCCTGTCCCTGTCCCTATAATAATCATCATGGTATCTGCATATCACAAAACAAACTTCCATCATCAACATCTTACATGGTGATCTTAATAGTATAAAAGATGGATGAATCATGAAAGAAAGGAACAACCTTTGTCTAGGACTACGACTTCTGGACCTGCCTCTAGCCCTGGGGGACTTCTCAATCACCCTTCCTCTATGACTGCAAATATAATCAACACCAAACAACCAAACATTCCTAACTCAAAATAAACTAAAATGATTCTTAGACTAGACTCCAAGGAAAATAAAATGCTACAAACCAACTTTGAGAATGAAATCAAACAATTTACTCTATGAATGAGTAATTCTCTCCAAAATAAACATCAAAATGAAGAAAAAGGTTTAAGAGGTTTGCTAGACAAATCACAATTCACAACAGATGCTCTCCCCAAAGTTTCCTTTCTACTTTGTAGTATTCCCCGTTTTGCCACTTTATAGAATAAGTACTTAATTGGAGGTATAGCAAAAAGTTGGCAAGAAAAACAAGTGAGGATCTCCATCAATTTCATGCCAACGTTTTGCCATTTTGATAGTGTAGCACGATAAGATAATACCAGAACAATATGAAACCTATAAGCTTACATTCTTTCTGCGTTGGGTCCATATTTTGCAAACTGAACTGTGATTTCTCGGCCATCAACTTCTCTTCCTGATAAGAGCATAAAAGGAAACAGAAACAGCCGATTACAAGGAGATTCCAGAATGTATTTTCTCCTAATGATAACAACATTGCCTTCTACGCATGTTAAACACCAAATTGAGGAAATGATTATTAATTACCGTCCAGCCTATCTACTGCCTTCTCTGCTTCATCTGCATACTTGTAACGAACGAACGCAAAACCACGGGATTCACCAGTCCTAATCCAAAAAGATGATAGTAAGTAGTAAATAGTTGCTATGGTTTTAGGGTTGGGATTGGAAAGATGACAATTTTAATCTTCGTTTTATCCTTCCATCAACTTTTCCCCATGAATAAGAGTCCTTACGATTCAAACGATATAAAAAAAACAGAAACGGAGATATACATTATACAACATACCTTCGATCTTTGGGGATGAAAATATCAACAACCTTTCCGTACTTATCAAAAAGCGGGAACAGATCGTCGGCCGTCGTCCCTGCATATACACAATCCAAACACTAACGATTCTTTTCTCTTGAAAAATAAATCGATAACATTACCAAAGGAGCACCGAAGAAATTTAAGACGATGATAGCACAAGTAACATGAATATCAGAAGACTTACGGAAACTAATGTTAAGAATGAGGAGATAGTAGGTGTCTGAAATATCCGGTGGTCCTGATCGGCCAAAGTGAGACATCGTTTGTTTGGTTCTTGCCGCTAACTATAAATTTGAACAGACTGATTTTGATTGATAGAAGATTGAAAGAGTTTTGGGGATTGTCATGGAGGTAGGGTTCGTGAGAATTATTTGGAGGAGGTGCATTTCATCGTGCCATAAGCTTCCGGAGCATGGAAGCGATCGTAACTCATAAGAATGAGCTAGGGCCTAGTCTGATGAGCTATTGAGCTGCCTGTAATGTAATATGGCTTCATTTAAAATATTGTAAACTACACGAATGGGCACTGTGGTTTTGGATAGGTTGCGTTTTAATTTGGACCGTCCTATGTCCTCTTTGTTGTGACCAACATAAAAAGACAAATACATCCTTATAAGATTTCGGGTATATTACGTCGTCCTTCCTTCGTTCATATATCTAAACGTATGATCCTAAAACCGTTTGGTATATATAAAAAAATTGGTCTGTTCTGGTAAGATAAGTTTTTCGCAGAAGACTACAAAACGATATCTTTCTGACTAAATAGACTGTAAAGACAATTTTATCCCAAAATTGTTTTTTTATTGGATTATTAATTTCTTTTAAATAAATATTTTAATTTCTTTTTTATTGGATTATTACTTTTTTATTGGATTATTATATATTAATAAATATTATTTTTAATATATAATATTTATGTATTAATTAATATTATTTTATTGGATTATTAATTTCTTTTAAATAATTTTTTTTTATTTCTTTTTTAGGGATTAATTCTTTTTATTGAACTACTATATATTAATAAATATTATTTATAAATATATAATACTTATATATTAATAAATATTTACTTTTTTGGATTATTAATTTCTTTTAGTTAATTTTTTAATTCATTTTTACTAGATTTTTTTTTTTTTGACAACACCACCATCATCCTAATATATTTTTATAAAAAAATCATCAATCACACTACTATCGGACATAAACCGGGTGAAAAATCACATGTTGAGTTATAAAAAAAAATTAATTGCTAGAAAGAATAACAACATAATATTGACTTGAAAAAAAAATAAACTTAAAACAACTTAATCGACATTCTATTAGTATTTTTAAATGATTATTGTGTAATTTTGATTTTGTATGACAATTTGTATGTTTTTATAATTATTCAACAACTTCATCCATCACAGTATAGAACAAAAGGATAATATTGTCATTTTTTATCATTTAGCACATTCAATCAGATATACAATCAAACAACATGGTTTTTTTTCCGGTCAGAAAACTTTCTCATACAGCACTTTCCTATACAACATTTTCCCGAACAGAAACTATCAAACGGGACCTTAGTCTCTATTTTCAAAATTAATTTGGACCGTCCCTCGCTCGATTTAACATTGCATGTTTCATCCCTGAAAGACAATTTTGTTGTGAACTTAATCCTTGCCTAATTTTAAATGACCATTATACCCTTGTGTTTTTATTTTTCAATTAATTTATTATCTATATTATCATCTTCAATTTAAAAATAATAATAAATGTCCCCATCCCCTTCACTTTCCCCAACCCATCCACCTTTCACTGTTACTGGTCGGAGAGAAACATAAAAAAAACACACACACAAACATATACAGTCACCTACCACCCTCTAACGAACCTTCCCTACCATTTTCACTACGTTACTGATCGAGAAAATAAAAACACAAAAGACACTGACTCGAAGAGAGGGAAAGAGGAGACCTACAACTCGTTAATGGTTTTGGGTGGGTGTCGAAGTGATCGGAAAGGAGTGAGCAGGAGAAGGAAGAAGGAGTGGTGTGTTTACCATAGAAAGAATAATAGGGAGGAGCGCCAATGAGGAATTAAAGAGGAAAGCCTACGACGACTAGGGTTTTGGGTTGTTGTCGGAGTGCAGATTCGTCTCCGACCTCCTTCACCTCCGAGAACATAGGGTTTCACGAACACGCTTATCGTCATCGATTAGGGTTTCAAACCGACTGAAGTTGTCAATGTCCTTCTTCATCTATATGCCACCATCGATCTCCATCAGCTAAGGTATTGAGATCAATGATTTCTAAAATATGTTTTGATCGATTTTCAACAGATGTGTAGATCGATCCCGGCCTCCATGCACCCGAGATAGAGATGGTGATAGATTGTGGTAGTAGGTTATATAAGGTGGCGATTGTGGTTTGGTTCAATGATGTAGGTTTGCGAAGGAAGTGAGAAGTATGAGAAGGGAAGTGGTGTACTGTGATTTATGGGTGATAAAAAGAGGGCGTTTGCGATTTCTGGCAATGCTTGTGGCTAAATATGGTGTCGGTCTTGAAGGTGGTGGTGGTGGCTAATGGAGGTTATGGTTGTCGGTATAAGGGGAGGGGTGGGGATATTTTGTTTTATGTATTTATTTTTTAATTTAAACTGATAAATAAATAAAATAAAATGAAAAAAAAAAGAAATTATCAAGGGTAAAATAGTCATTTCATGTCCATATAGACTAAGCGTGCAAGAAAAAACAAACTCATAGACGATCCGAGTTAATTTTAGAAAATAGGGACTAAACACGCTTTTTGGCATATGTATAAGAAACGACTTGTGTAATTTATCCTAATATTTTTTATAAGTTTGGGCCACACTCGTTCTTTTCTTCCTTCCTCGTTGCCTCTGGGAACTCCACCATCGACACCCCTCCTTCTTTGGCCAACGTGTTGGATTATGTGTCTAAGCCCATAACTATTTTGGTATGTACTTGACCCGATTGTGAGCATGGTCATTTTGGGTTGCCTTCACAATAGCAACTGATAGGATGAACTAAGGAAAAAGAGGATTAATTATGATTTATTAATATATTATATGAATAATAATTAAAAGAGAAATCATATTGTTTAATTAATATTAGTCAAGAATTAATAATAATTAATTTTATGGCTAAAAGAGATTAATTAAATAAAGGGGACTGATTGTGTAATTATAAGATAGTTTCATAAATGGGCTAATGGACTCCATAGAAGTTGAATTAGACGAAATCTATGGGGAAACCCATAAGAATTTGTCAAAGGCCTCCAAGGAGGGAGTCCATGGGCTGCTTAGGGCCTGAGTAGTCAAATTAGGGTTTCCTAGTTGAAAACCCTAATAGCCTACCTATATAAGGAACCCCTAAGGCCCCAAAAACGTGTGAAGGAATCCCTAAGGGTTCTTGGACGTTTTTGGTGCTCCTCCTCCTTCTCCTAGGTCATCTTGTTGCTCATGGTGTTTGTGACTCCATTAGAGGTGCAACATTTGAGGCACTAAGCTTTCAAAGGTCAAGATCAAAATGAATTAAGATTGTTATTGCTACATAACAATCAAGGTAAGATCCAAAACCTTTTTAGTATAATAATTCGATTATTGCATGCTAGATCTAGGGTTTATGAGCTTTTGATGATTATTGCATGTTCGTTAGACAAACTAGATCCAAAGCTTTAGGGTTTGCATGTACACTATAAGATTGATGCAGTGGTCAAAAGCCAACAGTGGTATTAGAGACTAGGATGTTTGTTTGATGTATTTGATGCTTTACATGAATATTCAAAGCTGGAAATCGAAAAATCTTGGATCTGGAGCCTGGACTCGCCGAGTCCATAGTTGAACTCGTCGAGTTCACTGGCAACTCGACGAGTCCACTGTTGGCTCGACGAGTCGGAGTGTCAGATGCCAGATTTTTCGGGAGTTTGAGCTGTTTTGGCTTGGGATAATTACCATAAACGTTTTTATTGATAAAATCCGATTTTTATTAATTTGGAGTGATTATCCTCGCCAAAATAGAAGATAATTGTCAATTAATTAGATAATCATTGTCTTATATGATAAACTTGATTTATTTGAATTATTTGATTGGATTATCTTTCCATAAAATTGAATTAGGTCAAATTTAGTTAATTACCAATTATTTGATTAATTAAATTATTTGTAATTTGATCTAGATAGTTTTGAAAAGTTTCAAAATTTGCCCTCAAGTTTTGGAATTTAAATTTTTTGATTAAAAAGTTTAATTTTGAAATGTTTAAATTCTAAGCCCTAATATTTTGAAAAGTTTCAAAACTTGTACTCAAGTTTTTGGAATTAAATTTTTTTGATTAAAAGTTTAATTTTGAAGTTTTTAAATTCTAAAACCCTGGTTGTTTGAAAAGTTCAAATTACACCTTATGGTTTTATTAAGTTAATTAAATGTATAATTAAAAGAGAGTTAATAAATCCATAATAATATGGTTTGTATTTAATTAAATTAAAAGTATAATTTTATTAAATTAAACCACTTAGTATTTTAAGAGTGTAAAATACACCCTTATACTATATATAAAACTAAAATTCTAATATTATATATGTATGAGTAAAAAAGTCAGTCTTACCGTTAGTAGGCCTCATTCACGAAGATGGTCTCTAAGGGGTGTTTAAGGAAATTGCCTATAAAATGGCGATTGAATGGGTATCCACTCTTACCCACCACACTCTTGACTAGTGGAGGGTCGTTAGCCGAATGGGTAGGATAGGACGCAACCTTCCATTATAAGTATAATGAAGTACGAAGTAACTAGACACTTTCATAAATTCCCAAATCTTAATTACTTTAGGAAAAATATGGAGTTGGTGCTATTCCATGAAATTACACTTTATACCCTTGCTAAGACGTTAGTGGAGCGTGTATCGTTAACCGGAAGACTAATTGGGCTCTAAGCAAAGGTGGATAAGGGTGACTCTATGTTTGTCACAGATCGCTGGAGTGTGTGTGGTTAACCGACACGTCAACTAGGTGACTGAAACATTGGGGGCACCATGTATATTTGCATGGTTATCCACAACTTGTTTGTGATCCTCGGCATCCCAATCACAAACGAAGGACACACTTGAGGTTTAAACATGCCATTGAAAAGTTCAATGAATCTCAAAAGATCTAGGAGTTTCAATTCATTTAAAACTTAATTTACAATTTTCGTTTTTCATGGTGGAAATTGGTAAATCGTCATTTACCTACCTTCAAATGTTCTGCTATTCAGATTACGACATCCCTCTTCCATATTGTAGAATATTGTGTCGGGTCCTAGCCTTAATATCTCATTTTGGTGTTTTATTTAGGACTCAATCAACTAACTTGAATTTCTCCTGTTTTGTAGATGTCAAAGATTGACAACTATGGTCTTCCTGAAGCCATTGGAAAAAGTTATCCATATGAGGATGATGTTCCATGATTGGATTGTGGAAATGGAAATCATGCTTCACTTCCACCACCTCCTCCAATAATTCTCCCTAAACTACGTGTTCGAAGAGTTGAAAAGTTCAAGGTCACTCAAGCCCTATTAACGAAAAGAAACGAATATGGAAAGTCAATATGCGCTCATGTCTTGAATATGAAGTTGCATATTGTTAGATTGGGAATATTGGGTGTCGATGTCTCAAGGAAGTTGGTTGTTGACTTGGTTCTTCAGTCACTTCCCGAATCATATAGTAAGTTCATTAGAGAGTACTATGTGATGGACCACGATGTAACCCTCATTGATTTGACTTATTTGCTTATTGCTGTTGAATCAACGATGATTTGGCGCACTGGTCAAGCAAATTTGTTTGGTAAATCAATGTCCCATCCTTCAATGGGAAATGACAACATTGGAAGTCCGGAAAAAGTTTCTCTACACAAGAGAAAGGCTGAGTATGAGATAGTCTCGTGTACCATTCCAGAAAAATCCATATGTTTCTACTGCCAAAAGAGGGGGCATTGGTTACGAAGTTGCCCTGAATACCTGAGAGATCTAAGAGATGGGAGAGTCAAGATGTATGACTCTACTTCATGTAAAATCCACTATCTAACTCTATTAAGTTTTCTATTTTAGATTCTTAATACATGATGTGATAAGATTGCATTTTAATGTGTTGTAGGATCGAATAAAAGAGAGGAAGCTTAAAGGAAGAAGTGAGCTGAGTCTGATCGCTAAGAAATGGATTTCGATCGCATGGTTCGATGATCGGATTTTTTAGCTGCTACTTAGAGAGTTATGATAGATTGCTTAGGATTATGTCATAACATAGTTTTTCATTTGAATTGGATTATAAGGACGAGTTTTCCGCACCTTTTACAAATAAAATACATTTTGTTTTTTGTCTTATTTATAATTCCTTGCAATGGCATGTATGAAAATTGATGTTTGTGTATTTCTATTTTTAACAATGTTTAAATGGATGTGATTCTTAGTTATGTTATTTGTGGTAATGTCGAGAATTTACCAAATAAGGAAAGATTCTTGTCGCCCAAGTTTCAATTGGACAAAAACTTGGAATCATACAACTTGTATTGTATGATGAATGAGAACCTTCATATTTGGAAAATTAAGATTAATTCCTTGACAAAAAGTCAAGTGAAAGACTATGAGAACTAGTACACAATGTTGGGCACTTGTTAAGTCCACCACAAAGAACAATAAGACTATTCGTCTTGATTTACTAAAAGTCTAGTAAATGTGGTTATGCTTACAAGATTAAGTATAATTCTGAATCATTGAAAAGTTTCAATGAATAGCAGAACGAATATGAAGAATCAATAAGGCAGAAAGATAAAAGTTTCTCAAATCTAAAAAGATGGAAAAGTACTTTTGTATCGTGTTTTATGATCGTCTTAACGATTAAGAAACATATCACAATTGATCCTCTAATGACACCTTAGTGCACTTGTATGGCTAAGAAGAGGAATCAGAAATTGTTGATATGGTTAAATAAAAAAGGATGAGTCATACTTCGTTCCAAAATCAAGTCTTAGAGTCATACTCCAAGATTGTGACGTGAGTGACACATTTTAATAAGTTTTAACACATTCATCAAAATCTGAAGTAGAAAAATGTTTTCTTACTCTTGAACGTTTGAAATTGGTAAATTGTGATGTCTTGGATAAGACAAAGACCAACTAAGACCAATTGTGTTTAGTGTTTTGTCTTGATAAGAATCCGCACTAACTATTGAATATTTGTTTGTCAAGAAATGTTTCTTGACAAGAGAATCTTATATGTCAAGAGGCCAGTAGGAGTCTAAATGATCTTGAAAAGTTTCAAGAACTAATCAAGAGTAAACATATCATTAGACACTAGCACACGACCTGAGGTTTGTAACCTATCGTGTTGACAAAATTTTATTTTTATGCCATTCTAGTAAAGTTACTTATGCATATGAGTTCTAGGAATTCTCAATTGACTGCATAAGGGGAAGCACCTTGTTCAATGAAAGTACATTGACTAGTATAGGTGAGTTGCTAAATAACTTGGAAGCAATGGTGGGACCCTTGATGACAAGAAATTAAGAATGAACAAGTTCTGTCCATAAGAGTTTGAATTTGTCACAAACATTATGTTATGATTATGGTTATAACAAATTCACATGGATAAGAGCACATACGCCATAAAACCTAAGTATCATAAGGTTTCTCTCCTTCATGAAAATGATTTTGAGGAAACGCTTTCATTGGGAAGATTTTAAGGAGTTAGTTGTTGTGTAAATTGCATTCTCAAATTCGATTATGGTTACGGCATCCCTCTTCATAGTTCGAATTGTGAGATTTGGCAATTAGTTTAAACATTTAAGACTTATTACTATAAGTGCTGAAATTGTTTAGACACACATATAAGCTATCTAAGGAAAGGTGTACAAGGTTGAGAAGCTTAGATAAAGGCTTATCGAAGCAGATCATATTAGAAATATGAACTTTGGAAGTCAACAAGTATCGCTTTCTAGAACGTCCAACTACTTTCTGAATACGTGTCAAAGCTAGTGGGAGCATAAATGTTATGCTGGTTTCGAGATAATTATCATTTTAGTGGGAGCATGATTATTATTTTAAGTGTTGCAAGTTAGCAATATTAATTATAGAAAACAATAGTTTCACTTTGCAAAGTTGCAGGGGTTGAAAAGTTGTTTGCTATAATTAAGGGAGAGAATACTATACTTCGTTTCGAAATCTAAAAGCTTGGATCGAGGAATTTTAATCAAATTTAGTCAAAGGGCATATATGAATGTTATGTTGAAAAGATTCAACTTAAAAGGATTTTATATATGGCAATATTATAGCAAGAAACTAGTAAAGTATCACGTTTTTTTTTCATTATGAATCGTGTCCTATACGCTTCGGGAATAGGATCGATTGCATATGTTGTAATATTCGACCGTTCTAAATTTTCCAAATGCCTAGGGCATTAAGAAGGAAAAAGGGACTAGAACCGGATTGACTAAAATAATTAAACAATTGTCAAGGACAATCTAAGGTTCGCCAAGGATTGGGCACTTGTGGGCAGTTGGAAGTATATTAACGAATGGACCATATTGACATTATTATGAATAGATAAGACTCTATTTAAAATGAGTTGTCATATGACAAATATGGAAATGTTTCCATATTGGGAGTTGGATATCAAGAATCTATGTCTAGATTAGAAACTTTTATGCAAGAAGGATGTTCAAATGAATGTACTTTGAATGTGAGACTTCGTATCTATGGAATTGTCTTGTAACAATCCCCAATAGAGAACTTTGTAATTTTATTGGCAAAGTCTTGGTGACTTTTGTGCAATACGATTATAAAAGGGTCATTGCATATAGTGTTAGAATCAAACATATTCTAACAGTGGGAAGAATCTGGTATTCTTACACTAACGACTCTCCATCAGTCAAGGAAGCGGTGGGTGAGAGTGGACACCAATTAAACTAGGGGTGCTCACGGTCCGGTTTTTTCGGTTTAAGGTCAAACCGAAGCCAAACCGTTACTAACAGTTTTTGTCAAACAAAAACCGAAGCCAAACTGTTGAAAATTTAAAACCGAACCGAACCAAACCGTTACTAACGGTTTGGCTCCGGTTTGGTTTCACGGTTTGTAGCACCTGGTTTCCGGTATGTGAATTTTATTTGAGCATTGCCCTAATTTAGCCTTAGACTCGGCGAGTCATAGGGTCCGACTCGCCGAGTAGGGACGAGACTCAGGACGCGTTTTAAGTAGGCGACTCGACGAGTCCATATCCTGGACTCGGCGAGTCACCGCTGCGGGATGAAGCCCTAAGTTTCAAGGGTTTGCACCCTATTTAAACTCTCATTCCGCCCCAACTCGTCCCCATTCACCCCCCAGAACTCCCCCTACATCGTTTTCCCTTGTTTTCTTGAGAGTTTGAGGTATTCTTGGTGTGTTCTTGAAGGTTTTGAAGAGTAAGAGGAGTAGATCAAGAAGAGGAGAAGGAGATCAGCCATCCTTGTGTCATTCCAACTTTTCCTTTGAGGTATAACCCGTTTTCCCCTTGATTCTATGCTTAAAACTTCATTTGGGTCCTTCTTGGTCAATTTCCCCAAGTTGCATGTTCATTATATGTTGTAATAAGGCGTTTGGCCTTTGGATCTATGTAAGATTGAGCTCCAGGAGCTCAGATCTGTTAGCTTTTTGGCCTCACGAGGCTTGTTAGCCCTAGATCTACCATTTTGGAGACATTTTGAGCCTTATAATCCATATTGGTGAATATCCACACGTAAAGTTGGAAACTTTACGTGTGATTCGTGTCCTAGAAGTCCAGATCTATGAATGGCATGGTCTGGAACCGAGCAAATCGGTATATTTAAGGAGTGCATGGCGACGACTCGGCGAGTCGCATAGGTGACTCGGCGAGTCTGGTCGCGAGTCACCGAATTGGTCCCTTCTTCATGTGTCGAGTTGAGCCTTGAGTCACAGGGGGGGTGACTCGGTGAGTTGGGAGCTGAACTCACCCATGTTAGGACTCGGCGAGTCAATGCCCTGACTCGGCGAGTCCAAGGCAATCTTCATAGCTCAAGAACAGACTCGGCGAGTTGTTCATACGACCCGGCGAGTCTTAGCATAAAGTGTTCATCGGATGAAGATGAACTCGACGAGTTGTTCATACAACTCGGCGAGTAGGATGAAGGTGTTGAATGGCAGTTAGAAGGTGAACTCGTCGAGTCATAGCCCGACTCGACGAGTAGAACCAGGGACCCAGGACATTGGTTTGCTAGGGACTCGGCGATTGGTGATCCACTCGGCGAGTCGGGTCAACTGAAAGTTGACTCCAGCTTTGGCTTAGAGTTAATCCAGGGGTAAAATGGTCATTTTACCTAAAGGACAGTTAGCAGTGTTTGATTGAGTATGTCGTGGAAATTGCAGCCGGAGGACTCCCGGAGCAGCAGCAGTCAGTTAGTTCCCGGTCAGTTCAGCAGCTACTTCGAGGTGAGTTACCTTCCAATAGCGGTGGGTCTAAGGCCACAATGCCGACCCACCAGTAGGAGTTGTATGATAGATGATTGTCTTTGTGATATCATCTAAGTTCGCTAGTACCTGACATGTTATATGCTAGCATGATATGCTGTATGTGATAGTAGTCGAGTTCGGTTGTTAGGACCGAAGGGTAGTCAGGCACCCCAGATACGTCTGACAGTATATGATTATATGTTTGCATGCTGGCTTGTTATGTTATATGCGATAGAGGTAGTATGAGGGGACCAGTCCCTGTGGTCGGTTGTTAGGACCGACGGGTAGTCAGCACCCCAGAATGGCTTGACATGGGTAGTCAGCACCCCAGAATGGCTTGACATGGGTAGTCAGCACCCCAGAATGGCTTGACACGGGTAAGACGGCACCCCAGAATGGCCGTATGGGTAGGTCGGCACCCCAGAATGGCCGTACCGGGTAGTCAGGCACCCCAGAATAGCCTGGCAGTATATATATGTTATGTGTTTGTATGGTATGCGGTACGTTGGGGGAACTCACTAAGCTTTGTGCTTACGTTTTCAGTTTTGTTTTCAGGTACCTCTGCGTCGAAGGGGAAGGAGCCGACGCGGTAGCGGCACGTCATACACACACTCTTCGGTTTCCGCATTTATGAGATTTACTGGGATTGTACTCTGATATTTTGATGGGATGTACGGTTTGGCTTTTGAGAACATGGTTGCAATGTGTTATGGAGTGAACAAACAATGTTTCTTCTTATTTAGACAATGTTTTATTTATCAATGTTTTTCTAAAGTATTATAAAAAAAAAAAAAAAAAAAAAAAAATTTTGGGTCTTTACAAGTTGGTATCAGAGCCCTGGTTTGAGAGATTCGGACACGCCTTCGGGAGTGTTTGGACTCAAACCGAGGGATTGAAAGATTTTTTTTCGAAAAGAAATTATTCTTTAAAACCCGGAAAAGAGTCACGAGGAAGAGTAAAGTGTGTGACGTGCGCAACCGGCCGAGCTCAAGTAAGTATTCCCCATAGTACCCATACAAGTTTATGTTATGTTTATCAGCTTTATGAATATTGCATGCTAGAATAGGCTGAGGATCTAGGAGTGATGCCTTATGTGCCTGTTTATTTGTTGCAGCTTATTGAATATTGCATGCTAGAATTGAGTAGACAGCAGTAGGGTAGCCTGTTTAGGTTATGCCTGATAGTATGAGCTTAGCATCCTATGTTAAGTGTCGTTTCTTGTTTTAAGAACAGTTTTGGCTTGAGCCTGTTTTTCCTTATCCGAATGCTGCTTGCTTCGTGCTCGGTGGGATTCTGAGTAATGGGAGTGAGCCACTAGGTAAACACGTCACACCACATGTAATCGGGGTTGAATAATCCCAAAGTGTTGGAACTGGCCCTATTGCGCAGCTCTTGTTTGAGTCCAACCGTTGTAGGGACGGGCCTTTTACTTGAAGGATGATCTAATCCTCATCACAGGTGGTGGTGTTTAGGTGGTGGCTAACTGGCATTATGAGGAGACCTACAACAGCTGAGGACCAGTTGTGTTGAACTTGAGTTCCCCCTAGGGCAAGCCTAGGGTGAGAATATCGGAGAGTAGCAGTAGTAGAGGGGAGTTGGTGGAGTCGAGGAATTCCTCGGAGAAGGTACGGATAGATGTGGAAGGTAGTATGGGCCCGTACTACTGAAAGCAGAGGATCCGTACCCGAGCCGAGGAAGGCCAAGACGAGACCAAGGAACCTGTAAGTAGTTGAGATCCCTCAGAAAGTAGCAGTACCACTAATGATTATTATTGATGTTTTGCAGAATGGTGGTACTTCGACCGAGATCGACAGATGGCGGGTCAGGAGAGGGGTCAGGTTCGGGATCTGGCACCGAGCCGATTGAGGAGAGGCTACGTGAGTTCATCACGTCGGAGATCACTAGGGGCATCCTTGAGTCGACCCCCATCATCTTTGGGTCGATCAAGGAAGGGATCGTGGAGATGATGGAAGATCGCCTACGGGCATTCAGGAGCGACTTGGCCTCTAGCCAGTCAGGATCTCGCACACTGTCCTTCAAGGACTTCAGGAGCAGTGGTGCGCCGGATTTCCATGGGGTGAAGGACCCCATTGTCGCCAGGCGGTGGATTGCGGATATCGAGTCTGCCCAGTTGATCAGCTTCTGCCCCGAGGGGTCGAAGGTGAGGTACGCAGCAGGATGTTTACGGGACCGGGCCCGAGATTGGTGGGAGTCAGTGGGTGACTCGATGGGAGCCTCGGCTATCGAGGCAATGACCTGGTCGGACTTTGTGGCTAGGTTCAGGGCAGAGTTTGCGCCAGCAGTCGAGCTTCAGCAGCTGGCCAGGGAGTTCTTAGACAAGAGGCAGACGACAGAGACCGTGGCGGAGATCACCGCCAAGTTTCGGGAGAGGGCTTTATTGGTGCCCCAGTATGCAGGTGACGAGGATATGAGGAGGACTCGTTACCATGATATGCTACGAGCTGACATTCGGGAGCATGTTAGTTTTTCGGCTTGCCCTACCCTGGACTCCATGATTGCCAGGGCTAGGGAGAGGGAGATAGATTTGGAGCACATCCGGAAACGGAAACTTGAGAATGGTCAGTCATCGGGGGCTTCGGGGAAGAAGCCCAAGGGATCGGATGGGAGGCCGAAAGGCCAGTCGGGACCGAGCCGCTGCGGGAGGTGCGGCAGGCCGCACGAGGGGGCGTGCAGGATGGGATCGTCAGGCTGCTACAAGTGCGGCAAGTTTGGGCATATCAGCAGGGATTGCACTGCTCCTGCGACCGTTATTCAGACATCGGAGTTGCTGTGTTTCCACTGCAACCAGAGGGGCCACAAGAAGGCCAATTGCCCCATGTTGACAGCTTCAGCGCCAGTGAAGGCGCCAGCTCCAGCAACCCTGCGGATCACGGATGGCCGACAGGGCAAGGCAGAGGCTCCAGTGGTGAGGAGTCGGGCATTTCAGTTGACTGCCGAGGAGGCACGCGCCGCGCCCGACGTGGTGACGGGTATGATTCCTTCCTTCTAACTTTTATTTTATATTGTTATGATATTGATATGTGCTCCGTGTGTATACATGTGTATTAGGATCGTTCCATGTGAACGGCATCCCGGTTCAGGTATTGTTCGATTCGGGTGCATCCCGATCGTTCGTTTCTCTTGCTCTTAGCAAGAGATTTCATGAGACTTCAGGCGAGTTAGATTGCCCGTTAGAGGTAGAGATTGCCGATGATCGATCGGTGCGAGCATCGAAGGTGTTTCGAGATTGTGTCCTGCGACTGTTTGAGGAGTGTTACCTGGTAGACTTGGTTCCCATTCCATTGCGTGGGAACAAGGTGATTATTGGTATGGATTGGTTGAGCCCTAATGGGGCAGTGATAGATTGCGCACAGCAGCTAGTGCGAGTCAAGACCCCAAGCGGGGGAGAGTTAGTGATTCATGGAGAGCGGCCGCAGTGTGGACCCACTGTATGTTCAGCAGCGAGGGCTAGGCGCTACCTTCAGCAGGGATGCGCGGGTTATGTCGCGTACGTGATGGACACCCGGGAGGCGGGTAAGGCAACCGTGAGCGAGGTCCCGGTGGTTCGAGATTTTGCTGATGTTTTTCCGGAGGAACTACCTGGGATACCTCCGGAGCGACAGGTGGAGTTCAGGATTGACCTCGTTCCCGGTGCGGCTCCGATAGCCAAAGCACCGTATCGGTTGGCTCCTCCCGAGATGCAGGAGTTGTCTACGCAGCTGCAGGAGCTGCTGGATAAGGGATTTATTCGGCCGAGCAGTTCGCCCTGGGGAGCCCCGATTCTGTTTGTGAAGAAGAAGGATGGGTCGCATCGGATGTGTATAGATTATCGGGAGCTGAACAAGGTAACGGTGAAGAACCGTTACCCGCTCCCGAGGATTGATGACCTCTTTGACCAGCTTCAGGGCGCATCTTGGTTCTCCAAGATTGATTTGCGTTCGGGTTATCATCAGATGAGGGTCAGGGAGGAGGATATGCAGAAGACCGCGTTTCGGACGCGCTATGGCCATTACGAGTTTGTGGTGATGCCGTTTGGGCTCACCAATGCTCCTGCCGCGTTCATGGACCTCATGAACCGTGTATGCAGACCGATGCTGGACCGGTCTGTGATAGTCTTTATCGATGATATCTTGGTTTATTCCAAGACCCGGGAGGAGCATGAGGAGCATTTGAGAGAGGTGTTAGAGACCCTGAGGAGGGAGAGCTTGTATGCCAAGTTCTCCAAGTGTGAGTTTTGGTTGCGCGAGGTGCAATTTCTGGGACACCTCGTCAACCAGAACGGGATTCTGGTCGATCCGGCCAAGGTTGAGGCCGTGATGAGATGGGAGGTTCCGAAGTCCCCATCTGAGATTCGGAGCTTCCTAGGATTGGCAGGCTACTATCGGAGATTTATCCAGGATTTCTCCAAGATAGCCGTGCCCCTGACGCGGCTGACGAAGAAAGCCGTGGTCTTTCGGTGGGGACCCGAGCAGCAGGCTGCATTTGAGACGCTGAGACAGAGATTGTGTGAGGCGCCGATCTTAGCCCTGCCGGAGGGCGTAGAGGATTTCGTGGTTTATTGCGATGCGTCCATTTCTGGGTTGGGCGCGGTGCTGATGCAAAGGGGGCATGTCATTGCTTACGCTTCGAGGCAGCTCAAGCCTCACGAGGCGAACTACCCGACGCACGATTTGGAGTTGGGGGCGGTGGTATTTGCCCTCAAGATTTGGCGACATTACCTCTATGGGGTTCGGTGTACCATCTACACGGACCACAAGAGCTTGAGGTACCTCATGGACCAGCCGAATCTGAACATGAGGCAGCGTCGGTGGTTGGATGTGGTGAAGGATTATGATTGCGAGATCCTCTACCACCCGGGAAAGGCCAATGTGGTGGCCGACGCGCTTAGCCGCAAGGCGGCGCCGATCAGGGACGCCTGTTTGAGGATGACTGTGGTGACTCCCCTGTTGGAGCAGATTCGGGAAGCTCAACAGGAGGCTATCAAGGAGGAGCATCGGAAGAGTGAGCGCGTAGTAGGTCAGGTTTCCTCCTTCGATTATGATAGCCGAGGGTTATTGACACTACACCGTAGGGTGTGGGTGCCGTATCATGGGGGCGTGCGCCAGATTTTGATGGAGGAGGCGCACAAGTCCCGATTCTCTATTCATCCCGGGGCGACGAAGATGTATAGGGATCTTCGTCTAGACTATTGGTGGCCCTGCATGAAGCGGGATGTGGCATGGTACGTCGAGCGGTGCTTGACCTGCAGGAAGGTCAAGGCCGAACATCAGAGGCCGCATGGCAAGATGCAGCCATTGGACATTCCACTGTGGAAGTGGGAAGATATCACGATGGATTTTATCACGAAGCTTCCCAGGACCGCGCGTGGAGTGGATTCGATTTGGGTCATCGTGGATAGATTGACCAAGAGTGCTCACTTTATTCCGATTCCGGAGAGCATATCGGCCGAGAAATTGGCCGACATCTATATCAGGGAGATTGTGGCACGGCATGGGGTGCCAGTATCGGTGATCTCGGACAGGGATGTGCGTTTTACTTCCAGGTTTTGGAAGAGATTCCATGACGAGTTGGGCACTCGTCTGCATTTCAGCACCGCCTTTCACCCGCAGACAGATGGACAGAGTGAGCGGACCATCCAGACTTTGGAGGACATGTTGCGGGCGTGTGTTCTGGATTTCGGTGGTAGCTGGGATACCTATCTTCCTTTGGCTGAGTTCTCCTACAACAACAGCTATCACGCGAGTATCGACCGCCCTCCCTTCGAGATGTTGTACGGACGGAGGTGTAGGACCCCGATATGCTGGGGTGAGGTTGGCCAGAGAGTTATGGGAAGCACCGAAGTGGTGCTCAAGACGACTGAGAGGATACAGCAGGTCCGGAGCAGGCTTCAGACTGCTCAGAGTCGACAGAAAAGTTATGCCGACAAGCGTCGATCCGATTTAGAGTTCCAGGTCGGGGATATGGTCCTCCTGAAGGTGTCACCGTGGAAAGGCGTCATCCGATTCAGGAAGCGGGGTAAGTTGGGCCCGCGATTCATCGGACCGTTCAGGGTCTTAGCCCGGGTGGGCAAGGTAGCATATAGGCTGGATCTGCCAGCCGAGCTTAGCCAGATCCACAGCACTTTCCATGTTTCGCAGTTGCGGAAGTGCCTAGTGGACGATTCTGCAGTAGTACCTTTGGAGGATATTCAGGTTGATGACAGCCTGAACTACATCGAGCGCCCAGTCGCAATCCTCGACAGGAAGTCGAAGGATTTAAGGAACAAGAGGGTGGAGCTAGTGAAGGTGCAATGGCAGCACCGCAAGGGTTCAGAGTGGACATGGGAGCCGGTAGACGAGATGATGGAGCACTACCCCGAGCTGTTTCAGGATCAGGCGGCAGACTTCGAGGACGAAGTCTAAAATAAGTGGGGGAGATTTGTAGCACCTGGTTTCCGGTATGTGAATTTTATTTGAGCATTGCCCTAATTTAGCCTTAGACTCGGCGAGTCATAGGGTCCGACTCGCCGAGTAGGGACGAGACTCAGGACGCGTTTTAAGTAGGCGACTCGACGAGTCCATATCCTGGACTCGGCGAGTCACCGCTGCGGGATGAAGCCCTAAGTTTCAAGGGTTTGCACCCTATTTAAACTCTCATTCCGCCCCAACTCGTCCCCATTCACCCCCCAGAACTCCCCCTACATCGTTTTCCCTTGTTTTCTTGAGAGTTTGAGGTATTCTTGGTGTGTTCTTGAAGGTTTTGAAGAGTAAGAGGAGTAGATCAAGAAGAGGAGAAGGAGATCAGCCATCCTTGTGTCATTCCAACTTTTCCTTTGAGGTATAACCCGTTTTCCCCTTGATTCTATGCTTAAAACTTCATTTGGGTCCTTCTTGGTCAATTTCCCCAAGTTGCATGTTCATTATATGTTGTAATAAGGCGTTTGGCCTTTGGATCTATGTAAGATTGAGCTCCAGGAGCTCAGATCTGTTAGCTTTTTGGCCTCACGAGGCTTGTTAGCCCTAGATCTACCATTTTGGAGACATTTTGAGCCTTATAATCCATATTGGTGAATATCCACACGTAAAGTTGGAAACTTTACGTGTGATTCGTGTCCTAGAAGTCCAGATCTATGAATGGCATGGTCTGGAACCGAGCAAATCGGTATATTTAAGGAGTGCATGGCGACGACTCGGCGAGTCGCATAGGTGACTCGGCGAGTCTGGTCGCGAGTCACCGAATTGGTCCCTTCTTCATGTGTCGAGTTGAGCCTTGAGTCACAGGGGGGGGTGACTCGGTGAGTTGGGAGCTGAACTCACCCATGTTAGGACTCGGCGAGTCAATGCCCTGACTCGGCGAGTCCAAGGCAATCTTCATAGCTCAAGAACAGACTCGGCGAGTTGTTCATACGACCCGGCGAGTCTTAGCATAAAGTGTTCATCGGATGAAGATGAACTCGACGAGTTGTTCATACAACTCGGCGAGTAGGATGAAGGTGTTGAATGGCAGTTAGAAGGTGAACTCGTCGAGTCATAGCCCGACTCGACGAGTAGAACCAGGGACCCAGGACATTGGTTTGCTAGGGACTCGGCGAGTGGTGATCCACTCGGCGAGTCGGGTCAACTGAAAGTTGACTCCAGCTTTGGCTTAGAGTTAATCCAGGGGTAAAATGGTCATTTTACCTAAAGGACAGTTAGCAGTGTTTGATTGAGTATGTCGTGGAAATTGCAGCCGGAGGACTCCCGGAGCAGCAGCAGTCAGTTAGTTCCCGGTCAGTTCAGCAGCTACTTCGAGGTGAGTTACCTTCCAATAGCGGTGGGTCTAAGGCCACAATGCCGACCCACCAGTAGGAGTTGTATGATAGATGATTGTCTTTGTGATATCATCTAAGTTCGCTAGTACCTGACATGTTATATGCTAGCATGATATGCTGTATGTGATAGTAGTCGAGTTCGGTTGTTAGGACCGAAGGGTAGTCAGGCACCCCAGATACGTCTGACAGTATATGATTATATGTTTGCATGCTGGCTTGTTATGTTATATGCGATAGAGGTAGTATGAGGGGACCAGTCCCTGTGGTCGGTTGTTAGGACCGACGGGTAGTCAGCACCCCAGAATGGCTTGACATGGGTAGTCAGCACCCCAGAATGGCTTGACATGGGTAGTCAGCACCCCAGAATGGCTTGACACGGGTAAGACGGCACCCCAGAATGGCCGTATGGGTAGGTCGGCACCCCAGAATGGCCGTACCGGGTAGTCAGGCACCCCAGAATAGCCTGGCAGTATATATATGTTATGTGTTTGTATGGTATGCGGTACGTTGGGGGAACTCACTAAGCTTTGTGCTTACGTTTTCAGTTTTGTTTTCAGGTACCTCTGCGTCGAAGGGGAAGGAGCCGACGCGGTAGCGGCACGTCATACACACACTCTTCGGTTTCCGCATTTATGAGATTTACTGGGATTGTACTCTGATATTTTGATGGGATGTACGGTTTGGCTTTTGAGAACATGGTTGCAATGTGTTATGGAGTGAACAAACAATGTTTCTTCTTATTTAGACAATGTTTTATTTATCAATGTTTTTCTAAAGTATTATAAAAAAAAAAAAAAAAAAAAAAATTTTTTGGGTCGTTACACGGTTTGTGCTTTTTAGGCCCATTTTAGTCGAGTCCGTTAAACTAATTTAGTAAAAAAAAACTACACTATTAGAGGTATTAAAACAATAAAAAAAATGCATTATTAAAGGTATTAAAACAGTAAAAAAAATTGCACTATTTAAGGTATTAAAACAGTCAAAATTTTGCCTAATTTAGCAAAAAAAATTGCACTATTAACGGTTTGCTAAAAATACTGCAATATTAAAATTGTCAAAACAGCAAAAAAACTACCAAAAAAGTTGTCCAAACAGCAAATAAAAAGCAGTAAATGAGAATATCAAATATTGTTCCATTAAATCAAATATTAGACTAATACACACAACCTACTAAGTTATCCAAAACAACAAAATTGTTGTCCAAAAAGCATTATCAGCAAGCTCACTTCCAAAATGTTATCCAATTCATAAGCTTTTGTTGTCCAAAAAAGTCAATATTAAAACATTACACCAAAAATTCATAATAAAATTGTGAGAAGAAATGTACCTTTCAGTCAATATTGATATTGTCGGTGCTTCATTAGTCTTCCATCAATCCAATAAGTCAAGTGACTCATAGCTTGGCTCTTGGTTATCTGACAAATATCTTTCAAGCTCACCCACTTCTATTTTTTCATCTTCCAAATGTGCCTTATATTTTAGCATACGCTTCTCTTGTATGCTAAGATTCTCATTAACTTTTTTTTTGTTAAGATTCTCGTTTGAAGAAGAACTTCTTGCACGCTAAGTTTCGTTCCATGTTTGCTTCTGTTAAAAAAATCAAACTCACAATGATAGAAGAACTTATGGGCTGTAATAATTCAATATTATGGGTTTAAAGTTTATTATTTATATATAAAAATTAATATATACAATAAAATATAATTACATATAAAAAAATTAATTAATATATATTCAAATCCTACGGTCCGGTCCGGTTTTTATACGGTTTGAAATCTTAAAAACCGTAAGCCAAACCGTTCAATACGGTTTGAAAAGTTCGGAACCGCAAGCCAAACCGTAAAGAAAAATACAAACCGTAAAACCAAACCGATGACCGGTTTGGCCGGTTTCACGGTTTCAAACCGAACCACAAACACCCCTACATTAAACTGCCATTATATAGGCAGTAACCTTATACCCTCTTATAGATCGGCTTCATGAATGAGGCTTACTAACGGTAAGATTGACTTGCTCTTATATATATATATATATATATATATATATATATATATATATATATATATATATATATATATATTATTAACTTATAACACTATAAAGTATAAGGGTTGAATTTTAACTTTTAAAATTCTAAGGGCTTAACTTGGAATTAAAGTATTCATAAGGGAAAACTTTTCAAATTCCAAAACTTGAGGGCAAGTTTTGAAACTATTCAAAACTATTCAATTCCATAACTTATGTGTTTAAAATAGTTTTAATCCAAAAACTCTTCAAGTTCCATAACTTGAGGACAAGTTATGGAAGACTTTAAACTATTAAAAGAATGTGACTTTTCTTTATTCATAACCTATGGAAATATTTATGAGTTTTATGAATCTTAAAAGTGACTTTTCATATTACTTGAGGACAAGTTACAAAAACGCATTTTAGAATCAACTCTTAGATTAATTTGGACTGAAAACAACAATTCCACATAACTTTTCTATTAATCTAAGCAGCTCATAAGAACAAGATAATTCAAATCAAACTTTTTTATGTAATTAGCCTAATCCTTAAACTAATACAAAGCATGAATCTATTGACAATTATCTTTGAAATTGGATTAGAATGAACATTACCACATCAAAAACAGGTTTATAGGTTCAAAAACAGCTTAGGGTAATGATTCTAGTCCAATTCCATCCTTACAAGTCGAAAATATGTTGTCCGGGGGTCCTACTCGTCGAGTGTATGAACCTACTCGACGAGTAGGATGAGTTTCTTCATGGACTCGGCGAGTCCATTGCCTAGACCGCCCAAAAATTGATTTTTTCAGCATTCTTCAGCACTTTGCATCAAGTATAATTAAAAACAAGCCTAGGATCTGATACCACTGATGGGTTATATGCATTCTAACACTCCTAAGTGTACATGCAACCCTAAATACTTTGGATCTATGTTTTCTCTATTATACATGAAAATATGAATATTCCAAGGTATTACCCTATCTAGCATACAATCTTTTGATACTTGGGTAATATAACAAGTTAGAATACATACCTCTTGATGTAGCTTGACTCCATGAAGCTCGAGAGCCTAATGACCCAAGTGTGACTCCTCAAATGGCTCACACAACATCACCAACACATGGAATAACCATGAGAAGAAGACACCCCATGCTTAAATCAGCTAGCCCTCATATTTGTGTCACTAGTGCCAATTTCTTGAGCCAAAGGAGTCCTTATATAGTCTGCACATTAGGGTTACACCATGTAACCCATGAATTTACCCATTCCTTATGCTCCATGGGTTTTAACCTCCATGGAGTATCCATGGGTCACCATATGGGTTAAACCCAACATAAGGAATCATGGATCATAAGCCAACATATATAAGAGTGAATGATTTACACAATCAATCCAATATATTTAATTAGTCTCTTTTTGATCACTAAATTAAGTCTAAATTTATTCTTGATCAATACTAATTACATAACATGATTTCATATTAATATATTCGAACTTATAATATATTAATATGTCACAAATGTCCTCTCCTCACAAATGGTCTATCCAAATGTTCCGATGTCATGCAGCCCAAATGGACCATGCCGAGTTGGGTCGAGTACATACCAAATATAGTTATGGACTTAGACACTAATCCAACAGGAAGTAGGTATGAAAGAAGACTATCATGAATTTGATTCTAGATTGTCTAAAGTATTTTAGACATAGCAAAAGTTTGTTGCAGGGTTCATGAGTTCTCCTATAAGATTAGAGTATTGGATTAAACCCACGCTCACTTGGATCGTTTCATGGATTTTATCACGAGTGATCGGTGAGACGATAATATCCTATATTCTTGAAACTGTGACGTGTGAGTTGTATTCTGCAAGACGGTTACACATTGATAATATGTAAACACATCAGTAGCTTGGTGTTATAAAACATATTGTTGTGTGTGATTTGATGAGTAGGTACAAGCGAGCATTGAGTCAAAGTTTATCCGTTCCTTTTACCCAAAGTGGGATAAAAGCGATATTTGTGGGCCCCTCGATGATTTAGTGATGACACCCTTAAGCGCTTGGCCAAGCCTGGATTAAGTTGATGTGTTCAATTGTAGTCTGTTGTCAGTCGTCATAAATTGGAAATCGGGAAACAACACATGAACATAGAGTATGATTAAAATCCATGTCTCGGTTCATACGATATCTAGAATGGAGGAATATATGATCCCTTATCTAAAGGACACGTTTTTGATATGATCAGAGTTTGATAGCAGCTTTTGAAAGCTATGATTGCTGATTAGGTTCCGAAGTCATACGCAATATAGTTATTAGACTTATCCAAGTGGGAGCGTGTTGGATTAGGTGTCTAAGCCCATAACTATTTTGGTATGTACTTGACCCGATTTTGAGCATGGTCATTTTGGGTTGCCTTCACGATAGCAACTGATAGGATGGACTAAGGAAAAAGAGGATTAATTATGATTTATTAATATATTATATGAATAATAATTAAAAGAGAAATCATATTGTTTAATTAATATTAGTCAATAATCAATAATAATTAATTTTATGGATAAAAGAGATTAATTAAATAAAGGGGACTGATTGTGTAATTTTAAGATAGTTGCATAAATGGGCTAATGGACTCCATAGAAGTTGATTGGACGAAATCTATGGTGAAACCCATAAGAATTCGTCCAAGGCCTCTAAGGAGGGAGTCCGTGGGCTGCTTAGGGCCTGAGTAGTCAAATTAGGGTTTCCTAGTTGAAAACCCTAATAGCCTACCTATATAAGGAACCCCTAAGGCCCCAAAAACGTGTGAAAGAATCCCTAAGGGTTCTTGGACGTTTTTGGTGCTCCTCCTCCTTCTCCTAGGTCATCTTGTTGCTCATGGTGTTTGTGACTCCATTAGAGGTGTAGCATTTGAGGCACTACGCTTTCAAAGGTCAAGATCAAAAGGAATTAAGATTGTTATTTCTACGTAACAATCAAGATAATATCCAAACCCTTTTTATTATAATAATTCGATTATTGTATGCTAGATCTAGGGTTTATGAGCTTTTGATGATTATTGCATGTTCGTTAGACAAACTAGAGCCAAAACTTTAGGGTTTGCATGTACACCATATGATTAATGTAGTGCTCAAAACCCAACACAATGTCCCTCCCTTCCCATTATTTTGTACATCTCTGCCCCATTGTGTTTCTGATTGTCACATACACAACACAATGTTCTTGAATAAAATTGGATTTCATGATGTATTGCCCCAAAGGAGGTGAAGGACATCTAGTTCTTGCCGACGAAACATTATGGAAACCGACCACCTGTCTCACTAGGACGACAACTACACGACCACCTACCATCGCATAAACTTTCATTGAAATCAATGAGTTCATCTGCTAAAAATCTTCATGTTGACAACTTCCATTGAAACCGACGACTCCAACTTCAATAGGAGACGATGTTGATTTAATCGTCATATCAGATGTCATCTTCTTCAAATCGATATCGCAACCTATTTTGGTCACCTTCACTTCGGTCAATATATCTTGGAGTTGAAATTCTTCACTAGATTGGAGACCGATTCATTCAAAATAGAAGATTACTTGGTTATAAGAGATCTCAAAAGAAAGAATCGATGCTTGATTTAGTTATAGGGATGAGCAAAAGGATCGAACCGGTCGGAACCGGCCCGAACCGGATCGGAACCGGGAACCGGCTTCGGCTAAAATCAAGAACCGAACCGGCCCGGCGGTTATACCGGTTCCGGTTCCACCGGTTCCCGGTTCCTACCGGTTCTTGTCGTGTCTTCAAATGTTGGAACCGGACCTCGAAAAATAGCATCATGCGGTTCCGGTTTTTACCGGTTCTACCGGTTTTTTCCGGTTCTACCGGTTCCGGTTCCTACCGGTTCCCGGTTCCAAAAATCAACAAAAATAACGTCCCGGTCCCTGCCCGACCGGTTCCATCGGGTTCCGGTTCCGGTGCCGGTTCCGGTTCCGGTACCGGTTCTGGCCGGTTCCCCGGTCCATATGCTCATCCCTATTCAGTTATTTTTCTTTTTCATGTCGCTTTTTCTCCAGGGTTCCGATGTAGAGGGAAAAGAAACTCAGTTGAAGGTTAAGCAAATAATACGAGTGGGCATCCTGAAGTTACCAAAAAACTGCTTGGTGGTACCAATTTTCCTTCAAATCAACCAATGGTGATTGTGCTTCGCCAAAAGAGAAAGATCAGAAGAAGAAAGTTAGGTAGAGAATATGTGTTGGCTTGGATGGTTAGGAGGTGGGACTACATATATAATTTTGTTTAATAATTATACCATAAATAATAATATACTTTCTTCAAAAGGGTGTATTGGTCTTTTATGTTGGTCAGGGATTGCAATCGCGACAAACACAAACACGAAAGGGCAGTCCAAGTTAAAAAAAATTATAAGGACCAACCGCACACACTACCCAAAACCATAGGGACCATTCATGTGATTTACCATTTAAAAATGACAAAAATTCAAAAATGGTCCAAATGTTTTTTAAATTTTTCCCAAAATAATCCTTATGCTTTTTTTTGTGTGATAATGAATGGTTTCCTTAAAGTAAACCTTGGATACAAGTGGTCTTTTAGCTTTAAATTTGTCTCACCGGTCTTTTTTATTAACTTTATGAAAAATTCTAGTTATACCTATGTGAAATTACTTTTTGCCCTTAACTTTTTTTATTATTATTATTTCAGTTATTATTCTTTTGTTATTTAAAAAGGAAATGGGCCCACCACTTAGGTAAACAGGCTTGCAATTTGTCTGCTTCTTCAATCACTCACATGTAATTTGATAAACACACACATATACATAAAGATGAGTTTAGGTTTGAAATCGAATGGTATTCTTCATCTTTATACTTCAATATGAGGATCACAATCAAAAGGGGAGGGTTTTTAATCAATTGAACGAATTCTAACCGTGTTGTAGACTACGCACACATACACATTGATAAACTAGATTGAGAACACAAAACATATCTCTCTTACTTTCTCTTTTTATCTCTATCTTGTGTGTTGTTCTTTCTTCATAATTCAACTAACACACACACATAATCTCTCTGATAAACCAAATCGAGAACACCTAGAAATGAATTATGAGATTAATCGTGAGATGAACTAGATGGATATTTGGCACACATAAACATGCATATTGTAGATCTATTTAGGTCATAGACCTGTTAGATGAACCGAATAGTGTAACGACCCAATTTTCATGCCAAAAAATTTCATTTTAAATTAAGTGGTTTGTAAATCATTTGTAGTAAAACATCATCCGATCATATCATCTCATAAGACATATCTCGTGTCTGAAAACCCAAAACATGAAAATAATAATAATGTCAGAGTACAATCCCAGAACATCTCATAATGCGGAAACCAATGTGTGTGTATGATGTGCCGCTACCGCGCCAACTCCTTCCCCTTCGCTGAAGAGGTACCTGAAACTAAAACTGAAAACTGTAAGCACGAAGCTTAGTGAGTTCCCCCATCGTACCACATACCATACAATCACATAGCATACATACTGCCACACATTTCTGGGGTGCCCGATCTACCCGGTACAGCCATTCTGGGGTGCCGACCTACCCGTACGACCATTATGGGGTGCCGACCTACCCATGCGGCCATTATGGGGTGCCGTCCTACCCGTGTCAAGCCATTCTGGGGCGCTGGCCTACTCATGTCGAGCCATTCTGGGGTGCTGACTACCCTTCGGTCCTAACAACCGAACCTCGGGGACTATTTCACCCCTACTACTACTATCACATATATCATAGCATGATCTATTGTCAGACATATCTGGGATGCCCGACCTACCCTTCGGTCCTAACAACCGAATCTCGGGGACTCTTCCCCCTCTTACTACCTCTATCTCATGTAACATATCATTCTAGCAGCTAAACATGTCATAACATACTGTTAGGCATATCTGGGGTGCCTAACCTACCCTTCGGTCCTAACAACCGAACTCTATCACTATTACATATCATATCACGCTAGCATATAACATATCAGGTAGTAACAACACAGATGAATATCACAAAGACAAAAATCTAGCATACGATCCCTACTGGTGGGCCGACATTGTGGCCGTAGACCCACCGCTACTGGAAGTTAACTCACCTCGTAGTAGTTGTTGAACTGTACGAGAATCCTCTGACTGTCGCCGCTGCTGCTCCGGAAATCCTCCGGCTATAATTCCCACAAAACACTTAGTCAGAATCTGACACCTACTCTTAGGGTAAAATGACCATTTTACCCCTAACCAAGTCAAAGTCAAAGTCAACTTCTAGTTGACCTGACTCGCCGAGTTGGCTCGCCAACTCGCCGGGTCCCTATCCTTCCATTAGACCTCATACTCGTCTCTACTTGTCGAGTTAGGCGATGACGCGATGAGTTTTCCTTCTAAATGAACATCGACTGAATCCTCATCTGACTCGCCGAGTTGTATGAACAACTCGTCGAGTTCATCATTTATTGATACTCATGTCTTGTTGTTGAATCGCCGAGTTGTATGAACAACTCGTCGAGTTCATCTTCATCCTTAAGAAGATTGCCTTGGACTCGCCGAGTCTGTTCATGCACTCACCGAGTTCCATGCATTTCCAGAACAATGGCTTAGTCCAGAACGTTGGGTCACCCCTTGGGACCCCTTTAAAACCTTTCCACACTCAACTGGGTCCTTATGACCCTCAACTAATATGGGACAGAACCTTGGACTCGCCGAGTTGGTCACAACCACTCACTGAATCTTCGATTTCTGATGTACAACCCTTGATCAAAATGTAGATCTAAGCTTCTACAATCGATCTAGCACGTAAAGTTACAACCTTTACGTGATTGCATGGGACTTTAAGCTCAAAATGCCCTAAAACAAGCTCTCACAATGCATGGGGCCTTCCTTGAGTGCAAAAGCCACTCCTTTCTGCCTTGTAACCCCTCAAAGGACCTAGATCCGAAACATCAACCACAAACCATGCTTGCAATCATGTTTGGTGACCAAAATGGCTTAGAAAAGCCCTAAAACTCCACAAAATGGGATCTATCAAAAGAGCAAGCAAGGTATAGACTTTATACCTTCTGAAGTCAGCAAATGATGCTCAAAACCGAATCCTTCTAGCCTCCTCTTGATCCTTCAAGCTTTTCCTTCCTTCCTTGAATCACAAAAGCACCAAAATCACTCCAAAAGCCTTAGATTGCTTCAATAACGGCTAGGGTTTGCTATGGGGGTCTTCTGGGAGCAAATGGGACTAAGGAGGCCGAGTTAAGGTGTTTAAATAGGGTGCAAACCCTCGGATTAGGGTTTTTGCCCAAACAGGGTCTACTCGCCGAGTCCACAACTTAAGCTTCGCGCCTCATCCCGCTTCTACTCGGTGAGTTGGTCCTTCAACTCGCCGAGTCCAAGACCAAATGCAAAATATTAAAAGATTTAATAAAAAGAACACGTACTAAGAACTAGGTGCTACAAATAGACAACACTTCAGTGCCATATCAGTGGTCAGATACCGCTAGGGTTTCGATGAAGTCAGATCTGGAATTTGCTAAGGTTCCCTTGACCAGCCACTTATACAACAGTTTCTCAGTTCTTAAGTATGTGTGTGTAATTGCTTATATGTTGTTCTTTTCCATTCACAATGATTTAAGGTTTTTACAGAGACTATGGTCTTGTAGTTATTCAGATCCAAGACTAAGGGTTCTTATATGGTCCGATGATGTCGGTTTCTAGGTTCATCGGTATGTATGTGACAATGGTCTATTTTCAGACACTAGTTCATTACCATCATTTTCATATTGCAATTTCTTGAAGGTCCAATCTTCATATCCTCATATCCGTTGTAGTGACTCAAGTTCCCCATGAATGCATTCTTCCAGTTTTTTAGAAACATCCACTTAAAGGTGTTGCAGATCAGGGTTATAGCTCATGGTTGTTCTTGTATGTGATGAACCTGGACGATTGAGAGAAGATAGGGAGGGTAATTGAGGGGTTGATATTTGTTTTTTTTTTTATTTTTTAAATTACAAAAATAGTAAAAGAAACATAAAAAATGTAAAAATCAAATTAAAAGGTTATCTTGGTCTTTTCATTTATATTTAATAGAAAACTAACGGTGTTAGTCATAAGTGTTAGACATCTGAGCCAATAACTAAATTGTTATATACTTGAATTAATAGCATAATCCTTTTGGGTTGCCCTCAAACCTAGTAATAAATTATTAATATATTATAAGATTAATATATTAATTAGAAATACTATTATTTAATTAATAATTAACCAAAAATTAATTGGAATTAAATTTTGGATTAATTGAATTAATTAAAAGTAGAAGGACTAAATGTGACAATGCTCAAAAGTTGAGCATTGAAGAATTCCAGAACCTTCTCATAAAGGGTACGGTTTTGGAGGAGGGTTCTAGGTTTCTTGAAAGTCTTAGGGAGCAAGAAAATGAATAAGAATTATCCAATGAAACTTATCTTATCATAGCTTCTTTATCCATCTATATAAACCCCTTATGAGATCATAATTTCGGCCATCCCATTCCAAGAGCATTAGAGCCAAAATTCATTCCATTTTCCACTCTCCTCCAAAGTATTATATTGTGAAATTACTTGATTACAAATTTATGTCTAATAACTAGTTTTTTTTTTGGTCGGAAAATAACCGAATTCACAATTTTAATAGTTATTTTATCATAAATTTAAAAAAAAATAACATTTCTTTTTTAAATTTATTTAGAACGGCTAATACACACATTCATCATCTTACTCCTAAATCTACATCTTTTGTCTCCAACAAGACTAAAACCCTCAACCTTTGGCCGTTAACTTCTCATAGTGTTTGGCTATAAACCATTTGGTAACACTTTGTTTATTTTATTATTATTTTATCTTTTAAGATTATTGTAATTTATTGCTTGATATGTATATGATCACAAAAATAATATAGATTACCTTATAAACCAACTTGTAAGACTGTGTTTAGCGTGTCAAAAAGTAGTTGATAAACTAATTTATAAGTTAGTTTTTTTAAAAAACTACTTAGAGTAGTTTTTCAAAAGCTTTTTAAATTTTAGTTTTTTAGAAGCTTTTAAAATTTTTTTGAATATACTCTTATTTAATTATCAAACAAATATTTTTTCTAAATGTCATTTTATATATACTTCAACTATCTTATCAACTAGTTTCTACCAAACATCATTTTTTTTATCAAATAGTTTATAAATTAATAGCTAGTTTTTCAACTAAACCGTCGAGAATATACTATACTTAGGTTATCCGGAGTGGGTATGAATCCACACGTGAGTTTTCTATGTGGCATACATGTGACACACTAACTCACCGGTGAACACCGCCCCGTGTATTGGTGGTTTGGCTATGAAGTGACTTCTAGTGGATGGGAAGACAGAACAAGACGCGCCTTTTGATTGGTTCATTCATTTTTTCCTCACAATTTTTGTCATTCTCGGTGAACACCATTTTCACAACCTGGTTCGTTGGTTGTAGAATAGTAAAATACTTGACACTGAGAGGGTGTTTGGCTTAGCTTTTCACAGCCAAAAGTCCTTTTTGGAAAAGAAAAAAAAGCAAAAGATATTTGGCAAACTAGTTTTTTAAGCCACTTTTGAAGTTTTTACATAAGGAAAAGAAACTTTTTAGAAAAGTCAAGAAAATCCTGATTTTTTGTAACTTTTTCAAAAAGGACTTTTTGGGTTTGAAAAGCTAAGTCAAACACCCTGAGTGACTTGACCGAAGGTTTGGATATACAGCCTTAGCTTTTTAATAAGCTAGTTACCAAACGCAACCCACTATACCAAAATGTGGTCATTTTAGTTAGTAGCATAGAAGTTAGTATTCTAATCTATAAAAAATTCAAAACACAACCATCAACCCAAGTACCTTGATTTGACCCAATCGATACACCAGGCCTAAACTCCCCTGGATGTAAACGAGGAAAAGTCAATTGATTCAAGAACAACCATCAACCCAAGTCCCAAGAGTAAACAAAATCCTCTAAGTTTTGGTTCAATCAACTGCAAAAATGGAGTTGCAGCAGTCAGAGTATTCTCGTTGATCGCTTATGTTGCAATGGAAAGACATAAAAAGCTAGGCAAGAAGATGGTAGAAGAGGAGGAATCACTGAGATTGAGTACAAGTAAGGGGAACGGGGGATTAAGTTCCATGGATTCAATTGAATCCTACCGGTGGGTGTTTCAAGACGAGGATGATTCGGTGGTCGATGATGATGGAGACGACGATTTGCCGTTACGGAATGGCATGGATTCGGAGGATGAAGATAATGCTGACCACAAGTTGATTCGGACTGGGCCGCGGATTGATTCATTGGATGTAGAAACTCTTGAGGTCTCAGGTGGTCAGAGGAATGATCTGGAGGTATGTTTATGGATTTCAAACTGTAGTGGTTTCGATCTTAGCTAATCCAACTAATCTTCGTTCTTATACTCCAACCTCTTGATTGGTATAACTTTCTTACTTTAACTATAGTTGAAGTACTACAATCGCAAACTTTAGTAGAAATTGGAAAACGTTGGCCTTACCTTAATATTCAAACCTGATCTATCTTGTTAGAATGGAGTGTGTAGGTATATCTCATATCCAATGATAAATATATTCAAGTGGTTTGGACGTATTAAGTTGAAGTTAAAGTGAAGTAAATCAAATAAAGTTTCCATAAGTAGCTGCTTTAAGACGTGAATGAACATACAAAACCCCTCTAGTATACATGTAGTGCATTTATTATCTTAACTCATGCTCCTGAGACAAAGGTATAACCATATTAGTTATGTGCAGTTGTCCAAGTATTCTTATTTTTGGTAGAAGGGATAGTAGTATTCATTTGAAGAACTGCCAAATTAGTCAGGGGGTTTGGAGGAATCAGAACCTTTACATTAAATCAATGATGCAAATTGCAAAATACTTGTGTAGGTTTAGCTTCTAGGCTTCTAGCAATTATTAATCACTTCACCATGTTTGATTTTCTTGGTGTTTATCTTCTGCATACCAAGAATAAGTTGAGATAAGAGGATAACCCAATCTGACTTCAAAGCACTTTATCTCTTTTACTTGTTTTGTTTCATCATATTAGTGATCAACAGACCATCTCCTAATAGATTAAGGAATACTCAAGAGTCAAGATTCTTATAGCATCATTACAGGACTAAGTTTTTGATCAATTTAAGCAGACAAATTGTAAAGGTTGTATTTAATTAACTTTCAAATATCCAGATTGCTATAATATGTTGATTGGCACTCAGTTATCAAGAATATAAATTATTTTCTTTGATGGGCTATAGAAAACCATTCTATATGAAGTCTGCAATTATTAAAAGGTTAATAACAAACCATGATGATCAGTCTCTGTGACTCTAAATCCTTAAATTGTATTTGCAGGATGTTACTTTTAGAAAGAGTGTTAAGCTAGCTTTTCAAACACTCGGGGTTGTTTTTGGGGATGTTGGAACAAGTCCACTGTATACTTTCAGTGTAATGTTCAGCAAGGCTCCAATAGAGGGAAATGAAGACATTATTGGAGCATTATCCCTTGTTATATATACCCTAATTTTGATCCCACTAATCAAGTATGTCCTCATTGTTCTTTTAGCAAATAACGATGGTGAAGGTAAGTTTTATAGACTAAATGAAAGAAATAGCAAAGTACTTTGATATATATATATATATATATATATATATATATATATATATATATATATATAATATAATATTTGTATTATAGCATGGAATTTTCATGTATGTTGCAGGTGGAACATTTGCTTTATACTCACTTATATGCAGGCATGCTAAGGTGAGTCTACTCCCAAATCAGCCTGCTTCTGATACACGCATATCAAGCTTCAAGCTTAAGGTTCCATCTGCAGAACTTGAGAGATCATTGAGAATAAAGGAACGCCTTGAAGCTTCATTGGGACTTAAAAAGCTTCTTTTAATGTTGGTCCTTGCTGGCACTTCCATGGTCATAGCTGATGGGGTTGTTACCCCTGCAATGTCAGGTTTTTTTTTTTACAACTTTTCTTTTCTTTTCTCTTTCAAAGATCTTGATACTTAATCTTCTTTCAAGAAATGTTTTTGAATTTTAATTTTCGGTATATATTTTTGTTCTGCAGTAATGTCTGCAGTTCGTGGTTTAAAGGTTGGAGTTCCTATGTGTGAGGAAGGTAATATGATACCTACTACTATTACTTATGGTCCCAATAATAAAGACCTAAAAAAGATTTGGATAGTGTTTGGTATGCAGTAATTGAAGAGGGATTGGAATGGAGCATTGAGTTGGAATGAAAAAAATCATGTTTGTTTGCCACAAGGGAATGGAATGTGATTCCTTCTCCTTGGCTGATTCTCATTCCATAGGGGAGGGGTGTATTTTCTTTTTTCATAAAGGAATGGAATGATATATTATAAATAAAAATTATTTTTATTTTGATTTATATCATCTTCAATAACACTGATATTTTCATAAAATTCAAAATTCCATTTTTTTTTTCAGTTTCCAAAAATAACTACAAATATTTGTTTATTACAAATCTTTGAGTAAATTACTGAAATCGTCCCTGTGGTTTGGTCAAAATTTCACGTTTGGTCCCTAACTTTTTTTTTGCACTCGGATCGTCCCTGTGGTTTGATTTTGTTGCGTTTTTCGTCCCTGTGGCTTGATTTTGTTGCATTTTTCATCCCTTACATACATAAAGTTAGGGACCAAACATGCAAAATTTACCAAACCATAGGGAAGAAACGCAACAAAATCAAACCACAGGGACGATCCGAGAGCAAAAAAAAAGTTAGGGACCAAACGTGCAATTTTGACCAAACCACAGGGACGATTTCAGTAATTTACTCCAAATCTTTTTTAAGATTTCTCTATTTAATTTTTTATATTTTGCGAACACTTTGTTTAAATGATAGATATTTTTTTTTCACTATATGAAATATATTTATATGCAGCTTTATTTAACGATATATCTTTATTTGATTAAAGTTTACTATTTTTAAAACATGTTTTAATGACTAATTCAAGCCAACCAAACATGGCAATCGAATGTATGATCGATTCCATTACCTTGCTCATTCCATCCTCTGTGATTCCATTCCATCATACCAAATGTATCCTTGGGTAATGTTATATTTTAAGCAACATATTATGAAAACCTTTTGATTTGGTTTATTGTTTTGACTCTACTGCAGATCATGTGGTGATGATTTCAGTTGCATATCTTATTATTTTGTTCAGTGTACAAAAATTTGGAACAAGTAAGATTGGGCTTGTTATTGGGCCAGCCCTATTTGTATGGTTTTGCTCTTTGGGGGGCATTGGCATTTACAACCTTGTGAAATATGATAGCAGTGTCTTGAAGGCGTTTAATCCTCTTCACATCTATTACTATTTCAAAAGGGATTCAACCAAAGCTTGGTATTCTCTAGGTGGATGCCTACTCTGTGCAACTGGTAAATCCTTATATACTCATTAATACCAATCTACTTGTACCATATAAAATGCAATTTTTTTCATTTTTTTTTTTCTGGTTGTGTGCTTTAGGTTCAGAAGCAATGTTTGCAGATCTTTGCTACTTTTCTGTGACAGCTATCCAGGTAAGGCAACATGTTGGAATTATTAAGAGAGTTTTGTTTTGTTTTTTTTTTTTAACATGATAAATAGCTGTGTAATTTTACATATTTTGTTATGTGGGTATACTTTATAATTTATATTGAATCTAATTTTACAGCTTATTTTCGCTTTCCTTGTACTTCCATGCCTTATGTTGGGTTACTTGGGTCAAGCTGCCTACCTGATGGATAACAACAGTGATGCACAACAGCCTTTCTTTTCTTCTATCCCATGTGAGCCTATTTTTTCTATTCACTTCTTTCTGCATCAAGGGTCTGTTTCTTTTTTTCTTTTTCTACTCCTTAAGATCTGTATGGATAAAGTGAGTAAATGGATAATGATGTCTTTTTGGATAAATTGTTGTATACATAAAGTCTGTTCATTTTTTGGACCAAATGAACTGTCCGGATATAAGTAAATGACATTTTTACCCTTCTGCATAAAATTGATGTTATATAACAGATGACTATTATTTAAAAACTCTTATAATTCACAGTTTATTTTATATAAATAATAATACAAATGTAATTAATATTCAGTTGCAATCTGTTGATATAGATTTATGGATCTTATAACCATAATTTATAATCAATTCAAATTACTCATAATTTATAAGTATACACATATATTTAGTGTTCATTGGATGATTGAATTGAAAAATACAATGCATGAATTTGTAGTTGTACAAGTGAACATTTTATGTATTCCGCTATAGTTTTTTTAATGCTTTTGCAATATATAGATTAATATTAAGATTAAAAAATAAATATTTTTATAAATTTGATTATGATTCATGCCAAGAAGGAAGAACATGAGAGAAGTTGGTAGGAAAAAGGATGGGTAACAAGGTAAAGGGTTAATGTCCTAATACAACATAAAGTCAGGTTTTTTGGCTTAACTAATTAAGTCAGTTCATCCAGAATAGATTAAGTAAAAAAGAAACAACCATATATAGCTCTGTCCAGATTAAGTTAAAAAGAAACAGCCATATATGCTATATAATAGCTTATCAGATTATGTGATGTGTGTGTGTGTGTATGGGTTATTGGCTTATGGTTGGTGTATTTTGTGGTTGCAGATGGTTGTTTTTGGGCAATGTTCCTGATAGCTAATATTGCTGCATTGATTGCTTGTAGAGCAATGACAACAGCAACTTTCTCATGTGTCAAACAGTCAATAGGCCTTGGTTGTTTTCCTCGCCTCAAAATCATCCACACCTCTCGCAAATTCATGGGTCAGATTTACATTCCAGTTATCAACTGGTTTCTCTTGGCTGCTGCCCTTCTTCTTGTCACTTTCATTGCAAGCACTGATGAGATTGGAAATGCATATGGTATGCTATGCTATATTTATCTTCCAAAAATTTCACATCTCTCTTTAAATATATACTATAAATTTTATAGTATAAAATAATACAGGAGTTGCTGAGGTTGGAGTGATGATGATGACCACTGTCTTGGTAATCCTCGTAATGCTTCTCATATGGCAGATCAACATCATTCTGGCCATGTCCTTTTTTGTCATTTTCCTTGGTTTGGAGTTGATATTCTTGTCATCTGTTTTATGGGGTATCAAAGATGGAAGCTGGCTCATACTGGTGTTTGCTATGATTGTATTTTTCATAATGTATATATGGAATTATGGTAGCAAGCTGAAACACGAAACAGAAATGAAGAAAAAAATGTCAATGGATGTAATGCGTCAGTTGGGTAGTAACCTTGGAACTGTGAGAGCTCCTGGAATTGGATTGCTTTACAATGAGCTGGCAAATGGCATACCTACTATCTTTGGACAGTTTCTTGCCACTCTGCCAGCTGTCCATTCCATGATTATCTTTGTCTGCATAAAATATGTCCCTGTTCCTTCTGTCCCTCCTACTGAGAGATTTCTTTTTCGTCGTGTCTGCCCTAAAAGCTACCACATCTTTCGTTGCATTGCCAGGTCAGCATCTTTCATTCAACCAACCTTGTTGCATTGCCAGGTCAGCATCTATGTAACATCTTTTTTTTTTTTTTTTGACAGATATGGGTACAAGGACATTCACAGAGAGAATCACCAGATATTTGAGCAGCTACTGATCGAAAGCCTGGAGAAGTTCATTCGCCGGGAAGCAAAGGAACGGTCATTGGAAAGTGACGGAGATGACGATTCCGATTCCGGTTCCAATTCCGATTCCGAGTCTAAACGGGTTCTCATTGATACAAATGGGAGTTTGTATTCACTAGGCGCCCCTCTCTTGTCAAAAAACCGAAACAAGACCAAAGCCGCCACCGTAATCACGGAAGCAAGCACTTCGCGACCACGTGAACCGGAACCGGAAACGGAAAAGGATTCCGGTAGCAATTCCAATTCCGTTCAGGACAAGAGTCTAGAGAATGAGCTTGCGGTTTTACGTATGGCTAAGGAATCAGGGATAGTTTATCTTCTGGGGCATGTGTCTATTAGGGCACGAAAAGATTCCTGGTTCATTAAGAAATTGGCCATAAATTATTTTTATGCTTTTTTGAGGAAAAATTGCAGGAGGGGGATTGCAACTTTAAGTGTGCCACACACACGTCTCATGGAGGTTGCCATCACTCACATGGTTTGATTCTAATTCTGCACTGTTTGCCAATTTGTTATGTGTATTTTTGGATAGGGTTAAGTTTTTCTTACTCAATTCGTGTAACAAGTATAGTTTGTTTTGGAGATGATTTAGTTGTAATTTGAGGGGCTAAAACCCAGAAAGAAAACATTGTCTTTGTATTTTTTTTGAATATATCAAACAATATTGTGTATTTAGTTTGGGGCAGAAACTAAGAAGAGAATATTTAGATATGTTTTTTAAAAGTTAAATATAGAATGTTTATATGAGACATTATTATGTATTCGATGTTGTGGGATGAGGAGTTTATTACATTAAGGAAACATGAATGTGCTCCTATATTTTAAGATTCTTTATATGCGTATATTCTTAAACATTTACCATCGATTACCTTATGTTCTAGCTGTTAATTGACGACTAAAAACTAGCTGAAATAAAAATAACTTTCAGAAAAAATCAGTATAAAACTAATGATAAACTAGTTGGAAAATATAAAATCACAAAAAAGAACGTATTAAAGATTTATTAAATATTATAAGACAAACTTGTAATATATTTTATTAATTTAAAGTAAGTAAAAGAGTATATTACTATGTATTTTATTAATTTAAAGTAAGTAAAAGAGTATATTACTATGTATTTTATTAATTTAAAGTAAGTAAAAGAGTATATTACTAAAATCGTATATGTGGTTTGGTTAAAATTATGCGTTTAGTCTATTTATTTATTTCACTCGGACAGTCCTTATGATATTTTTTTGTTACAACTTTTGTCCCTATTAGATATAAAAAGATTATTCTACCATTCTATATTTTTTTTTTCATTTATTTATTTTTATAAAATTATTTTTGTTAATACTTAATCAGATGGGTCATACCTACCCACACCTAAGACTCATCATAATCACTCTTGAACTTCTTATTTCTACCCTTTAAACTAAAGGGAGTGGGGGCGCCAAGCCCACTCGCCAAAAGCTTGACATGAACAAAACACCACCCCCTTCACCATATTAAACAATGTTCTAAGAAGAGCTTGCTAGTTCACTAGCGAGAAGAGAGAGAAGAAAAGATTCTTTGGAGTTAGCTGCCATTGGTCCTTTTGTATTTGTTTTCTTTCTTTTTTTTTTTTTCCTAAAATCAGAAGGCTTTGATTGGTCATCTTTTATTTACATTTTTGTTTTAATTTTTTCTCAAAATCTAAGTGTATATATTTTCTATGACAAAAGATTAGGTGGAAGAAAAAATATGATATGACATGTCTTATTATTTTTTTAGCATGTGTCACCATTCCCTATAGTCTTATAAGCTCTCACAAACACATAAGTCTAGCAAACATAGAGAACCAACAAACACTACATGCCACCATCACCCACCAAAACACCTACACCACCACCATTGTCATGCACTTCCTCTTCCTAATTCTCTTCTCCACCAATCATCACCTCTATCGATCACCACCACTCACCTTGGTAACCACCACATGCATCAAATCAAATGAAATTAAAACTAAAAGCAAACTTGATGAAAATAACCATAGCAAAAATATAAAAAAAATGTCTAGTAAGGATGAAATAGTTTTTTTTTCTATGTATGACTAGGACGAAAATAATAACAAAAAAAATCATAAAAATGGTACCAATGCATTAAAAGAAGATAAAGATTAAATTTATAATTTTGACAAAACCATAAAAATAATACGAATAATAATAATAATAATAATAATAATAGCATAGACTAAACGTGTAATAGTTTACTCGATAATAAATAAAGCTTAGTAGTAGTTGGTTGGTGGGTTGAAGGTCCGGCCCGTTTGGCGGGTCAACAGCAATCCTTATCGGAACTTTGGGAGACCGCATAATCATTTCCAGTCAAACAAATTCTTGGTCTACGTCGACTCCACATCATTCATTCCCACTGTGACCTTCGCCTAATTCAAGTGTCCACCGCCATGAACAACATCATCATCATCCTCATCGTCTAGGTTAGGTAAGACTAATTCTGTAGAGAGTTTTATTCACTTTGTTTCTATCGAGCGTCCAGTAATCAGGTTTTTCTTTTTTCTCGATTGATTCTCTTACGTCGTTTGATTGCTATGATTGTTATAGTTTATTCAGTGGTATATACGGATCTGAAGTCTTTTTAGTGAATTTTAGATTCAATGAGATTAGGAATTTCTTGTGATAATGGATAGAATTGTGTGATTTGGTTTCCATGGATTTAGTCTTGAAAATCTGAATTCGATGTCGAAATTTTTTTCCCTTGTTACTGTTTTGATTTGTTTTTTCTCATCATTTTCTTCATTGACTTCTGTACAAAACTTATCGTTATTTCACAAAAATTAAAACATGATTGTATTTGTGGTAGACAGTATAAAATATGGACGCCAGCAATTTTGTGTGTTGATGAAAGCTCAATCCGAAATTAAGGATGTAATTAAACTGGATTCATCTATTAATTTCTTATGGTCCAAAATAGGAGTCATTTAGCAAATGTTCAGAAGATCAAGGACACATGCAGATATGAGTAGTGAACTTGAACACTTTGTGTCTTTTACTCCAAATATAATATCTGTTTTGGGGAAGAAATGAAAATCCAGATATTAGTAGTATTATGTTTGGACTTAGGAGTTTGTTTTATCTGAAAATTGATGCTTCTATCACTCAACTGGGTAAGATATAGAATATCACAAATGTTTAACTTGGATGACAATAGTTGACAGATAGTTAGAACAAAGTTACTTGTTGTGCATGTAACGATTTGCTACAAATTGTTATCGTAGTTATGCTTGGGAATCTTCATGTCACAACTTTTCTATTAAATTCACATTCTGTATGTATACAAATCCGAATTATGTATAAGCTCTTTTAATGAACAAATGTCTGTATGGTTATAAAAGTTAATATAAAATAAGATTAAAGCAAGGATTTATAAGCTTTCCTCCCCCTTCTACAACTTTTTATGACAAAACTCAAATTCCTTTCTTCTTCTATTCTGCTTGCAAGTGGGGACGAAACTTATTCTCACTTTATGAAAGAAAAACGCTATATATACACAAGGGTGGTTTTGTTTTTTTTTTTTAATCCCCCTTTCATTTTGGGAAGTAAGTTCTGAAAGGAAAGTTCTCAGATACTCTCTTTTTCTTAAAAACTTATAGACAAGGGAATTTGAGCTTTATCTCTTCTGTTTCTGTGATAGTGGCCTGTTCTTGTCAATAGGCAAACATATTACATCCCATCATCATTCTTGTTGTTTCCTTTTAAGTATACTTTTACTTAATTATCATCTCCACTTTTTCTTCTTTCCATCAGATATTCCTCTATATCTTTGTATAGATAAAGTTTCACACGGGTAGTAGTCTCCATATTCACTTTGTTTGGCAAGAAATTGTTATACACACGAAAAGAATCTTTTCAGACACAGGGTATATCTAATCTACTACGTATTTCAGAATAAACGCTGCACCTTCCTTATATGCCTTTTTTTTTTTTTGTTTAACATTACAGAACAAAAAAATCAAACAACCATCTTACCCTTACACTATACAAATGCAGAATACTTTTGGTTTTTGGATTTGAGACTCTAATTCTGCACAAGCAATGTCAAGTGGCAACAATACACATTGGTGTTACCAATGCCAACAACCAGTCCGGCTTCGGGGTCGTAACCCAGTATGCCCGTACTGCTCCGGTGGGTTCGTGCAAGAACTGAGCGAAGTGGTCGAGCCCGGTCCACAAGACATCGGGACCGGGCCCACTCACTCGCACGAACCGTCCGAGTACGGTTTCATGGAACCGTACCCGGACCCTAGGAACAGAATCATGGATGCTTTTGCTGAATTAATCAGACAAAGAATGTCTGGAAGAAACCCTAATTTTGATGTTAGAAGAAGATCCGAACAGAGTCATGGTGTGGTTCCATGGTTCATATTTGATGGTCAAGCCCCGGCTCGGATGTCGGCTAATGACCGGTTTGAGTTCTTTTTTAACGGTGCACCGCCGGGCCCACGGCGGTCTAATGTTAGTAATATTTTCATGGGGCCGGGGTTGCAGGAACTGATTGAACAGCTTACGGTTAATGGTGGTGGGGGTAGTCAGGGCCCACCACCAGCAACCCGGTCAGCGATTGATTCTATGCCAACTATTCGGATTAGTAATAGACATTTGAACACGGATTCTCATTGTCCGGTTTGTAAAGATAAGTTTGAGTTAGGGTCGGAGGCTAGGCAAATGCCGTGTAACCATATTTACCATTCTGGTTGTATTGAACCGTGGTTGGTTCAGCATAATTCTTGCCCGGTTTGTCGGGTGGAGTTGCCGGCTCATGGGATGAGTAGGGGTAGCAGCAGTGGTGGTGGTGGTGGAGGGGAGGAGAGTGGCGGACATGGCCGAGGAAGGAGGAGTCCGTTATCGTTTTTGTGGCCTTTTCGCTCGTGAAAGTTGAAGTGAAATGAAACAATCAAGTGATTTGTCTGATATAGTTATTAAGTTTTGTTGTATGTGTTGGTGTTGGTGTTGGTTTTGGGTGTTTTTGTATGTGTATGTTTGGTTGATATATATATAATGATGTTAAATTTAATGACATCTTCGCATGTGTTGTGCTGTGCGTGTGAATATGGTCATATATATATATATATATATATATATATATATATATATATATATATATATATATATATATAGCTCTGGGATTTTGAATGTTGGGTCTAGTAACTTGTGAGTTGATGCCAAAGATTGTCAAACCAAGTACTTCATATGTTTAAAAATAAGTTGTTCACGTCACTTCGATGTCAGGAGGGGTAACTAGCTAGATATACTTTTTGTTCAAATAATACCAATAACATGCTATGTTCCATTTTTCCGGTTTTGTGTGCTTAGTTGGCATGCACTGTGTCGGAATTTTTTTTTTTTTTTTACCTAAACGTAAATCTACTACTAATGGTGTATTGGTGTTATGCTGTTAGCAAAAGATGAGATTTGGTAATGCATGTATATAACATTAACAAGTTGCATGTAAGAGCACATGGAATGCTCACGGGAAATATGCATGTGGAGAGAACACCCTCAACACTGACATGGTGCCGCTGTTCCTGCGTGATGACCATTCCCTCCACTCTAAAGTGCATATAACTTCCGGTTGATTGTTATTATTAGATGGATAATTTTGAAACAGACCAACCTGATTATGAAGATTAACCAAATTTCTTAATATAAATCTACAAACATATTTTTGAGCTTTGATTTAAAATATCTATGATAATAAATTGATCTCCGAATATGTGAAAAAACTGAAGGCACCCGTGTAAACCTTGTAAAGGATTCAATGGGAAAAAAAAAGTGGTAACATATTTTGCAATTGATATATGAAAATTGAAATTATTTTATTAGTATATATAAAGTCATTTGGTATTTTATTTAAATAAATAAAAAATTAGTTCAATTCTGTAATTTGATGATACTTTAATGAAATAATGAAGAGCGGTGATCGGTCATTTATGACGATTAAACAAATGCAATTAGTTTCAAAATCAAAT
The DNA here is from genome assembly GCF_051521515.1 of Lactuca serriola. Classification (NCBI taxonomy): domain Eukaryota; kingdom Viridiplantae; phylum Streptophyta; class Magnoliopsida; order Asterales; family Asteraceae; genus Lactuca; species Lactuca serriola. Next base: position 246,418,698 of record NC_136412.1, read on the forward strand.
GATATTTAGACTGTCTCCAATTCATTTTCACTTTTTTCTTTTTCACTTTTTTCTTTTAAAAATGGAGTAAAAAATAGGATAAATGATGTTTTATCTCAAACTCTATTCTATTTTTCTATCTCATTTTTATCTCCAAAAAGTTTATTCTATTCTTCTAACGTATGTAAAATGTCAAACACATCATTTCAATTAATTTGGTTTTAACAAATATATAGTTTATATTTTTTTTCATTACAATAATATTAAATAAATAAGATTATATTTATAACATTTAATTATAAGCTTTTATAAAATATGTTATCGTGTTTTAAAATTTCAATAGATATTTAAATTTTAATATGATTTTGATAAATAAAAAAAAAACTTTATATTTATAATTAATTAACATAATTTAATATATAACACAATATTATAAGTATTAAATATTACATTTAAATTATAATTAATAGATAAAAGAGCAGAAATATATAAAAAGAAGGACTAAAATCGACAACTAAAAATTCATCCCATTTTGGGGGAAATGAATAGGAGTGCAAATTTAACGGAAAATTACATAC